>NC_134353.1:635887143-636205597 GCF_048569485.1 Anomaloglossus baeobatrachus
CTTCAAGCAGTGGTACAGGAAGAAGTCGGTATTATTCAAGAAACACATGATTTTCATGCACGACAATGCTCCATCACATGCATCCAACTACTCCACAGCGTGGCTGGCCAGTAAAGGTCTAAAAGATGAAAAAATAATGACATGGCCCCCTTGTTCACCTGATATGAACCCCATAGAGAACATGTGGTCCCTCATAAAATGTCAGATCTACAGGGAGGGTAAACAGTACACCTCTCGGAACAGTGTCTGGAGGCTGTGGTGGCTGCTGCACACAATGTTGATCATAAACAGATCAAGCAACTGACAGAATCTATGGATGGTAGTCTGTTGAGTTACATCATAAAGAAAGGTGGCTATATTGGTCACTAATTTTTTGGGGTTTTGTTTTTGCGTCAGAAATGTTTATTTCTAAATTTTGTGCAGTTATATTGGTTTAACTGGTGAAAACGAACAAGTGAGATGGGAATATATTTGGTTTTTATTAAGTTGCCTAATAATTATACACAGTAATAGTTACCTGCGCAAACAGATATCCTCCTAAGATAGCCAAATCTAAAAAAACCCACTTCAACTTCCAAAAATATTAAGCTTTGATATTTATGAGTCTTTTGGGTTTATTGAGTACATAGTTGTTGATCAATAACGAAAAAAATGCTCTAAAATACAACTTGCCTAATAATTCTGCACACAGTGTATATAGCCAGCTGATCTGTGGCTGTTTAACAGTTACAATCAGACGCAGTAAGATCATATTAATGATGGTTATGTTGGCATGGAAGTATAGTCAGCCTGTATAACGTGGCTATTAAATTACCACAAATAACTTTGCTTGTAGTGGTTTAAAAGGAACCTGTCACCTAGAATATGCGTTCTGATCTATCAGCAGATGCATGTGTGCCCTAATTACACCTCCCTACCCATCCCTGTGTTACAAAATTGTATAATATGAAAGTAATAAAAAGTGTTTTATTACCTTCATATTTCCTATGTAAATAGCAGGGTATTTGGTCACAGGGGCGGCACCTTGCCCCTGCATACTTTCCGTGGTATCACGCCCCTATGGGCGTGATATCATAGAGTCACATGAGTGACGCACCGTCGCTCATTCTATCCTGCGCGCATTGTGGCAGGCTTCTCTTTAGGGTGTTCACGCGCCGGCTTCAGACGCACACTGCGCATACGCAATGCGCGTCTGAAACTGACAAGGAGAATCCGGAAGAGAAGCCTGCCACAATAGTAAGTGTAAACATGCGCAGGATAGAATGAGCGACGGTGACGTCGCTCATGTGACTCCATGGTATCACACCCACAGGGGAGTGATACCACGGAAAGTATGCAGGGGCAAGACGCCGCCCCTGTGACCAAATACCCTGCTATTTACATAGGAAATATGAAGGTGATAAAATGTTTTTTATTACTTTCATATTATACAATTTTGTAACACAGGGATAGGTAGGGAGGTGTAATTAGGGCACACATGCATCTGCTGATAGGTCAGAACGCATATTCTAGGTGACAGGTTGCCTTTAAACAGACAAGAAAGCATGATAAGTGGATAGGAAAACAGGGATTCTAGGACTCCTTTGAAGAATCATGCAGAGGCCAGCCTGTAATAGATATGTGCATATGGTGCCTATATCGGTTGGATTGTGGATGAAATTCAGAATAATATAAAAACAACATTGCTGTGTACATACAATGGGGAAAATAAGTATTTGGTTAAATGCTGATTTTGAATTTTTTTCCACCTACAAAAAATAGATAGGTCTGTAATTTTTATCTTATGTACACTTCAATTTCAACTGTGACAGGAAATTAATTTGCATTTTATTGCATGAAATAAGTATTTGATACAATAGAAAAACAGAATTTAATATTTGGTACAGAAACCTTTGTTTGCAATTAAAGAGGTCAGATCTTTCCTGTAGTTCTTGACCAAGTTTGCACTCACTGCAGCAGGGATTTTGTCCCACTCCTCCATACAGATCTTCTCCAGATCTTTCAGGTTTCAGGACTGTTGCTGGTCAACATTGAGTTTCAGCTCCCTCCAAAGATTTTCTATTGGGTTCAGGCATGGGGACTGGATAGACTACTCCAGGACTTTGAAATGCTTCTTATGGAGCCACTCTTTAGTTGTCCTGGCTGTGTCTTTTGGGTCATTGTTATGCTGCAAGACCCATCTTCAATGCTCTTACTGGGTGAAGGAGGTTATTGGTGAAAATCTTGAAATACATAACCCTATCCATTCTCCCTTCAATACAGTGCAGTCGTCCTGTCCCCTTTGCAGAAAAGCACTCCAAAGGTATGTTTCCACCCCAATGCTTCACGGTTGGAACCTTGTTCTTGGGGTTGTACTCATACTTCTTCCTCCAAACAGATGTGGTTAGATTATACCAAAAAGTTCTATTTTGGTCTCATCTAACCATATGACCTTCACCCATGCCTCCTCTTGATCATTAGCAAACTTCAAACAGGCCTGGACATGTGCTAGTGTGCCCTGCAGGATTTTAATCCATGAAGGCGTAGTGTGTTGCTAACTGTGATCTTTGAGACTGTGGTCCCAGCTCTCTTCAGGTCATTGACCAGGTCCTCTCATGTAGTTATGGGCTAATTCCTGACCTTTCCAAGAATCATCCTTACCCACGAGGCAATATCTTGCATGGAGCCCCAGAATGAATAAGATTGACAGTCATTTGTATTTCTTCTATTTTCTAATAATTGCACCAACAGTTGTTGCCTTCTCAAGAAGTTTCTTGCCTATTGTCCTGTAGCTCATCCCAGCCTTCTGCAAGTCTACAATTTATCTGATGTTTTTAGACCGATCTTTGGTCTTGACCATGGTGGAGAGGTTGGAGTATGATTAAGTGTGTTAATACAGGTACTAAGTGCAGAGTAGGAGGGCTTCTAAAAGAAAAAATAATAGGTCTGTGAGAGCCAGAATTATTGCTTGTTGGTTGGTGATCAAACACTTATTTCATGGAATTTAACGCAAATTCATTATTTAAAAATTCTACAATGAACTAGATGGACCTGTTTTTTTTTTTCAGCCTATGTAACTATTAATGATGAGCGAGTATGCTTGTTACTACTCGGTACTCGCACGAGTATCACTGTACTCGGGCTACTCGGCGGGTACCGAGTAATTTCGCGATACTCGTGCTGTACTCGTGGTCTTCATCCCTGCATGTTGGCGCTCTTTTGAGAGCCAGCCCTCATGCAGGGATTGGCTGGCAGACCACTGCAATGCCACAGCCCTGTTAGTTGTGGAATTGCAGTGATTGGCCGGCCCGCACAGCGTGACCGAGCCTTTATACCGGCGGGCGCGCTGTGCTCTGCACACAGCCATCTCATATTCCCTGCTTTCCACGCCCACAGGCGCCTATGATTGGTTGCAGTGAGACACGCCCCCACGCTGAGTGAAAGGTGTCTCACTGCACCCAATCACAGCAGCCCGTGGGCGTGTCTATATTGTGCAGTAAAATAAATAAAATAATTAAAAAAAACGGCGTGCGGTCCCCACAATTTTAATACCAGCCAGATAAAGCCATACAGCTGAAGGCTGGTATTCTCAGGATGGGGAGCTCCACATTATGGGGAGCCCCCCACCCTAACAATATCAGTCAGCAGCCGCCCAGAATTGCCGCATACATTAGATGCGACAGTTCTGGGACTGTACCCGGCTCTTCCCGATTTACCCTAGTGCGTTGGCAAATCGGGGTAATAAGGAGTTAATGGCAGCCCATAGCTGCCACTAAATCCTAGATTAATCATGTCAGGCGTCTCCCCGAGATTCCTTCCATGATTAATCTGTAAATTACAGTTAAAAAACACACACACCCGAAAAATCCTTTATTAGAAATAAAAAACAATAACAAAGTCCCTCATCACCAATTTATTAACCCCGGCAAACCCTCCATGTCCGGCGTAATCCACGGACCTCCAGCGTCGCGTCCAGCTGTGCTGCATGAAGGTGACAGGAGCTGCAGAATACACCGCCGCTCCGGTCAGCTTCACACAGCAACTGAGGTGAGTATAGCGATCAGCTGAGCTGTCACTGAGGTTACCTGGATGCAGCGGTGGCCGCAGGTAACCTCAGTGACAGCTCAGCTGATCGCGCTACTCACCGCCGCTCCGGTCAGCTCCATGCAGCAACTGAGGTGAGTATAGCGATCAGCTGCTGTCACTGAGGTTAATCACGGCACCGCTGGATCCAGCGGTGGCCGTGAGTTACCTGACTGACAGCAGCTGATCGCGCTACTCACCTCAGTTGCTGTGTGAAGCTGACCGGAGCGGCGGTGTATTCTGCAGCTCCGGTCACCTTCATGCAGCAGAGCTGGACGCGACGCTGGAGGACTGTGGAGTACGCCGGACATGGAGGGTTTGCCGGGGTTAATAAATTGGTGATGAGGGACTTTGTTATTGTTTTTTATTTCTAATAAAGGATTTTTCGGGTGTGTGTGTTTTTTAACTGTAATTTACAGATTAATCATGGAAGGAATCTCGGGGAGACGCCTGACATGATTAATCTAGGATTTAGTGGCAGCTATGGGCTGCCATTAACTCCTTATTACCCCGATTTGCCAAAGCACTAGGGTAAATCGGGAAGAGCCGGGTACAGTCCCAGAACTGTCGCATCTAATGTATGCGGCAATTCTGGGCGGCTGCTGACTGATATTGTTAGGGTGGGGGGCTCCCCATAATGTGGAGCTCCCCATCCTGAGAATACCAGCCTTCAGCTGTATGGCTTTATCTGGCTGGTATTAAAATTGTGGGGACCGCACGCCGTTTTTTTTAATTATTTTATTTATTTTACTGCACAATATAGATACGCCCACCGGCTGCTGTGATTGGGTGCAGTGAGACACCTGTCACTCAGCGTGGGGGCGTGTCTGACTGCAACCAATCATAGGCGCCGAAAAGCAGGAAAGCAGGGAATACGAGATTGTTTAATGAGCGGCCGGCTTTTTCAAAAGAGGAAAAGCCGCCGGAGTTTAGTGAACAGCTGTGCAGCGCCGCGGCAGTGATCGGGGAACGGTAAGTATGAGAGAGGGGGGAGAATGACCGACAGACTGTGAGAGGGGAACAGACAAGACAGAGAGAGACCGACAGAGCGAGACCGACCGACGGGAGATAGAATGAAAAAAAAAATGACCGACATCGCTAGTAAAAAACACAAAACGTGCGTTTTGGACATTGGAGTGCCACACAATGTTTTACGTAAAATCTTTCCTGT
Source organism: Anomaloglossus baeobatrachus (assembly GCF_048569485.1). Lineage (NCBI taxonomy): Eukaryota > Metazoa > Chordata > Amphibia > Anura > Aromobatidae > Anomaloglossus > Anomaloglossus baeobatrachus. Next base: position 635,892,377 of record NC_134353.1, read on the forward strand.
ATTAATCTCAAAAAGTAACATACACCAGCTCTATCTCACTATTGGGTATGTGCCCTTAACATTTCCGCCATGAAAATTCATTTTAGTGTCATTTTGGAAGGTTTTCTGGTGAGTCCGTAAAAATGGCGTAAAACTCGGACAAAATTGTTCACAGCTGTGACTTTTGAGTGATAAATGCTTCAAGGGGTCTTCTCCATGCTGTTGCCATGTCATTTGAGCACTCTTCTGAGACTTTTGTGACATTTTTAGGGTTTCTACATGCTGCTGGGGGTCATTTCATAAAAATACTCGGGTCTCCCATAGGATAACATTGGGCTCGGTGCTCGGGCCGAGTACACGAGTATCTTGGGATGCTCGGCCCGAGCCTCGAGCACCCGAGCTTTTTAGTACTCGCTCATCACTAGTAACTATGTAGCTATACAATGTGATTTTCTAGATTTTTGGGGAGATTCTGTCTGTCACAGATGAAGTGTACGTTCAATAAAAATTACAGCCCTCTCCATTCCTTGTCGGGGGAAAACTTGCAACATCGGCAGTGTATGAAATTCTTATTTTCCCCACTGTATTCCGTCTTATGTCACTTCTTTTAACTCCTTCACTGTCCAGAAACCATTTTTCTTTATACTCCCATATACTTAAATGTATAGAACAAAGATGCCAGCAGCAAAGAAATGACTGAAAAGGCGCCAGTGAATACTCTTCAGGAAAATGACCATTAGCTTTTTCCTGAAGTCTTTTTGCCTTAGAAAATTCAGCAGTTGCTTCAACGTCTTAAGGATGCCATGTTCACGTACCCTAATAGTTCTCCAAGATCACAGGTTTTAGTTAGATTTACTTTCCAAAAGCTGCCAGTATCTTTTGTCTTAAGGCCGCTTTACACGCTTCGACATCGCTCAAGCGATATCGTTGGGGTCACGGAATTTGTGACGCACATTCGGTCGCTTTAGCGATGTCTTTGCGTGTGACACCTATGAGCGATTTTGAATCGTCGCAAAAATGGTCAAAATCGCTCATCGGTGACATGCCCCCCTATTCTCGAATATCGCTGCTGCTCGGTGTACGAAGTTGTTCGTCGCTCCTGCGGCAGCACACATCGCTATGTGTGACACTGCAGGAACGCCAAACATCTCCTTACCTGCGGCCGGCCGCAATGAGGAAGGACGTAGGTGGGTGGGATGTTATGTCCCGCTCATCTCCACCCCTTCACTTCTATTGGGCGGCGGTTCGGTGACGCTGCTGAGACGTCGCTGTGACGCTGAATGAACCGCCCCCTTAGAAAGGAGGCAGTTCACCAATCACAGCGACGTCGCTGATAATGTTCGCTACGGCAGCGATCACACGATATCGCATGTACGATGGGGGCGTCGTGATGTCGTAGCGTGTAAAGCGGCCTTTAGGCAAGGTCAGCTCCTAACTTCATAATTCAAGAAAGACCAAACTTGAAAGTGCAAGACTGTAACCTCTGTTTTTTTAATGGTAACGGGCTTCCAACTATTCATGTATCACAACTCTGGCATAAAAAGTGGCCATTTTGGGTGCAGAATATTTTGGCATATCTTACTATGGTAAAATAGACAAATTGTTTTTATTGAAAGAACCATGTTTAATATATGACCTTATATGTCTGATGCTCGGTCCAGAAACTGAACGATGCTAGTTATACAGCAAACTAACCCCAAATTAGATGGAAATGTTGAAAAAAGCACAATAAGTAAAGTTAAGTGATAAGTCTCACAATTTACCGTATCAGTACAGTCTGACCAGTGGTAGTTTGATCTGAGAAATTTCTTGAGAAGAAACCAGTCAATATGCAATAGCAAAAGAGTAATACTGTGACATCTATACATTTGTTTAAAAGATTTCTAATATTTTTTCTCCAGTGCATTCTGTTACAGCTAAAATCAGTCTATTAATATGTGTAATATATGTATGTTTGGGCATTTTATTTAAGCTACACATGGAACATCTGTGGTTTACCCAAGCCCAATAAAGAATTAAGGTATGTACCATCCTTATCAATGTCATGATAATGCTCACAAATTCTCCTTTGGCTCTCATTTGAGCATGGCCATAGTGTACAGGATTCCCAGGATCCAGCTATACATGGACTATGTATAAAGCGCCAGGGCAGTATAGTCTAAAGTTACCTATATACGCTGTCAGCTGAGAGCTTGTAGGCCAGATCACTGTCTAAAACCCCTATACACAGGAATGCTCAGCGGAGAAAGCAACTGCCACACACTTCTGGTAGCAGCTCTTCTAGGATCCAGCTATACATGGACTATGTATGAAACACCATGACAATATAGTCTAAAGTTACCTATATGTTGTCAGCTGAGAGCTTGTAGGACAGATCACTGTCTATAACCCCCACAAACTGAAAGTTTGTAGGCCGGATCACTGTCTATAACCCCCACAAACTGAATGCTTGTATCCCGGATCACTGTCTATAACTCCCCCAAACTGAAAGCTTGTAGGCCAGATCACTGTCTATAACCCCCCCAAACTAAATGCTTGTAGGCCGGATCACTGTCTATAACCTCAACCAAACTAAATGCTTGTAGGCCGAGTCACTGTCTATAACCCCCACAAATTGAAAGCTCGTAGCCCAGATTACTGTCTATAACCCCCTCAAACTGAATGTTTGTAGGCCGGATCACTGTCTATAACCCCCACAAATGAAAAGCTTGAAGGCTGGATCACTGTCTATAACCCCCATACACAGGAATGCTCGGCGGAGAAAGCAACTGCCTCACACTTCTGGCATCAGCTCTCCCAGGATACAGCTATACATGGACTATGTATGAAGCACCATGACAGTATAGTCTAAAGTTACCTATACATATGTATAACAAAGCTATATGTATATATAATACGTATGTATAATACCTATACGTATGTATAACATATATGCATGTAAACAAAGTTGTGGATGTTACGGTGTTGTGGTAGAGTCCGGGTAGACCCCATAGACATTAGATGGTCTGCTGTTACTTCCGATATTGCCAGGTTTAGTCAATTGTAACCCAATTTGCTTGGGAACCTAACTAAAACGTCATCATAATCTTTTAGAATGTGCAAAGTTTTATAATTCAGTGACATAGGTATTATTTGTTACTTAATTAATCTGATGAGCTTTATATCAATTAAGAATATGTGCTGTGTAATGTTAATGTATTGTACCTCCACATCCAAAAGCAAAAAAAATATACGGTAAATCATTTTTTTCTGGAGAAATTTCCATTTGCAGCTTTAATTCTATACATTTTCTCTCACTTTGGGGTGACAAAAGTCCTCTCAATAACTGTCAGTATTTTTTCATGTAGAAGACACTATTTTATTTCTATTAATTATTATACCGCATTGTTGGAGTTTCCGTATTGTGAGCGGTGGCTTTTCTTACTTTCCACCACCAAGGGTGTGTGCAGATTTCGTTACTGATAGTCCTACACCTCTATCTCCTAGTTCCTCTTTTACATTGTGTTCTGCTTTTATTTTTCTTTATCGGGGAACTATTATTAGATTACTGTAGCTGAAATAAAATGGATGGTAACATATTGATCTAATATTTGTTATTTGTACCATTCCTAGATTAAAGTTGAGACTTCATATTGTTTGTGTAAGTGCGGCTGAAGGTCAGCTGTCCATTCCAAAAGGTACACTTGATAAAATTACCAATATTTCTTTATCACAGACTTAGCTATGTGCGCACGTTGCGTACTAGCCCTGCAGAAATTTCTGCAGCAATCTGAAGAGCACACGTGCGCTTCAAATCGCTGCAGAAAATGTCCGTAGAGAAAAAAAAAAAGCCGATTCCATGCGCTCTGCCTGCAGCTCCTGCCATAGACAGAGCAGGAGCTGCCGGCAAAGCGCACGGAAGAAGTGACATGTCACTTCTAGAATGCAGCGCTTCGGGCAGCAGCCGAAGCGCTGCGCTCTAAGACGCCACGTGCACACGGCCCCTGCACAATCTCCATAGACTGTGCAGGGGACGCAGGACGCATGCAGTTACGCTGTGCTACAATGCGCAGCGTAACTGCATGTATTTACGCAACGTGCGCACATAGCCTAAAAGGAGTTATTCATTATTTTGGGAAAAAGAAACGGCAAATGTATAAAGTGATGCATTGATGACCTCTTCTTTCCAATACCGATGAAATACCAGTGGTTCTAGTTTTGTTTTTCTAACATTTTCAGCTGTTTTTATTTTTTCAAAGTATAGATAAAGCCCTTTTTCAATAGTTTATTTAACTAACCCCCAATATTTTGTGCTTTATTAGAGCACGTAGATGTTATAGAGGTTGTCCTAAGCTAGAGCATTGAGTGGGGCTCCAAGAGTGCATGGCCTGCTTATGTTACATGGTGAGCCATTGTAATACAGCATGTCCCCTGTGGGAGCTGCATGGTCGTGTGCTCAAACCATCTTTCCCCAAGTTGGGAGTCAGTTATAAAACAGCTTTGCTGCCATTCAGAGGAAGGGAGTTATGACAGCGACAGGGGTCTCAGCTGACTCACGCTGTCATAACAACCTTTTAGAGCCCTGTGATTGCAGCAGGGATTGGTGCAATCCCCACTGGAGCACCTTAGATTGCGCTGTCAGACTTTGACAGCGCGATCTAAGGGTTTCACAGGTGTGGGTGAATCTGCGATCCTCCCACACATGTTAACTACACGTCTTCTGATTGGATCAGCAGACATCTGCGGGCAAAGATGTTAGCTCAGTGCATGAGCCTGCATCAAAGGGAAGGAGGCGACCTAGGACTTGTTTATATGTCCTATGTCGTAAAGGGTTTCAGCTATATATTTCTGTTTGCACATTCCATTTGTACCGCCCCGCGCTCGGCTGCAGCCGAGCCGCTCGGATCCAAGCTCGGTGGGTGGCTCGAGCGCCTCCGGACCTGGGGTCACTTCGCTCTGAAAGGGGATGCTGGCGCTTTTGGTGGGGGTTAGGTAGGTGCACGGCCGGAGCCGTGCTTGAGTTCGTGACGCCACCCACGGGATGTGGTGAAGGTAGACACCACCGCTGCAGTTACGGGGCACCCAGGGGAGATGTTATGCAGCAAGTTGTTAACCCCTCCGTGGGCAGGGATGGTGGCCCCGGGGCCCATTGGGGATAGCTGGGCAGTGCAGGGCGGTGCGCGGCCGGATGGCACTGTTGTACTCACTGTTATTGACACACACAAGTCTCTGGTAAACCAAGTTGATGGTGGTCGCAGCCGGCTGCGTCTGGTCCCCCACCCGGTTCGGTGGTCTTGGCCTTTCTCCTGCACCATGTTGTGTACTTGGGCTGCCTGCGCTTCAGTGACGGGAGTCCGCTCCCTGGCTTTATGAATGTCAGGAGAGCCCTTTTGCCCGCAGACGCTGGCCCGTGGGATCTCTCTGCCTGTGCGGTGGCTTTCTATCCCCCTCATTGGGCTGTTGTCTTCAGTCGGGACTTGGGTGGGAAAGGACCTATAGTCCAGACCGCAATCAGTTAATTAACTCAGTCCAGTGGATTCTGGACCTCGTTTCAGGGTCTGAGTACCCCCCTGTGTGCTCCGGTTTCCGAGTCGGTTCCCCGGGTCGGTACCGGCGGGCTACTACTCTGTCCCGGTCCACCACGGTTCCACTGAGCCGTCTTCCCGGCTCCTGCAGCCTAAGGCCACCGTTTGCTTTCTAGCCAAAGGTGCCCGGGCTCCAACCCCGGCACCTGTCAGACTCCTCTCACTACTGACAACTCCTCACTCACTCACTGAACTCGACTCCTTAGACTGAACTTACTGTGTTTCCTGCCTCAGGCTCTCTGAACTTCTTGGTGGGCATGGCCAACCACCTGGCTCCGCCCCCTGGTGTGTCCATCCAGCACTGAGGGAGGTGACTAGGTTTTAATGGTTGGCTGCTGACACCTTATTGGGGGACAGGTGTAGTGCGGCGGTCTATCTGTGACTACCTGGCTAGTCCAGGGCGTCACACATTTATCTATTGTTATTTGGTGAACAGACAAGCAGAATTCATGTGTAAAATGGTTCCGTTGCAAAACTTAAGCAAACGGAAGCAGCAGAACCCCTTTGATTATTACGGCGTCTGTTTAGATTTTGTTTTGTCAGTTTTTTAGAAGTAGAAGTTCTGCAGTCTTTATTGGTTACCCATGGTGGATATACTGTTGTTCTCATCAAGAGATGGAAGCAGAGGGCTTTTGCTTTATAAGAAGGCACCTGAATTACAGTGGATTGGCCTGTGGGATTTTCTGACTAAATTGTATAAATTTGTCCACATTGATTTAATCCACTGTTGATTTGGATTACAGAGGGTGAGATCTGATGTGAAAATACTCAGCATAAATGAATATGTGCAGATTTTAAATCTGTAGCACAGGTTCATTTTTGTTGTGCATTTTTTCCAAAACATCCGAATTAGATTTCTCAAAATCTATCAACTTTGCTGGTACAAGAATGATGGATTTGTATGCAAAAAATTCAGTGTGGATGTATCCTACAATGTCATTATATAAAGACGTTATTGTAAACATAGTATAGATTTGTTGCTAATCTGATATGGTAGATGAGGGTTATAAATATGTCTGTTCATTAGCTTGTTCACACCATAGTTCCAAACCATCCCGTATCCAGCAAGACAGTCCCGATTAGGGGAAGATGCCCTGCTATCTATGGGAATCAAGGCTTTGTCCTGACTTTGACTCTGTCTCATCTGCTTGCTGTGCAGTAAGTGTCGCGGGCGGAGGCTACGCGGCTGCTGCTGCTCGAGCGGTGGGCCGGACCCGGGGACTCGAGCAGCGCTCCTCACCCACGAGTGAAAAGGGGACTGTTTGTTTGGGGAGATAGTTCGTGACGCCACCTCATGGTGATGATGGGCACCACCGCTGCTGGTGACGGGGATCCCTGGAGCGATGGCAGGGAGCAGCTAGGATGTTGGTTCCCTCTCCGTGGGTAGGGGTTGGTGATCCCGGTGCCCGGTTGCGATACGGAGAAGCAGGGTAGCTGGGGTGCAGAGACAGCACGGCGCAGTGCCGGATGGCACTGCTGCCTCACTCAGGCACAGATTCACAGAGTCTCTGGTAAACCAAACGGCCAGATGGACGGGTCCCGCAGCCGGCTGCAGTGTCTTTGCTCTCCCCGGACAGGTTGATGGTGGCTGTCTTTCCCTGCACCTTTGTAGAATGTATTGACTCCGATGGTTTCCCAACGGTAGTCCGCTCCCCGGCGTGTATGTACCAAAGGAGCCCGTTTTGCCCGCAGGCGCTGGCCCTTGTATCTCTAGCCTATGGCGTTGGCTTTTTATCCTCACTGTGTGGACGGTTGCCTTCTGTCGGGTCTTGGGTGTTAGGGAATCCCTGGGGTTCCGGTCACTCTCGGATTTGACCGTTGTCAGCGGCTCCTAGCCTGGTCGGGGTCCGATGGCCCTGCCTTTGTGCTTGGTACAGATCTGCTCCCCGGCTCGGTACCGGCGGGCCACCGCCCGTCCCCTGTCCTACAGTTCCGCTGACCTGCACCCACTCCTGCAGATGGCCACCACCGTCTGACGACCTTGCTGACAGTGCCTGGACTCCTAACAGTTTCTGTCCTCTCACTTTCAACTCCAACTTGAATCTGTCACTTTTCCCGCCTCCAGGCTTGTGAATTCCTCGGTGGGTGGGGCCAACCGCCTGGCTCCGCCCCACCTGGTGTGGACATCAAGCCTGGAGGGTGGCAACAAGGATTTTGTTTGACTGATGTAGACTATCCAGGGGAGGGGGTGTGTGTGATGTTGTGTTTGTGACTACCTGGCTAGTCCAGGGCGTCACATAAGTACTGTGTGTGTTACTGAGGAGCTCATTTGTACTTTGATAGCTGTATAATTTGTCACTTGTCTTCAAGTGTAGTCTTCTCCAGGATTCAAACACCCATCTTCACATATGGCAGCCAGCAGCTGTAACAATGAGCCACAGGCTGCAATGCAAAGTATAGGAAAATATTCTCTAGTTACATACAACTGGTATTCCTCATTACAGGCACACGGTATTGGCAAATTAAGCTACATCTCTATATGCACTAACTGCATTTTTTAATGTACAGTATCTGTATTCTAGAGGTAAAATAAAAGTCAGAGCTTTTTTTTTTTTTCCTTTAAAATTCCTTAAAAAAATATTGGAAACATAAATTACAATAATGACATTTTTAATGCACTTTTAAAAAATAAATATAAAAAAATCTGCAAATAACAGGCATATTTGATATTCCTGTAATCATAACAACCCATACAGTACAGTAACACATTATTTACGGTGATCTGTAAATGTAGTACAGTCATATGAAAAAGTTTGGGCACTCCTATTAATGTTAACCTTTTTTCTTTATAACAATTTGGGTTTTTGCAATAGCTATTTCAGTTTCATATATCTAATAACTGATGGACTGAGTAATATTTCTGGATTGAAATGAGGTTTATTGTACTAACAGAAAATGTGCAATCCGCATTTAAACAAAATTTGACCGATGCAAAAGTATGGGCACCCTTATCAATTTCTTGATTTGAACACTCCTAACTACTTTTTACTGACTTACTAAACCACTAAATTGGTTTTGTAACCTCCTTGAGCTTTGAATTTCATAGGCAGGTGTATCCAATCATGAGAAAAGGTATTTAAGCTGGCCACTTGCAAGTTGTTCTCCTATTTGAATCTCCTATGAAGAGTGGCATCATGGGCTCCTCAAAACAACTCTCAAAAAAACACACTGTTTAACTCTGTCTTTAGATGTATAGTGGGAGTGGGCATGAGTTTTCATGAATTCACATCTACTTTGCTTGAACAATTAAAGGGGTCCGACACACCGCACCCCCACCAATTAGATTGGGACGCAGATGTGCAGTACCAGGCCAAGGACGCTATCAAAGGAGCAGCACCGAAACTTCCGGCCGCCTGCTGCCGCCACTGTAACCAACATTGGCTAATCGGTGGGGGGGTGGCATGTCGGACCTTGACCGATCAGACATTGATGACCTATCCTAAGGAAAAGGCCATCAATGTCAAAGTGGTGGATAACCCCTTTAAGTACGGCAAATTTTCTGCACACAAAAAAACAAAGCAGAAAAAAACTCAACATTTATGCTATGTGTGAAGCCTTATAGACATGTTTGCCAATTTGGAAATAAAAAAAAATCTACAACTCATCCCACAAAAAAAGTGCAAGACTTCATATAGTAAAGCTTATGTAAAAATTAACAAAAAGTAAATCCATAGGTCTCGACAGTCCCTCAGTGCTTACATACCGTACCACCACTTAGATCTCCTCCTGCCTGAATGGAATGAAATAGTAAGTGTGTGTGGGGTTAGGATTAAACGTGGCTATAATTTTAACTGCAGCACGCTTATCCCACAACATACTTTGACCCTGTTTCTCGAAAAGTTGGAAACAAGAAAGCCTGTGGAGACACCATCACATGTTTCTCAATTCTGGCAGGAAACTAGCCAGGTCTTTCACCGGGAGGGAACAACCACGGGAAGGGCAGTCTCCAGTCAAGGAGACCACCTATGCCAAACATGGTATCCATCCACAGACAGCTGTTTCAGGGTATTTGCCCCTCATCAGTGTGGAGTAGGAAACTGGCTAGTGGAAGCAATGCCTAGTAGAAGACTACATAAGCAAGGATGGTTGACCTTAGGGAGATCAACATCCAACACCGCGGAGACACCATCACGTGTTTCTCAACGCAGTGATTCTAGAGCAATGCCCCCTGGGAAATATTCAAAACACACACTGATGAGGGGCAAATACCCTGAAACAGCTGTCTGTGGATGGATACCATGTTTGGCATAGGTGGTCTCCTTGACTGGAGACTGCCCTTCCCGTGGTTGTTCCTTCCCGGTGAAAGACCTGGCTAGTTTTCTGCCAGCGTTGCGAAACATGTGATGGTGTCTCCGCAGGCTTTCTTGTTTTGAAAATTTCCCAGGGGGCATTGCTCTAGAATCACTGCGTTGAGAAACACGTTTGGTATCTCGAAAAGTTGGGACATATGGTAATACCCTTTATTTTTTACTAATAGTAATATGTAGTCCTTAGTGACAAAATTAGTAGTTTGCAGATATTCAAATATACTCAGTACATTAGAGAAATATTTGTTTATTAGACAACACTTTTACCACTTCCATTACATTTATTACATCTTTTATGTGAAAAAAGGCATTCTCTCAGAACTTTTTGATACACAAAGACACGTCCTGGATGTGGAGCCGGTCCTAAGTATGTAGCAGAAAATTGGAATCACTTTACCTGTAGAGAAAACAGCACATTTACATCAATATGGGACAAGTATACATTGCTGTGCTGGTCATAATACATTTTATGTTAGAGATAAAATTACTAGAGTTTGTCATTGGAAAACCACCTTAAGGAAGGTCTTTAGCCACTCCTTGAGCTCACCTTACCCTCTGTGCCGTAGACTTTTCTTTTTATAATTACAATATTAAAAAAGAAGGATTATACCCTTTAATGTTCTACTAGTTTTTGTTGGACTCTGTGGATATACACTGTATATATATATATACAGTATATACAGTATATCCCCAACAGGTAACTTATTCTGCATATTTAACCTTATTTATACAGAAGTGTCCTCATTAGGGTCAATATATGAATCATTTTCCCAGATGTACTTCTTCACACATCCGGCATTTATGGTCCACAATGTGTGAGTCTCACAAGCGTCTATGAAGCTGTTGAGTTTGAGTCAGGAGACTCGTGGCCAGTCCGTATATCATAGTCACTACTTAGACTGTGATTGTTAGATATTTAAAGCTGACCTAAGGCAATTTTCATACTGCTTTTAGTCCTCTGTTGAGTAGTCCCGACAAGGGATTCGGACATATACGCCAAAGGGGCCATTGACTATAATGGTGCAGACAGAGTCACCATGTGCTCTTTTGTGCGCCATCTTTAGGCCATTTTTAGGCGTATACACCTACAAGAGGTGGACATCCAGATGTAGTAGACTTATGGAAATCTTGAATACCTACATGCTTGAGATAGTTGAGGATTCGGAACACTTTAATAATCGATAGAATACAAGGATGAGAAAGAGTTAAATGGGTATTCCCATCCCCAAGATCCTATCCAAATATGTAGTAGGTGTAATAATAATAATATATCAGCAAATACCTCCAATTTGAAATGTAGTATAGTTTATCTGATATAGCCATGTCTCTTACCTCATGTGCAGAGCATTTTAGCTTAGGTGTCCATGGTTACGACTACGAGCAACTAACTGTCACTATATGATTGGACGTAACCATGGATACCTAAGCTGTAATGCCCTGCATATGAGGTAAGAGACATGGGTTCTATGCATGTGAATATTTCTGGAGCATGTAAGTGGATTTCTGCAAGTTTCATGGATGTGAAAGGGGCAATCTCTGTAATGTCTGTTATAAATCTGCCAAGTGTGAACACAGGAGAGGTCTCCTGTATCTTAGACATCACAAAATAAGAATTGTCTACATTTATAATTTATTGTAATTTTCAATTTTATATGTAAATGAAAAACTGCTGAAAAGACAAAATATTAAAAAACAACTGAAATTGAATGTTTGTTCCTAACATTATTGGGCTTTTGTGTCATAAGTTCTCATAAGTGAGTTGTACCATTGCATCCTATATTGAGAATGAAAATGTTTCCAATAGTGACATTTTTATGTTTTAATTTTTTGAGAATTTTGTTATCTTTAAATTACAATTGATCATTCTGAGTCTTAAACAGAAATAATACCCTGGATATACAGTTAGGTCCAGAAATATTTGGATAGTGACATAAGTTTTGGCATTTTAGCTGTTTACAAAAACATATTCAACACACAGTTATATGACCAATTTGAGCTCAAAGTGCAGACACTCAGCTTTAATTAGAGGGCATTAACATCTTAATTGGAGTAAGGGTTTATGATTTCCAGCTCTTTAATATACAGCCGCCTCTTTTTGAAGGGACCAAAGGTAATTGGACAATTATCTCAAAAAGCTCTTTAGTGGGTTGAATAGGCTACTTTCTCTTTAATCCATAATTAATTAAGCAGGTAAAAGGTCTGGAGCTGATTCCAGTGTGGTATTTGCATTTAGAAGTTGTTGCTGTGAACCCACAACATGTGGTCAAAAGAGCTCTGAAGAGAAGGCTGAAAAAAAGAAGAAATCCATCAAAGAGATATCAGTAGTGTTAGAAGTGGCCAAACCAACTGTTTGGTACATTCAGCAAAGAAAAAAAAAAAAAAAGAATGCACTGATGAGATGGCGAACTCAAAAAGACCTAGTTGTCTACGGAAGACAATAATGGTGGATAATAGCAGAATCCGTTCCATGGTGATGAAAAATATCTTCACAACATCCAACCAAGTGAAGAACACTCTCCAGGAAGTAGGTGTTACAGTATCTAAGTCTACCGTAAAGATAAATAAATACAGAGGGTTCACCAAAAGGGGCAAACCATTAATCAGCCATAAAATAGAAAGATCAGATAAGACTTTGTCAAAAATATCTAAAGAAGCCAGTCCAGTTCTGGAACAGCATTCTTTGGACAGATGAAACTAAGATCAACCTGTACCAGAATGATGGAAAGAAGAAAGTATGGCGATGGCTTGTAAAGGCTCATGATCCAAAGCACACCACATCCACTGTAAAACATGGTAGAGGCAGTGTTATGGCACGAGCATGCAAGGCTTTGAATGGCTCTGGGTCACTAGTGTTTATTGATGATGTGACTGAAGACAGAAGCAGCCAGATGAATTCTAAAGTGTACAGGGCTATATGCTCTACTCAGATTCTGCCAAAAACAGCAAGATTGATTGGATGGTGCTTCACAGTACAGATGGACATTGACCCAAAACATGCTGTGAAAGCAACCCAGGATTTTTTTTAAAGCAAAGAAGTGGAATATTCTACAATGTTTGTGTCAATCACTAGATCTCAACCTCACTGAGCATGCATTTCACATGTTTAAGCTACAGCCATTTCCTGCAAAGAACTCTCTACAAAGTATTAAAAATTAACATTTTTTTTTACTGTAAAGTAAATTTGTGCAATTACTTTTGAGCCCCTGAAATGAGGAGACTTTGTAGAAAAATTGCTGCAATTCCTAAACGTTTTACAGGATATTTTTGTTCAACCCCTTTCATTAAACCTGAAAGTCTCCACTTCAATTGCATCTCAGTTGTTTCATTTAAAATAAAAAAATAGTGGCATACAGAGCCGAAATCACAAAGATCCGGCCACTGTCCAAATATTTCTGTGCATTCTGACAGAGAATGATGGACATCACAGGTTTGATAGACAGTGATTTGTTACCTTAAATAAAGTTACGGTGACACTATAGAGCAGGCTCAGGACAAACAAGGACATGAATGTTGTTGAGATCTCCCATGAATTCTCTAAATTCTCTTCTTCACCTACATTGATTTCGACTCCTAAATGTTCACAGCCACCTAAATAAAGAACACACATATCAACTAATTGGCAAATATTCCCAAGACATACTCATTAAAAGGAACCTGTCACCTGATGTTCATAATATTTACTTAACGCTCGGTGGAGTGCAGACCGGTAGGATGGGTGTGTCTGTTTTCCGGGTCCCGCGCCTCCTCTTTTGGCCATCTTTGTCCTCCTTCTGAAGCTAGTCTGGATGACGCATTCTACATCATCTACACTAGCCAACAGTGAGGTCCTGCGCAGGCGCACTTTGATCTGCCGAGCGGAACCCGGAGAATGGAGACACCCATCCAACCAGTCTGCTCTGCACCGACCGTTAGGTGAGTATTATAAACATTTGGTGACCGGTTCCCTTTAAACTAAATTTACAGTGATCTCTAACCTACTATATCTGAGATCTGACTTTGTATAATATACAGTTAAAGCACCACTCCAGCATCTTTTTATATTTCCCCACTGGTGTAATGCTTTAAATTTAAGTACCCTGCCCCATGTCTTATGGTCACCTTCCAGTGTCTTCATCTTCTATCACTGCCTCTCTGGTCGGTCTTCTCCAGTTTGTTGCCTGCCAGCAGCTCCAGTGTTTTATGGAGCGTGCCGGAGGTCACAACTCTATGTAACTCTATGAGAGCCTCGTTCTGGCCGGGTTCTGGCTCTCATAGACTTGTATTGAGAACTTGTGACATAATTTCTGACTTCTAGTTAGTCAGAAGTTACGGGCACATTATGGTGCCGCGGGACTGAAGCAAAATTGAAAAAAAGATGAAAATGCTGGAGGATGAATATCAGAGGGCAGGGGACTTAGATTTAAAGCACCACTCTATCCCTGAAAAAAGATACAAAAACGCTGGAGCAATGCTTAATTTAATATTTAAGTTTTTACATTGCATTTATGTATGGTATTTCTTTGTTTCATTCTGTAAAGCATCCGAACAGCAATATGTTATAGAGTTCTACAATATGTTCCACAAAGCATAAAATGTGGGGTTTTGTCTGAATTTCACTTCCCCAGAAAAACAGAAGAGTTTTAAGATTACGAAAGGACCGCACCTACATCTACAAACATATGATCTGCACCTGCCACCAGTATTGTTCATGGTATCTGAGCTGTATGCAAAGCTCTGACTCAGAAACGGAGCATCTCCAGATCGTGATGCTAAGAAAATGACTAAATATAGTATAATAATGTCATGGTATTATTACAATGACAGCGATAACAAGTTCTTGGATTTCCTTATCCTCATGGGATAGAAAATAAAGGTTGCTTAGTGAGAATGGTTAATGGGGAAATGACTACTCTGGAATTATTTATTTAATTATTTATTATTATTTATTTATTTATTTTACTATATTGTATTAATAGGCTGAATGAGAGGTCATTGTATTCCATAGTGACAGATTGGTGGAAAAAATAAATTTGGGAAATAACTGTAATGGAATAAATAAGAATATGTGTCATTTATAATTAATATGAAGAGAATAATAAATTGTGACAATGGTCACTTTACTGAATAATATACTTAAAGGGATTTTCTACTCATGCATCTTCAGGAGTGCACCGCTACTCCAGGGTTCCTGGTTGTCAGGGTGGTGCGTTCCTGAAGACTAAGGGGTACTTTGCACACTACGACATCGCAGCTGTGATGTCGGTGGGGTCAAATCGAAAGTGGCGCACATCCGGCGTCGCTGTCGATATCGTAGTGTGTAAATCCTTTTTGATATGATTAACGAGCGCAAAAGCGTCATAATCGTATCATCGGTGCAGTGTCCGACATTTTCATAATTTCGCTGCAGCGATGTTACGATGTTGTTCCTCATTCCAGCGGCATCACACATCGCTGTGTGAGAAGCCGCAGGAGCGAGGAACATCTCCTACCTCCTTCACCGCGGCTCACGCCGGCTATGCAGAAGGACACTTCTATTGGCCGCCTGCTGTGTGACGTCGCTATGACGCCGCACGACCCGCCCCCTTAATAAGGAGGCGGTTCGCCGGCCAGAGCGACGTCGCAGGGCAGGTGAGTGCATGTGAAGCTGCCGTATTGATAATTTTCGCTATGCCAGCTATCACCATGATATCGCAGCTGCGACGGGGGCGGGGACTATCGCGCTCGGCATCGCAAGCTTCGTAGTCGTGCAAAGTACCCCTAAGGGCTCCAGCAGATGAACATATTTGGGGTATATGGCAGATCTTAACTATGGTGTTAACTTTGGTTATGATTTATGCAGATTAATTTTATATAGGATCCAATATTTTTCCATGGCATTTTAGTGTAACTAATTTTACCAGTACAAGCCATGAATTTAGTGTTTCCAGATACAGATATATAATTTGGTTTCTCATTTTGGACTGTCTTATACGTCAAAGTAAGACATTGATGCCCCTTAGTGTTTTCCCTCTGAGATTGCTGGTGCGTAATATGTACTAACCCCTCAGAACTTTTCATACACTCATGTTCCTAAGCTCATGATTCCGGTCTCACACAGGAGTTGGAGACAGGTTTCCTTTAA
The DNA here is from genome assembly GCF_048569485.1 of Anomaloglossus baeobatrachus. Taxonomy (NCBI): domain Eukaryota; kingdom Metazoa; phylum Chordata; class Amphibia; order Anura; family Aromobatidae; genus Anomaloglossus; species Anomaloglossus baeobatrachus. Next base: position 635,908,327 of record NC_134353.1, read on the forward strand.
ACAATATCTTGAAAAGTTTTTCTGATAATTGTTTCTGTTTGTATTTGGTATCTTTTATTTACTAATTAACATTGGATTCAGCTTTTCCTAATATTAAAAATGGAAAACATATAATTACAATAACATTTCCCTGGCTTTCATAATCTGCAATTACTGAATGTTAAACTTCAAATATCATCAATAAAAGTTTTGTAATCTATGAGATATGTTGGCACCTTTCTTTGTAACCCTAATCTTCTAATCTTTTATTCTCCGCTGCCTAATCATAGTAAGGGCTCATGCACAGGGCAGACACTAGTGCTCTAGTGGTATATAAGGGATCTAAAGAGTTTTAGGGGTACTTTGCACGTTGCGACATCGCTAGCATCGGCTAACGATGTCCAGTGCGATAGCACCAGCCCCCGTCGCACATGCAATATCTTGTGATTGCTGCCGTAGCGAACATTATCGCTACGGCAGCATCACACGCACATACCTGGTCTGCAACGTCGCGGTGACTGCCAAACAATCCCTCCCTCAAGAGGGAGGTGCGTTCGGCATCACCGCGACGTCACCGCGACGTCACTAATCGGCCGGCCAATAGAAGCGGAGGGGCGGAGATGAGCGGGACTTAACATCCCGCCCACCTTATTCCTTCCGCATTGCCATCGGGACGCAGGTAAGGAGATGTTTGTCGTTCCAGCGGCTTCACACACAGCGATGTGTAACGCCGCTGGAGCGACAAACAACATCATACCTGTAGCAGGAGCGACATTATGAAAATGAACGACGTGACACAGATCACCGATTTTTGACTTTTTCACGCTCGTTCATCGTCGCTCCTAGGATTTACACATTGTGATGTCGCTACCGGTGCCGGATGTGCGTCACAACAACCGTGACCCCGACGATATTTCGGTAGTGATGTCGCAACGTGCAAAGTACCCCTTAGTCCTACTTGGTACAGTCTTCATGCACTATCATATATGCTCCCTTTGACTCTGTGTTTATGGATATATCTTTTAAAATGAATGCTGATGGAATCAGATCAGTATTGGAGCCAATCTGGAGTACTAGGCACCCTGCGCAGTATAGCTGTGCAGTTCATCTCCATTTAATGTGTAAGGGGATCTGTCAGCAGGATTTCACATCTCATACAATTTATATAAACATGAAGCTCTTTTAAAGACAAGTCCAGCAGTACCTTTACATGGCCAGTCCTTTCACCTATTACTGAGTAATTAATGTTTGAATTTATATGCAGATGAGGCTGGAGAGTTATTTGTAGATTTGAAGCCTCTGTCACTCCAGCTCTATTCCCTACCCAGCGACGCCTCCTCCTGCTTCACTGACAGCCTGTATGCAGTGTGAAGTCAGGCAGGAGGAGGCGGTGCTTTGTGGGAATAGAGCTACAGTGACAGAGGCTTCAGATCTTCACCCTCATTTGCCCAACAATTCAAACACTGTCTTTCCATAACAGAGGAATGTACCGGCAATGTATAGGTATTGCTGGACGTCTCATTGAAGGAGCTACATTTGAATATAAATAGTTTGGGGTGTAATATCCTGATGACAGATTCCCTTTAACATACAGCCGCCATAGCAGATTGGTGAGGTTGACAGGTGTCGAAACCCCCACTGATCCAATATTTATGATCTATCCAAAAGGTAGGTAAGCAATATAGATGCCAAGACAACCCCTTTGAGGAATTATTGTGAAACTATCTGATTAATATTCCCATTAACATATATCTGCTTAAAAAACATTGAACATTCTAGATCACTCTGTAATCTGTAAACTACAACTATGGGATATAAAGCACAGTTTTCCAGTAATTGACTTGCTTCTCCAGCTTCTCCAGATACCAGGATGTACATATTTATTAATGATCTTGTTGGGGGCATACAGAGTAGAATTACAATATTTGCAGATGATACTAAACTCTGCAGGTTTATCAACACAGAGGAGGATAATTTAATATTGCGGAGGGATTTATGTAAGCTGGAAGTTTGGGCAGAAAAATGGCAATTGAAGTTTAATGTAGATAAATGTAAGGTCATGGACTTGTAAATTATGTACTAAATTGTAAATTACTGGGTAAAACTGTCACTGAAAAACACTTGAGTGTATGAGTGGATGGCAAACTGAACTTTAGTGACCAGTGTCAGGCAGCTGCTGCCAAGGCTAATAAAATACCGTATTTTTCGGACTATAAGACGCACCGGACCATAAAACGCACCCTGATTTTAGAGAAGGAAAATAGGAAAATAAAATTTTAAGCAAAAAATGTGGTCATGACACAGTGTTATGGGGTGAGGATCTGCTGCTGACAGTATTATGGGGATAATGTCCCCAAGGTACCCTATCCTCGTAATGATCCTCCTGCCTTATATATATATATATATATATATATATGTCCCCCATCCTGTTATAGCCCCATCTTGCTATATACTGCCATCCTGGTATGTGCTCCCATCCTGCTATATACCTCATCCTGGTATATGGCCGCATCATGCTATATACCCCATCCTGGCATATGGCCACATCCTGCTATATACCCCCATCCTGGTATGTGCTGCCATCCTGCTATATACCCCCATCCTGCTATATACCCCCATTCTGCTATATACGCCATCATCCTGCTATATACGCCATCATCCTGCTATATGGCATAATCCTGCTCATATGCCATCATCCTGCTCATATGCCATCATCCTGCTCATATGCCATCATCCTGCTCATATACCTCCATCCTGCTCATATACCCCCATCCTGCTCATATACCCCCATCCTGCTCATATACCCCCATCCTGCTCATATACTCGCATCCTGCTCATATACCCCCATCCTGCCCATATACCCCCATCCTGCTCTTATACCCCCATCCTGCTCATATACCCCCATCCTGCTATATGTCCTGCATCTTGTGGCACACAAAAAAAAATAAACGTTTATACTCACCTTTCCTCGCTCCACGCAGCATCACTCCTCCTCCTGTCTGTGCCGGCAGCGCTGTGTGGAGCCGGCCACGATCCCTGCAGCATCGCGATGTCCTCCTGTCTGTGCTGGCGGCGCAGCTGTGTGGAGACTAGCGGTGCTCACAGCAATGATGTCATTGCTGTGCACACGTGTCCACACAGAGCCGCGCCGCCGGCATAGACAGGAGGACATTGCGATGTTGCAGGGAAGTGACCGGTGAGTGTACTGATTCACTGCCCCCCACGCTGATGATGATGCGCGGGGAGCAGTGAATACAGCCGCACATGATAACTCCAGGCTGTAGTTGCCAGGGGTGATCCTGCGGGAAGACTGTTTAGTAAGCGTGTATCCCCCCCATCACCCCGCCCACCTGTCAGCGCCGGCTTCAGCACTGAGAGATGGGCGGGAGGATGGGCGTGCATATTAAATGAGCGGGCGCACGTGGTCACGGCAGGTGTTGCTGCAGCCTGCTCATACCCCCCGATGACCCGCTCCACCGCAGACCCTCATTCCCCGCAGCCCTACATTCAGACTATAAGACGTACCCCCCACTTTCCCCCAACTTTTGGGGGAAAAAAAGTGTGTCTTATAGTCCGAAAAATACGGTAGTGGCATGCATTATTAGAGCTACAAATGTTCATGAGAAGAACATAACTTTAGCCCTATATAAGTCACTAGTGCGACCACACTTAGAATACTTGTGTACAATTTTGGTCTCCGGTGTGTAAGAAGGACATAGCTGAACTAGAGCGGGTGCAGAGAAGAACAACCAAAATTAACGGAATGAAGAGAATGCAATACCAAAACAGGTTATTAAACTTGGGGATATTCAGTTTGGAAAACCGAAGGTTTAGGGGAGATCTTATTACAATGTACAAATATATAAGGGGACCATGCAGAGACCCTTCTAATGATCCTTTTACACATAGGCTTGCAACGAGGACAAGGGGACATTCGCTATGTGTAGAGGAAAGGAGGTTTAATCGTAATCACAGACGCAGTTTCTTTACAGTGAGACTATGGGACTCTCTGCCACATAATGTTGTAATAGTTGATTCATTACTAAAGTTTAAGAGAGGCCTGGATGCCTTTCTTGTAAAATATAATATTACCGGTTATGTGCTCTAGACTCTGTGATAGGGCACTGATCCAGGGAACTAGTCTGATTGCCATATCAGGAGTCGGGAAGGAATTTTACCCCTAATATGGAGATTTTAGTGTTTGCCCCATGGGGTTTTTGCCTTCCTATGGATCAACATGTTAAGCTATGGGTTAAACTTAATGGACTAATGTCTACCTTCAACCTTAAAAACTATGAAGCTATGAGTATACATAGAAACTATGAAAGGATCTTCAGTTTTCTAGCCCACTTACTTGTATGTAGTAAAGAGAAATCTGGCATTATTTGAGGTAAAATTCAAGTGTGAAAAACTTGTTGCATCATTCCCAATAAGACTCATGGCTGTACTAGCTCAAAAGGTGCTTCTACTCAATACTGAGCAAAGGGTCTGAATACTTATGATCATGTGATATTTCAGTTTTTCTTGTTTAAAAAATTTGCAAAACGTCTACATTTCTGTTTATTTTCTGTCAAGATGGGGTGCAGAGTGTACATTACCGAGAAAAAAAATGAACTTCTTTTGAATTTACCATATGGCTGCAATGAAACAAAGAGTGAAAAATTTTAATGGGTCTGAATACTTTCCGTACCACTGTATGTGTTAGTTAGTAATGTTAGCGGATCATCCACAAGTCTGTGTCCTATGTTGGGGGATCCTCACCTAAAGAGAGTGTGGACTTATCTCGGAAGGGGGGGGGGGCTTGTTTTTTATTTTGGAATACATAGTAATGATAAAACTGTGTATAACAGACCTCTTGTTAGATCCAATTTGAAGCCCTTGGGGTATTTAGAATTCATTATATGTGGTTGGCCTGGTTTAGATAAAATAACTAGACAACCATAAATGTTCTTAGGGCACTACTGAATTATACCTATTACTTGTACATAGGAATGTTATTCTCATGCTGTCTGTGCTCTGGTTATAGTTTTACATAATTTATTGAGTTATACTTGGGCCACTGGTACATTTTCAATTGTCATATATTTCTTCATGATTTTGTACTTACATTCAAGAGTCAGGGGGCGCCCATACAAATTTGTTTGTATGGGTGCCCCCTGAGTCTTCCCGATAATGTCAGGGGAATGAAGAATCTAACAGCCATATTTGCTTGGTGCGGAGATAATCTGCTGCCATAAGTGAAACTATAGGAATTCCTCAGATTTTGTAGTGGGTCATAAATGCTACTGACAGATAGAGTCCTGTGTGAACAGAGTTAAATTGTTCACACAGGACTCAATCTGTCAGTGGGATTTATGACTCACTACAAAATCTGAGGAGTCTGCTCCAAAGAATGAGGGCACCAGGCCTCTGATCCTACATGGATATTGGGACAATAAAACTCTCACACCACTAATTAAAGCTAATTAAGGATTCACTCTCTAAGCTCAGTGTTTGTTTATTTAAATGTCTTTTATTATGCCATCCCTCTGCTCTGTTTGTGTATATATTTGTGTTTCTTCAGATATTTTGTCATACCATGCCTGATGAAGAGACCTGAGAAGTCTCGAAAGCTTGCTTTGTAACATCATCTTATTTTAGGTAGCCTTTAAAAGGTATCATAACTATAACATTTTAATTTTGTTTCTCTCACTGAGAGCAATCAATCACTTTTAAAACGTAAGAAATGCTGCAAATAGCAGCAGAATTCTACCTAATTGTGCGAATTTCTGGCTTAGATAATTTACATTTAATATATTTATACAGTTTGCTAGGATTATATTTTTGGCTCATGCTCAAATGTTGATTTAATATCACATCATGGCATTTATATTAGAGATTGAAGTATACTGTCACTTTATATGTAGAAGGCATATTGCAATTGCCAATGAAATCGAGGCTTTAAGGGGGCTTTACACGCAATGACATCACTAACGAGATGTCGTTGGGGTCACGGAATTTGTGACGCACATCTGGCCTAGTTAGCGTCGTCGTTGCATGTGAAACGTACGAACGACCACTAACGATCAAAAATACTCACCTAATCGTTGATCGTTGACACGTCGTTCAAATCCCAAATATCGTTGCTGGTGCAGGACGCAGGTTGTTCGTCGTTCCTGAGGCAGCACACATTGCTACGTGTGACACCCCAGGAGCGACGAACAACACCGTACCTGCGTCCTCCCACAATGAGGTGGGCGTGTCTTTCCTTCGGCTGCTCTCCGCCTCTCTGCTTCTATTGGCCGCGTACCGTGTGACGTCGCTGTGGAGCCGCACGAACCGCCCCCTTAGAAAAGAGGCAGTTCGCCGGCCACAGCGACGTCGCTAGGAAGGTAAGTATGTGTGACGGGGACTAACGATATTGTGTGCCACGGGCAGCGATTTGCCCGTGACGCATAAACAACGGGGGCGGGTGCGATCAGCAGCGACATTGCTAGCGATGTCCCCGCGTGTAAAGTGGCCTTTAGTCTCCCCAGTAAAGATAATAGTATATATACATAGGATTGTGGTGGTACCTAACATGTTCTTTGCAGTAGTGAATAATGTGTTTGTTAAAGAGAAAAGAGCATGCTACCTAAAATTACTTGTGGATATCGGAAGTTCACTTTTTTCTCCATTGAAGATTATTCTGCCATTTACTGGGTGGCATAGCATCCAGGCGATAATATATTGAGTAGTAAATTGCTGATTGTGCAAATAATCTCTTCACATAGGAAGATAGCAGGGTCTGTATTCTAACATATTGGAAGAAACAATCCTAGTAGTCAATAATGACCATTCAAAGATCCTTCCTACTTCAATTTTCTCCTGAAACTCCATTAAGCTTTATAAGTCATATGCCTTTAAAGGGTTAATATTGATTTATAGGATTGCTGCTTACAAGGCTGGCATTAGTATCCCTGCTTTATCCATAATCTATTTCTCAGGGAGCATTGCATGACGTATAAGTTTCCATATGCCAACTTGGCAGTATCCTTAAGGAGAAATGTTAGTGCTTAAATTTCTCAAACTATGGTGCCTGTAAGTCCCGTGTTGTGAAAATGGATGACAATAATTGATAGGGAGCACATTATTCTGATGCCAAAATAATGGGGCATAAATGAAAATGTGGTGGCCTTGGCACATAATATTAATCAAGCTAGATTAATCATGTCTACAATTATCCCTCCAAGCTCTTTAAGCAAAATGAACCAAATGCCATGTTCTACAACGTAAGACCCTTGTTCTAGTCACTGAGTCCCCATCTCTGGAATTTGTCTTTATAGAATTTATTGCAACATGAATTATTTTACAAAACATTTCCACATTTCTACCATTGTAAAAGCACAGATAGACAGGGGTGGGAGAAGATACAATCAACAAAGTCAAGACAAAGAATCAGGAAAGATGACAGTCATTCATTGATGTAGGACAGCTGTAGTTCTTCCTATATTTGTAATTGCCTTATCACAACATATTGAGCAATTTATGTAACATACACCATAAGATGGAGAAAGTATTGAAGAACATATGGTAGAAGGAAATTAGAGGATGCTATAGGTGACCTTTTAATAACAACTGAGGGAAACATCAGACACTTTGACAGACACATTGACCACGGTTGGATTACCAGAGCTTTTGTCAATGGATGTTCTGATGAAATTATTGGGGATTGTTTCATGGCCTACCACACAGCCAAAGCTAAATCCTGAATCCCAAGAACTAGCTGGAATGGTAAGCTTGCTTATCATGAAATAACTTTTCCCGCCGGTTTCAAGCATTGCTTCGCTGTTGACATAGCGTTCTTTTGAGACTTCCAAATCATTTTCTGTCCAACCCATGAAGATATTTGGAGGACTAAATTTGGAACTCAAGCATAACAAAGTGTATGTCTCCTTCTGAGCCAGCTCTTCAGTAGATGGTGGGAAAATGGAAACCACAGGTTGAGAAACCTTTGCTTCTGTGTATAAAATATATATAAAATTTAGCCATATCAATGTTTATTGCAGCAATACAACAATCTAACAGTGTTACATAAAAATCACTACATTTACTAAAAAAACACTTTTTGGGAACCATATTGAGTTCCCCATTGAGACCAAAAGAATAAAGTAAATGATTGGTTTTTTTCAATATAAAAAAGTCTGTACAGGAAATTACTAGGTTAGTTAAAGGCAACCTGTCAGGTCCAATATGCACCCAGAACCATGAGCAGTTCTGGGTGTATATTGCTAATTCCTGCCTAACTGTCCCTGTATACACTAGCCTAGATAAAGAGATCTTTAGAAAAAGTATTTCTAAAGATCTTTTATCGTATACTAATGAGCGAGAGCACTAGCCCCCTGGGTGTTAGTTCCCCGGTCAGTTGCCCACATTAGCATGTTAGTACGTCCCTGTGGGCATGCTATCATGCTACTAAAAACGCAGCGTTACAGGATGATCTCACTCACCTCTCTGCTGCCATCGTGTCCGACGCTGGATTTCGGCTCAGTGCACATGATCCCAGAGTTTGGGTCATATGGACAACTTCAGTTTGAAGCCAGGACGCCTACACCCGGCTTTATAGTGTGCATGACCCAAACTCCAGGATTTTGTGCACTGAGCCGAAATCCCCCGTCTGACGCGATAGAGGCAGAGAGGTGAGTGAGATCATCCTTCAGTGTTGTTCCATGAAAAGATATAATAAAATATTCACAAAAATGAGAAAGGTGTACTCAATTTTGTGATACACTGTAACTAATAAAGAAAGTGGCTAATAAAAAGTCCTACATGTCTTTCACTTTATTAGGCATGTTTCTTGCTTTTCTATTTATATTGTATTGTTAAATGTCCAAAAAGCTCTATACCCACCTGGCAGTTATATTTTTGGTGCTGCTTCGCTCTCTCTCTCTCTCTCTCTCTCTCTCTCACTCTATATATATATATCTATATATATACATATATATATATATATAGATATATATATATACCTATAAAAAATATACTGCATACAGTGTGTCCACCCGTGTCCTGCCCACCACCATCAACATGAGAACGGCGACAGCTATAGGCATATAAGTGGTGTCTAGGTATAGTAAAGTAGCCATGCGCTACACAATGAAACCACCTATAGCGCCTCCTGGTGGAAAACAACGGAGTTAGCATTTTTATCTTGAAAATGGAATGAGATAGAGAAAAAAGTAAATTACAAAGTTGTAGGGCATCATTAATTCAATACGAATTGACACCTTGCATACAGAAATGCTATGATTAGAATGTGTAAAACTCACAAGGCTACGAACATGAAGCGATACCTCATGGAGACCTTCCTACAAGTCATTGGCTATGGTGGCTGCATGGAGTGGCCTCCACGCTCACCTGACCTGACCCCTTGGACTTCTTTCTGTGAGGTCACATCAAACAGCAGGTGTATGCGACCCCTCCACCAACATTGCAGGACCTACGACGACGTATCACAGATGCTTGTGCAAACGTGTCACCTACCATATTGCACAACGTGCAGCAAAATACAGTATGCTGTCCAGAGTCCAGATGTGCATTGCAGCTGACGGGGGCCACTTTGAGCATCAAAGTTAAATGACCGCCATATGCGTGACCAGCATTCAATGTTTTGGGGGGTCATGGGTTTCATATCATAGCATTTTAGTATGTAAGGTGTTGATTCGTATTGAATTGATGAGGCCCTACAATTGTTTAATTCACTTTTTTCTCTATCTTGTTCCGTTTTCAAGATAAAAATGCTAACTCCGTTGTTTTCCACCAGGTGGCGCTATAGGTGGTTTCATTGCATAGCACATTGCTACTTTACTAAACCTTGACACCACTTCTATTCCTATGGCTGCTGCCATTCTTAAGTTAATGGCGGTGGACAGGATATGGGTGGACACACTGTATATATAATACACAGTGTACTGTATATATCTCATAGGAGTCTCTCACCTTTCTTCTTCTTGAGTCTAGTAATGATGTGCTTCTGGAGTCCACTGTGATGGAATACACAGGTGAATTCTGTCTCCTGCAGCCAGACATCTGGGGAAACAGTGAGGACACTAGACACAGCGTAAGTTCCATTGTCACGTAGCTGTGAGTCCTCATTCTGAACATTGAGATTAGATCCTCCAGGAAAGCTCCATTCAAATGAATAATTTTCATTTGCCTCTTTCAGGTTGTAGGCCACGCATTGTATACGAGCAGTGTTATAGACATAGAGATCTTCAATAGGGGGTGGCACCATAAACACACCAATTCCCAAACAGTTAAAGCTGTCTATGAGATAAAAAAAGCAATTATTATTAAAATGGCGCATGAGAATTGTGCTGTAATAATATATATATATAAATATATATATATATATATATATATATATACTGTATATATATATATATATATACAGTATAATCTGTACTGTTTTCGTACGCTTGACAAAGACTGCCATAGTACTGATGACTACATTTTCAATACAGATGGAGTATTGTGTGATCTTTGCATACCCCTGCAAATCATTTATCCAAAGTTTCACCCTGCTGCCATACTTTTACTGCCATACTTTTGCCCATTTAGTGCGGGGTCGGGTGTAAAGCATGGAAGTCCATAGATGAATCTATCATTATGATGGTTGGAACTTATTACAGTTTTAGAAAAGGTATGCTAAAACTAAAAACAGTTTTCAAAATGAACATCTCTTTAGGTATTGTTGTTCTTTACCTGAGCATTTCTGTATTGTGTCCTCCGCTGTTGTCCCTGTATTGATGTCTGTCGCATTACATTTCACACGGACGCCATTGTTCCACTCAGACTGACTTATGGTCACTGTACTATGCAAAGCAAAATAGTGGTTCTGGGATTTTCCTAGTTCCAGTTTGTCTTCTGTGAACCTCCTTTCCTGATCATTGACATACCATTTCACTATGGCATCCTGGGAGGTTAGGTTATACACCTGGCAAGTGAGCTGTATTTCACCATTGCTTTCAGGGCAGGTTCCTTGCAAAAGGTAGACACTGGGTGCTTCTGGGAGACAAGCTGAGGGGTAGAAGAGATACAATTAGACACAGTCTTATGAATTAGGCCTGGTGCACACTGCACTTGGCACCACTGCGTGGCACATACTTTCAGGTGATATATTCCCAACAGTGACCACAGTGTGGATGGAGGCCTAGTCGTCCGTCCACCATAGAAAGCTATTGAACTAAAAGATAAACCACAAGGTATAGATCTTTTTGCAGTTGCTGTATAAGAAAGTGCATTTTACATTGCTTTTGTGTACAGCTTAATAAAACAGTATGCAGACACATATGTCAGATAGAGGCCAAAGGAACCAACTATGGCAATGCTAAAGTATTGAAAAATCTCCCAATATAAACTTTCTGCTAAGTGTACGAGCCCCTAGGCTTCTTGCCACAATCCAGGTTGCCCATGCATCAAGGCTTTGCGACTCCCTGTTGAAGCCATTCCACATCGCTATACACTAAGTTACTCTTCCCTAGAAGCAATGATGCCATAAAAGATCACCTCTACAGACATGCCATCCTATGAAGGTTGGCAAAATGTATTCTTTGTTGGCCTCCATGCTAAATCAAGACATTGAGGTAGAATAAAGGCCCCATCCACTACATTTGTACCTATGGACTTAGGCAAACATTATACTCCATTAGTCTTATACAGTACAATTATCTAAAACAATGTAAACACATGACCTTAGACTCACTTTTAGGAATAATTTTCACAATGTTGGTGGACTGAAAGCTAACATTGCATCGGTAAGTCTTGCGGTCCCAGTTGTAATTATTGATGGTGACTTGACTTAGAAGGCTATATGCTGGAGGGTCTCCACTTAGAAGGAAAGGGATGTCCTTTACTCCAGATAGTCTCTCTCCACTAGTAGTGTCCCATGTGACAGACACAGGTTGAGGCCAATAACGGCTTACCACACACGCAACAGAGGTGGTAGTGCTACCAGTATGCCCAGCGGCAATTACTGGGAAGACATCTGGGATTATTATCTCACCTGCAAGAGAAATAACATGTAAACTGGTGTCAAAGTGTATAGATAAGCTTCATACAGAACAGAGCTTTTTTATGACTTTATTTTATTTTACTATTACTTATATTGCTCCAACAAATCCTACGATGCTAAACACAGATTGTCACCTCTCATGTCAGACCATGACGTTACTGTCACTCACAATCTTATTTTAAACAATACACCGGGAGAACACAAACCCTGCCTGTTCTGATTTCAGCACCAGGCCCCAGGGCTACAACTAAACTAACTAGTGACTTTATCTTCTCATACAGTGGAGACACTTAATGTCAATAGGAATTCTGTCAATTGTAATTTGTAGTATATCTTTAGGACCCTTCCTAAACTTGGCTAGTTGGATCCCAAAAAGCAGAGAAGGCAGAAATAGATGGGTTTTGAGGGTAGTTACGTAAAGGGGTACTACCATTTCCAAGATCCTATCCCAATATGTAGTAGGTATAATAATAATAATATTAGCAAATACCTCCAAGTAGAAATATAGTATAGTTCTCCAGATTAGCTATGTCGCTTTCCTCATGTGCAGGGCATTGCTTGCTTAGGTATCCATGCTTACGACCACTCATATAGTATCAGTTAGTTAGTTGCTTGTGGTCACTAGCTACTGTAATGCTCTGCACATGAGGTAAGTGATGTAGCTAATCAAGAGAGAGTATACTATATTTCTAATTAGAGGAATTTACTAAGATTTTTCTACTACATATTGGGATAGGATCTTGGAGATGAGAATATCCCATTAGGCCCCCTTCACACGTCCGTGAAACTCACGCACGTTTTTCATGGATGTGTCAAAGGTGCGTATTGTTTATGGCACATGTGTGTTCTCCATGTGCTATTCGTGATAACACACGGAGAACAGGAACTTTCTGCTCACCTGTCCCTGGCGTTGCTGTCCGTGATGCTGATCTACGGTCTCCGGCCCTGCCGACTCCCCGCTGCTGCAGCTTATGGCCCGCAGTGGAGTAAATATTCATGAGCATAATGAGGGGGGTCGGAAGCAAGTGACAGCAGCGGCAGAGACAGCAGGGCTGGAGAAGGTGAGTATAGAAATTCTTTATATTTCACAGGCACGTGTGTTTTCTCCAGTGCGTGTCACACGGATCACATCCGTGCGGTCCGTGTGACACCCGTGATGCTGGAGAAAAACAGACATGTCTACGTGTAGAGAACACGGGCACACGTATGCTCCACACGGACAAACCATCCATGGCAAAACACGCATGTGAGCGCAGACCCATTGATTTTAATGTGTCTATGTGTGCCCGTGTCTCCGGCACGTGAGGAAATGGACCAATTATGTGCCGGATACACGGACATATGAAGGGGGCCTTAAACATATTATCAGAAAACAATCTATTGTTTAAAATATGTTTTGTTGGTTATATTTTTTTTCTTTATCACTAATTGTGTTCAAAGATCCTGAAATTTGACCTCTAAGCCGAATCATAGTCTCATATTTCTTTTTCTGCAGTGATCAATTTTCAGCTGCTATCTTCTGGTTGCATTACCAGTCAATATAATAATAATAATAATAATAATAATAATAATAATTTATTCATTTATATAGCGCTATTAATTCCATAGCACTTTACATACATTGGCAACATACGGCTGATAACATGATAGGTGATGCTCACAGCTTACCTCCTCCGCCTCACTACAAAATAACCTCTGTCCAGATCACAGAGAATACGCAGAAAACTTTCTAATAGAAGTCAATAAATATTTACTATTTATTGTTGTCTATGGTCCATGTGGCTCCTGTAAAATATATCTCTAAATGCTGTTAACAATATCTCGGGTAAGATGACAAACCAGATATACAGAAAATAAAAGAGAAAATGTAAAAAGATTTTTTACTAGTTGATTTTAATTATTAAACATATTAACCCCTTCACCCCCGGCCGATTTTCCGTTTTTCATTTTTCTTTGCTCCCCTTCTTCCGAGAGTCGTAACTTTTTTATTTTTCTGTCAATCTTGCCTTATGAGGGCTTGTTTTTTTTGGGACGAGTTCTACTTTTAAATTAAACCATAAGTTTTACTATATAGTGTACTGGAAAACTGCAAAAAAATTCGAAGTGTGGAAAAACTGCAAAAAAAAGTGCGATTGCATGATTTTTTTGGAATAGTTTATTCACCGTATTCACTATATGGTAAAACTGATGTGTCAGTATGATTCCGTAGGTCAGTATGAGCTCGTAGATACCAAATATGCATAGGTTTACTTTTATCTAAGGGGTTAAAAAAATTCAGAAGTTTGTCCAAAAAAGTGGCGCATATTTTGTGCCATTTTCTGCTATCTGTAGGGTTCTCATTTTTCAGGATCTATGGCTCAGTGATGGCTTTTTTTTAGTGTCTTATGCTGACATTTTTAACGGTACCATTTTTGCGCAGATGCCATGTCTTGATTGCCTGTTATTGCATTTTGTGCAAAATGTGCGGCAACCAAAAACACCCGTAATTTTGGTGTTTTGAATATTTTTCCCGCTACACCATTTAGCGATCAGATTAATTATATTTTGATACATCGAGCATTTCTGAATGCGGTGATACCAAATGTGTGTATATTTTTTTTAACCCTTTAATTTTCAATGGGGCAAATGGCGGGTGATTTGAACTTTTAGGTTTTTTAAAAAAATTTTAAAACTTTTTTTTACTTTTTTTTATTTTACTAGTCTTCCTAGGGGACTATAAGGATCAGCAGTCTGATCGCTCTTCCTTCTTTTTACTGGCAGCAATCGGCCAGGTGAAACAGGAAGTGACTTATGATAGCTACAGGAGTCATTACATGACCCTGTGCTACCATGACAACCATCGGCTCACAGTGATCACATCACAGCGCCGCCGATGGAGCCAGGTAAGTGAAGATTTACCATGGCGGGGATTTAAATCGCAATGTCACATTTTGACATCATAATTTATGGGGTTAACAGGCGTGTGTGGATAGCAGATCCACTCGTGCCTGCAAGGCACACATGTCAGCTGTTTAAATCAGCTGACATGTGTGCGGATCGCCAGCGGCTGAGCGCAGCAGCCGTCGATGATTACAACTATATAGGTTATTACGTACTATTACGGCCCGCGGTCGTAAAGGGGTTAAAGGGGAAAAATGCCCCTTAAAGGAGTTCTCTCACAACAGACACCTATCCACAAAATATCTAAAAAGATACATGATATATATTATCTCATTAAAGGGGTTTTCCTACAAATAAAGTTCATTTTAATCAATAGATCTGGGAATAATACTAAGTTTAACAATTGGATGTGTTTAAAGGAAACCTGTCACGCTCCCCGGCTCCCCTGCTAGGCTCCCCGGCTCCCCTGCCATGCTCCCCGGCCCCTCTGCCTTGCTTACCGGCTCCCCTGCCACGCTTCCCCGCTCCCAGGCCGCGCTCCGCCGCTCCCGTGCCAGGCTTCCCGGTCCCCCGCTCCACAGCCTTCCTGCTCCATCACCTGCGGTCCCCAGGCAGCCCGGTCCCCGCTCCTGGCGCCCGTCGGCTGCTCGGCCTCAGCCCGGCTCTCCTGCTTCCTCCTCACCGCTCCCTCCTCTGGCTTCTGGCACCCGGGCCTCGCGCATGCGCATTAGGGCGCGCGCGCGGTCATTGACCCTCTCTTAAAGGGCCAGCACCTTGAAACAGGAAATTGCTTAGACAGGTACAGGGTATATTAAGATTCACCTTCCTGGTGGGCGGGGCCTGTTCTACGTGTTTAGTAAGCTAGTGTTCAGGTCCCCTATTGCTTTGCCTTGTACCTTGCCTGCATTAACCCTGTCCTGTCTCGTAGATCCTGTCCTGCCACGCCAGCCGCTCCGGACCACGCTCATTCCTATACCCTGACGGTGACTTCGGCGGATGTTCCACCATCTCTGCAGCTCCGCCAGTCTCCAGTCCCTGGCTCCGTTTGGTGACCCGTTCCATCGCTCAGCAAGTCCCGGATCCCGCCTGACCTTACCACCTGGCCTCGGACTCTGAGCCTCGTCACCCGGACCACCGTCCAGAACTCCATCCACCTTTCCTGCTCCCATACGAACTGTCCGGCTACCAATAGTGCTTCGGCTGCCGTGCACCCAGACCCTCTGGCGGGGTGACCTGCCTGGCTGCCTCCTCAAGGGAAACCGGTGTACGGTCCAGAGGTTCCACCACCCGGACGTTACAAAACCTGTCACCTTCTCACCTGCAGAGCGGTCTGATACGGTTCAGTCCGATAGGTGTCACTGCTCTCGGGTCCGGCGCCTCCTCTATCTTGTGCAATTGCCGTCCTCCTTGCTTTGTGTGGATGACGTGTCCTGCGTCATCCACACAGAGTCCTTCATTTCGCTCCTGCACTCTCGCACTTTGCTCTGCCCTGCTCAGGGCAGACCAAAGTACTGTAATGCACAGGACACTGGCGTTCTTTGACCTTTACCCATACCTGTGCATTACAGTACTTTCCTGTGCCCTCAGCAGGGCAGAGCAAATGTACTCATTATAGATGGACCTACTGTTTTTGTTTTAGGTAAAAAGTTTTGTACTGATTCATTTCTTACTATATATTTCTATCAATTGCAGTTGTTTTTCTAAAACAGACTATAACATCCCTTTTGTAGCCATATATCTTAAATGAGTTGCCATGTGATTGATGAAACCGCATGAATCAGAGTTTGGCTGCATAATTAGAGTTAAATGTATTATTCTCTGAAAGCCTTCAGTTTTTCAAAGATAATATACTTTGAAGATCTGGATGGTTACTATAGCCAGAGATAAGAGTAGTCTGTCTGCAACTCCTACTGTGAGCCATGGGAGCATACATGGTGTTTTGTAAGTTGATATTTAGTGATGAGCGAGAACTACCATGCTCAGGTGCTTGGTGCTCGTAGCGAGAAGTTAATGCTTGGATTGGAGCGACTTGAGTACCAAGTATAATGGAAGTCAACTCAACTCAAGCAGTAATCCGGAAGATTTCCACTCAAAAAAATCGAGTTCACCATTGACTTTCATTATACTCGGTAAACGAGTCTCGCCCATCCGAGCATTAACTGCTCTTTACGAGTACTGAGTACATGAGCATGGTACTGCTCACTCATCCGCATTGATTTTCAATGCAGGCTTGTGATGAAAAGGTCTGGTCACATGAAGCTTCATCAGCAGCCATGTTCTGGACTGCATTGTAGCACCATAATGGACGACCCTTATAAATGAGGACATTGGTGCTGTTGTGATACCTACATCATTTTTTTCACTGGGTTAAGTTGACGATACGATGACATTTGTAAATTTTATTAGAAAGTGATCAGTTCCTTTAAGAGATAACATGTTAAGGCCCCGTCACACACAACGAGATCACTAACGAGATCGTTGCTGAGTCACAGTTTCTGTGACCCAGCAAGGATCTTGCCAGCGATCTCGTTATGTGTGACATCCACCAGCGATCAGGCCCCTGCTGTGAGATTGCTAGTCGTTGCAGAATGATCCGGATCATTTTCTTCAAAGGCGATGTCCTACTGGGCAGGATGCATGGCTGTGTTTGACACTGTGTGACAGGGTCCCAATGACCACCGAGATCGTTATACAGGTCGCTACTGCGACCTGTATCGTTACTGTGTCGTTGGTAAGGTCTGATTGTATGACATCTCACCAGCGACCTCCCAGCGACTTACCAGCGATCCTTATCAGGTCATATCGTTGTCGGGATCGCTGGTAAGTCGTTGTGTGTGACTGGCCCTTTACTCCTGCCTTTGTATTATCATAACGTTTAATGCATGACAGTATATCTACCATAATCTCCTAAACTCCCTCTAGTGACAGCTGGGGGGAGCCAGAATATTTTGTTATATATCTGTCTAGGTGGGGAATTCAGACCTATTTATCAGAAAAAAGCAAAATTGTACTGTAAAATTCAGTATGAAATTCATCAATTAATCAGCACAAGATTGTAACCCTATTTTGAACAAAATAGCCAGATTTTATTTATATAAAAAAAATGATTTATTTTAAATTAATGTAAAAGATCTGAAGTTTTGAAAATTGTCAAAAGTATCAGATGAAAGTTTGCATCCATATGATGATTGTGCACATTTTTTAATGTAAGTCATGTAATATTGCTGGTTGGATTAGTAGCATTCACTGATAAGAGCTAGGAGATGGAGCTGAGCTGCAGTACCAGGCAGCAGCCACTATGCGGTGTTAGTGAGCTGTGATGCTCAGCTCCATGCATTGCTTATATACAGCTGCTGGGGGTGATTACATCTGATTGGTGTTTGGGAGAGGGGAGTTGTTGGATCCCACCGATCTGATATTGATAACCTATCTTTAAACAAAACTTAAAGGTTACATTTTGTTAGTTATGACCATAATTATTTTATAACTGTGATGGTGGGATATGGTGTACTGTGTATCATGTTGTGTAGGTTTATATTTTACACTTGGTTCACTGTCATTATTTGTATTGCTTGTGTGTACATTGTATTGTCTGTAAATAATCACCCCATGTAGTGTTCCTGTCCCTAAGTGTGGGGGAGGGGGCCTACAATCCACCTAAATTCTTTGCTTACCTGGGGGGATGAGTCAGTCTGTTTGAGAACTTGAAGAGAGAAGGAAGAAGATTGATCCTCTGGGAGGGAAAGCTGAGGTTACGGCCAGCATGCCAGAGAGACTGTGAATAACCCCCATTTGCCTGAAAAAGGACTGCTGGAGGATTGTGACTGATCCCTGGGACATTTATGCCATTACTGAACAATTTTACCCTATGTTTTGTGGATTATGTTATGGACCATTTGATTTGCTTGGAATAAATGCTCTTTGGATTGTACCGCCATCTCTCGCTCTGTTGATTGTGTGATATGGGAGAAGAACCCCATCACAATAACCAATGAACCCACTTTGAAGTTCACTTCAAAGGCCACTTTTAGGGGTTTTTTTAGGGTTCAGAATTACACAACACATCAGTACCCATACTATAATGAAGAGGGGGAGGGGGCAGAAGGAGCTCATGCCATCTATAAAACCTCTTTGATGCGACCATTGTCATTTTCTTTAAATAAGTAGGATTGGAGATATCTCTGATCTTGGCCTTTAGACCAGGATGCCAATGACAGATAATAGCTTTACCATGGTTCTAAAACAACTAGAATTTAATGGCTTCTATGTTTCAAACATCAATAGCATATTGGTACTACAAGCAATGGATGTGATATCAATAGATTTTCCAGATTTTAGGCCCCAATTAATCAAGACTGCCGTCTTTCACACCATCTTGATGAGAGGGCAGAGAGGGGTGCGTGCAAGGCATCCTCTTCTTTAAGAGGCGGACACCTCTTAGAGAATTAGGACAGTTGGACAAGTGGTGTGTTCCTTTCTGTGAGCCTCACCACAAAATCCTGCTCCAATCAGTAACTGGAGTAAGATTTTTGGAGTAAAGAATGCTGCCGCTCATCATGAATTTGACAGTAGAGGGTCATGATGCCCCCGTGCCTCCCGAACTCCACTCACTTTGTCAGAGCGGAGTAAAATGGTTTTCTGCAACTTCCCATGGCACAAAAATTGTGCAACTTTTCAAAGCCATTTAAACCAGTTTTCTGGCGTAAAAGCTTTGACGAATTTGATCCAAAAGTGTCTATTTACTTCTTAGAGAGTTCTTTGCCCTAATAGGAGCATCATAAGGCGCAGTGTCACAAGAGGTCCTTTCACTTTCACAATGTACAGTGTGAGGATGGCACCTCTGTACAGGACTCTGAGGCAGCCATTCTTGGGATTGTTGTTGTTATAGTTAAAAGTGCTTGAAAATCCTTCAAATCCAAAAAGATGGTGCTGATCTCCAGATATATTATAACAGAAGAAGTTTTATTTGGCTATTAAAAAATATTACAACACGTTTCGGCTAAAAATCTTAAAAAAGATAGCCTTCTTCAGGTAAAATAATATGACAAATGTTATAGTTTGTGTTTGTGAGCTCCTGATCCCAGTGTGTTCTGTACAGTATTTTGAGGATATCAAAAGCAATTCAGTGTCATAATACTAAATTTGCTGTGTACACCAATTACTAGTTGGATATTGCATATTGTATAACTATTAACCTATGTCCAGTGGATATTAGGAATACAGGGTCCTAATCCACACCACTAAAGCTATAATGGACAGAAATGTTGCTTAACATTCATTAAATCAAATATATAAGCGTACCAGCTAGCTAATACATATCATGTAGCTACTATATAATTAATACCATAGGTCCATTATATGCTAGGAGGAGATGACAATAATCATCACTACTAAGGAAAAATGATACGTAATCAAATACCTGAAGGGGTATTCCCATCTCCAAGATCCTATCCCAGTAGTCAGCGTAATGATAATAATAATATTAGTAGATACCTCCAATTAGAAATGTAGTATAGTTCTCCTGATTAGCTATGTCTCTTACCTGATGTGCAGGGTATTGTAGCTTAGATATCCATGGTTACGTCCACTAATATAGTGATAGTTAGTTGCTCGTGGTCGTAACCATGGATACCTAAGCTCCAATTACAAGCAGAAAACCACTAAGAGGAGATAAATCTAATCACCACCACTAAACTTAAAGCCATCGGCAGAGATTTACAATATGCTGCCATTTATACTCAATAGATAAATTACCCAACTAGCTGTCTACTACATAGGCATTAGCATAGACCCAATGCCTACTAAAAAGAGAGGGGTGCTACTCCCTATCAATAATGCTAAAATCATGGGCACATATCTGGCATGTACTCACATCACCACTTCTATTTACCACCTGTGTTAGCCCCACTCAACAGTTGGATATTGCACACCAATAACTGCTATATAATAAATAGAATGGATTTTTTTGAGAAATAATAAAAATTCTCAGCAATAAAACCAAACCTATGGGCAAAGGTTTTGTCTATGCAATCAATTTTTTCTCAGTTGTTTAGATAGTTAAGTCCCCCAACCAGCTATTGAATTCTAACAACTACCGTAATTACTACTAGGTCCTCCGGATACTAGAAATAGATCGGCATCACGAAGGAAAAACCATAGGGAGAGAATTGCCGTGTGTTAGCTATTTAGACTATTTAGATCAAAAGGTAAACTCACCGGCTAGCTATTTCATGCTGGGCATGTACTAGATATATGCTAGCATAGATCCAATGTGTCCTGGGAAGAGATCATCCTAATCCTCCCCACTTACGCTAAAATGATGGACAGCAATCCACCCTGTGCTAACCATTTATATTCTGTAAATTAAGGAGGCTAGCCAACTTTGGATTGCATACCAACTAGCTTATACATGCTTACTAGATTAGAGTGGATGTAAGTGAGAAGTCCTATTACTCGTCAATATAGCTAAACCCATAGGCAAACATATAACCTTTGCTGGCCATTTATATTCTGTAAATCATAAAATCGAGTTCACCACGTAGCTATTGCATATTGGCTAGCTATTAAATACAGTAATTAATGCCATGAATTTAATAAATACTAGGTAGAAAAAGTCCCAATATTCACCTCCAAACCTAAACCCATGGTCAAAGATCCCCTATGCCATCCATTTGTGACGCCCTGGACCAGCCAGGGGTCACAGGTAATGACATCACCACACCCTACACCCCGGTTAGGTACACCTAAGCTAAACCAGAAATCCTTGTTTCCTTCCCCCAGGGGCTGATGTCCACACCAGGGGGTGGAGCCAGGCGGTTGGTCTCCACCCACCAAGGAGTTCACAGTCCTGGAGGAGGGAAAACGGGCAGATTAGTGTTGGAGGAGGAAGTGAGAGGAGTTGAGTGGTAGAAGAGCAAGTGAGAGGAGATAAGTTTTGGAGGAGGAAGAGAAAGGAGTTAGAGTGAAGCTAGGAAAGTAGTAAAAGAAGAGCCTGAAGTTAGTCCGGGTGTATGCCCCGGACTGAGACAGCAAGGTTAGCAGACGGCGGTGACCGTCTGCAGGAGTGGCCTATCGGAGTTGCCGTGAGGACCGTGGACGGGTGGTGGCCCGGCGGTACTGGACCGGTACACAAGGAGAAGCCAGCACCATTGGCAGGGGCCTTTCGGATCCCGACAAGGCTAGGAGTCGCCGTGAATTTGCCAAATCCGTCAGTGAAGGGGACCCCCGGGTCTCTAAACAACTAAGTCCCGATTGAAGGCAACAGTCCAACCGTATGAGAGAGACACCGCCACCGCCAAGGCACCAGTTTCTCAGGGCAAGTGCCTACGGGCAAAGAGGGGCTCCTCCGGCCCATGTCCAAGTCGGGGAGCGGGTTACCGGTGGGAACCCATCGCAACCAACAGAAGTACTAGGTGCAGGGAAAGAGACAGTCACCGTTAACTACCGGGGAAAAGCAACAGCAGCCGTCCGTGGGAACCGTCTTTCCAGCCGTGTGTTTTACCGAGAACTGTGTCAGCGTCTCAGGCTGAGTGAGTACCACCGTGCCGTACGGCGCAGCGCTGCCCCCGCGACCCTGCACCTCACCAGGCCCCGCACCCGGCCTGCCATCCATCCCTACCCCATCACTGGGCCCCGGGACAATCAATCCCCTACCCACGGAGGGGAGAAATAACAACAAAGCTGCTCCCTGTCACCGCTCCCGGGATCCCCATACAGAGCAGCGGTGGTGTCCACACAATCACCACAACCGTGGGTGGCGTCACGGACAATAAATCCCCAAAACCAATCCCCCTTTTCACTCACGGGCGAGGAGCGCCGCTCAAGTCCCCGGGATCCGGCACATCGCTCGAGCCACAGAGCAGCAGAGGTCGCAGCAGCAGCGGCAGCCGGACCCGAGCAGAGGGAGAGCGCAGCGTCCCCTCCTCCGCCCGCGACAACTTGGCGTCACGAACAGGATCTTACCGCTCTGCCGTCTGGTGGAGGTGCGCCTTGTTACCGCCGGAGGTGTCCGGCCGAAAAATTTCAGAAGCCGCCATCTTTGGCGCGAAAAGTTCCCGCTCGAGCGTCCCCTCGAGTAGTGGAGGCGTGAAGGCCAAAATCCCGCCCCGATAGAGGAGGAGCCGAAAAAAGGCTAAAGGGGACGAAATGGTGACTGGTCGCATCTAGCCGCGGCTATAAAAGCAGGGACGCCAGGACTCTGCAGCCATCTTGTTCCTGGGAGAGGCCGCCAGCAACATGTGGATGCCGTCCCGAAGCACCGTAGCCCCCGCGCCTGGAACCGCGGCGTGGGTGGAGATCCGGACCGCGCAGCTCTACCAGAGGCTGCAGGTCAAAATGCAGCTCCTTATGAAGGAGTGGGAGACCGACATGGTGGAGGTCATAGCGGCCATGCGGAGACGCGAGGAGGAAGCTGCGGAAGGGAGGGTGAGTGACCCATGCCCCGATGCCCTTGAAGGGCCGGTCATCGCGGCTGCGGGACCCGGTCTAAACCCTCTCACCCTGCTGCCTCCCTCGCCACCCGTCCCGGAAGCCGTGACCCCGCCACTAGGCCCGCTGCCACCGCAACCGGTAGCGATACCCAGCATGCCCGCCCCGGCGGGCCGACCTGTAGCCGGAGCCAGTAGTTGACCGGAGGTGCTCCCTTGGAAAGCTCCGAAGCCAGAACCGGAGGCGTCCCCCGAGAAGCTCCCCAAGCCGGAGCCGATAGCCCGCTCCGTGCCGAAGGCCCAGCAGAGGAAAGCCCCTGTGCCCATCCCCCACACCTCGGCTGAGGTTGCGTCGGGTTGCCGCTGCAAGGCGGCGTCCAAGGCCAAGTCACCGCGGGACCTGCCGCCCAGATCACTAACAGTGGGCAGTGTCCAACAGGTCTCGCGGGGCCCGACCCGTGCGCCGGAGCTCGCAGCAGCGCCGTACTGGGACAGGGAGCCGGTACCGTTGGGCCTGGAAATCGAGGAGAGGGAAAGGAAGAAGGCAGAGTTGGTGGCCCGTGCAATCCGGGAAAAAGAGAATCTCCGTCAGGCAACTTTTCGTGTCCGGGGCCCGCTGTATGAGGGGCAGGTGAGGCGGTTTGATGTCCGCCGGGGCTATGGATTCATTTATGAACCGGGTCTGGAGGCCGAAGTGTTCATAGCCCGGCGGGATGTGAATGCTCACCTGCCAGAAGAACACCCAGGCCGCAACCTGATGCCAGGGGACCTTGTACAATACACCCGGCACTGCGGGGAGAGGGGGTGGTTTGCGCTGGATGCGAAGATGAGGGGCAGCCAGGAGGCCCGTGTGAGCACCACGCCCCTTCCCCAAAGTGATGCCAAGGACTCTGAGTAGGGCAGCGGAGCACCGTTGTCACAGTCCCCGTTGGGATCATCCATGTGTGTTTAAAGTTTAAAAAGGAAAATGAGTGATCAACCGAAGTTCACCTGATTGTCTGCTTGATTGAACCGGTCGTTGCCGGCACCGTTGTCCCCGTGGGGACCATTTAAAGTTGAGTTAGGGACTCCTTACGGACAAGCCCATGAACTTGCAGGGCAACTACAAACTTGTGGAATGTAAATAATGTTTTTGTTGCAGCTTCCACCGTTGCCGCCTCCGGAGAGGCAGGTTGGAGGGAGGGCCCGCAGTGGAGCAGGCTGGGGCCCAGCCACCACAGGAACCGGTAGCTACCCTCTGGGGGTTCCAGGGGCTCCCCATGGACGTGGGTCCCCTGGAAAGGACAGATCCCGCTCGGGTAACTTGGTGCAGGACTGGGGTCAAGGGGTGCTGCCTGTTTTCTTAGGGGCAGCATCAGGGCCAGGTTACTTGGGTGGGTGAGAGCGGAAGCCATAACCGTTTGAAACCGTTTGCAACGTTTAAGAAAAGTGCCTCCAGTTGTGGGATGATGTTCTTCTACTTGTATTGTTTTCTTATCTTTTCACAGTTTAAAAATAAAAATAAAACCGGTGTTGGACGGGCAGCCCGCGGACGGTCTGCATTTTGCTAAGGGGGAATGTGACGCCCTGGACCAGCCAGGGGTCACAGGTAATGACATCACCACACCCTACACCCCGGTTAGGTACACCTAAGCTAAACCAGAAATCCTTGTTGCCTTCCCCCAGGGGCTGATGTCCACACCAGGGGGTGGAGCCAGGCGGTTGGTCTCCACCCACCAAGGAGTTCACAGTCCTGGAGGAGGGAAAACGGGCAGATTAGTGTTGGAGGAGGAAGTGAGAGGAGTTGAGTGGTAGAGGAGCAAGTGAGAGGAGATAAGTTTTGGAGGAGGAAGAGAAAGGAGTTAGAGTGAAGCTAGGAAAGTAGTAAAAGAAGAGCCTGAAGTTAGTCCGGGTGTGTGCCCCGGACTGAGACAGCAAGGTTAGCAGACGGCAGTGACCGTCTGCAGGAGTGGCCTATCGGAGTTGCCGTGAGGACCGTGGACGGGTGGTGGCCCGGCGGTACCGGACCGGTACACAAGGAGAAGCCAGCACCATTGGCAGGGGCCTTTCGGATCCCGACAAGGCTAGGAGTCGCCGTGAATTTGCCAAATCCGTCAGTGAAGGGGACCTCCGGGTCTCTAAACAACTAAGTCCCGATTGAAGGCAACAGTCCAACCGTATGAGAGAGACACCGCCACCGCCAAGGCACCAGTTTCTCAGGGCCAGCGCCTGCGGGCAAAGAGGGGCTCCTCCGGCCCATGTCCAAGTCGGGGAGCGGGTTACCGGTGGGAACCCATCGCAACCAACAGAAGTACTAGGTGCAGGGAAAGAGACAGTCACCGTTAACTACAGAGCAGCGGTGGTGTCCACACAATCACCACAACTGTGGGTGGCGTCACGGACAATAAATCCCCAAAACCAATCCCCCTTTTCACTCACGGGCGAGGAGCGCCGCTCAAGTCCCCGGGATCCGGCACATCGCTCGAGCCACCAAGCAGCAGAGGCCGCAGCAGCAGCGGCAGCCGGACCCAAGCAGAGGGAGAGCGCAGCGTCCCCTCCTCCGCCCGCGACACATTTAAATCTTGTAAGGCAACCAAGCTAATCGGCTAGCTTTAGTCCATGAGCTAGCAAGTATATAAATACTAGAATAGGTCCAATGGATACTTGTGAGATACTAGTTTCAATTCTCACCACTAAAGCTTAATCCATGAGGAGACCAGTACTAACCAGTGCTATCAATTTATATTCCGTAAATCAATTTACTGAACTGGACCATGGACTGCGGTTTTGTGAACCAAACAGCTCATCTCTAATTCTAGCGAGGGATAGATATAATTTTTGCCACTAAAGCTGACATTATGGGCAGATATTCTAACCATTTATGTTCATTAGTTCAATTAACAAGGCTCACCTGCTAGCAATTGCATATCACTAGCAACTATATTATTGCTATCATAAATCCAATGCATACTAATCCCCACTACAAAGCTAAAACCATGGCTACAGATTTGGCCTATACTAGCAATTTTTATTTAGTAGATCATCAGCTAGCTATTATATGCCGGCTAGCTATTAGAAATGTACCGTACTTGCATAGCTCCAAAGCATACCTGGATGGTCTTAATGCTCAACACTGAAACTAAAAATAAGTTGAAGAGATATGGCCTGTGAGAACAATTTATATTCTGTAAATCAGCCAAGGTAACCAGTTAGCTATTGCATAAGATCTCGCTACTATATAGCCACTTGAACAAGTCCAATGGATGATACAAGTGAAAGTTGGTCCTAATCCTTACAAAGAAATCTAGACTGTGCTAGCAATATATATGGCATAAATAAATTAAGCAAGTCTACAAATTAACTATTGCATGCTGTCAACATGCTGTATAACTGCTAGAATTGGTCTAGTTAATACTAATGATAGTCCTAATGCTCACCATTAAAGCTAAAATCATGGGCAGAGATTTGGCCCGTGCTACCCAAAGTAGTAGATCATTTACTCTCGCTCACTGGTTAGCTATTACATACTGTTTAGCTGCTATATGATTGCTACAATGGTTCCAGAAAATACTAAGGAGAGAAGAACATGTTCCTCATCACTAAAACTGGTAAACCTTGGCTATGCTAGCAATATATATTCAGTAAGCTAAGCTCACCAGCTAGCTCTTGCTGACCAATCAGCTCTTGCTCACCAGCTAGCCCTTGCTAACCAGCTAATTCTTGCTCATCAGCTAGCTCTTGCTAACCAGTCAGTTCTTGCTCACCAGCTAGCTTTTGTTCATCAGCTAGCTCTTGCTCATCACCTAGCTCTTGCTAACCAGTTAGCCCTAACCGGCCAGCTAGCTCTTACTAACCGGCCAGCTGGTGCTCACCAGCTAGCTTTTGCTAACCAGTCAGTTCTTGCTCACCAGCTAGCTTTTGTTCATCAGCTAGCTCTTGCTCATCACCTAGCTCTTGCTAACCAGTTAGCCCTAACCGGCCAGCTAGCTCTTACTAACCGGCCAGCTGGTGCTCACTAGCTAGCTTTTGCTCACCAACTAGCTTTTGATAACCAGCTAGGTCTTGCTCACCAGCTAGCTCTTGCTAACCACCTAGCGCTTGCTCACCAGCTAGCTCTTGCTAACCAGCCAGCTCTTGCTCTCCAGCTAACATTTGCTCACCAGCTAGCTCTTGCTCACCAGCTAGCTTTTTCTCACCGGCTAGCTCTTGCTCACCAGCTAACTCTTGATAGCCAGCTAGCTGTTGCTCACCAGCTAGCTCTTGATAACCAGCTAGCTTTTTTCACCAGCTAGCTCTTGCTCAGCAACTAGCTTTTGCTCACCAGCTAGTTCTTGCTAACCAGCCAGCTTTTTGCTCACCAGGTAGCTTTTGCTCCCCAGCTAGCTTTTGCTCTCCAGCTAGCTTTTGCTGACCAGCTAACTCTTGATAACCAGCTAGCTCTTGCTAACCAGCCAGCTCTTGCTCACCAGCTAGCTTTTGCTTACCAGCTAGCTTTTGCTCTCCAGCTCGCTTTTGCTCATAAGCTAGCTCTTGCTAACCAGCTAGCTCTTGCTAACCAGTTAGCTTTTGATAACCAGCTAGCCTAGCTCTTGATAACCCGCTACCTCTTGTTCACCAGCTAGTTCTTGCTCACCAGCTAGCTCTTGCTCCCCAGCTAGCTCTTGTTCACCAGCTAGCTTTTGTTCACCAGATAGCTCTTGTTCAACAGCTAGTTCTTGCTCACAGCTAACTCTTGCTCACCAGCTAGCTTTTGCTCACCAGCCAGCCATTGCATCATTGCATATCTCTGGCTACTATGTAGTTACTAGAAATGGTACTGTGAAAATTACTGAGAGATGGCTCTAATCCCTACCACTAAAGCCAAACCATGGGGAGAAATTTTGTTTAGTTTAGCTACTAGATAAACTAGCATACTAGGAAGAGCTAGTCCTAATCCTCACCACTAAAGGTACAATCATGGAATTTGATTTGGCCTATAGTTCCAGCTATGTAATTGCAAGTTACTATATAATTGCTAAAATAGGACTTGTGGCTATCAGTATAAGATCACTACTAAAGCTTGAAATCATGGGCAAATGTCTTGCCTGTACTAGCCATTTATATTCAGCAGTTCAATGAAGCTCACAACTAGATATTGCATACTGCTAGCTACTAAATGGGTATTAGAAAAAGTTCAATCAATACTGGTGATAGATCATCCTAATCTTCACCACTAAAGCTAAAAACATGAGCAGGGATCTTGCATGTACTCTCCATTTGTATTCAGTAGATCTATTTAACAAGCTCACCAGCTATCTATTGCATACTGGCTAGCTAACAGTGCAAGAACTCTCTAGTGTACATTTCTTTGACTTTAATTTCATACAGTGGCATATAGAGACTTTGTTGTGACATATTGCATCAGATTCTTTATGAAGGGAAGTGTTCTCCTTTAGAAGCATTGCTTTGAGGGGAGAATATGACTATGCATGATAGCTGATGGTCTGTAGGTAATATATAGAGGCCATAAAGCATATGGAGGCCATATAGCACCGTATTAGGTTTCTGTATTGCTTTGGTGCCCTGCCATACAAGCTCAATCTATATGATTTTGCTGTATGCATAAAACCTAATTCTTAATTAGCTAACTGTTGTAATAGACTTTACCCAAATATCCATGTTTATGCGTAAGCTGTAGCGTAAATGTGTATCCGTCAGTGCTAGCCTAGTTTTATCAGTACGGTTATGCTCTTGATGGGTACACGATTCTGACTACTTTACTGCCAGGGTGGTAGAGGTTTTAGGAGCTCTACTTAGCAAAACTTCCAAGGTTAAACAGAACTATTATCTTATTAGGTCATTATCTGTTTAAATTATACTATATATCGACAGATTGGTGTGATGCAGTGGCTGTAAAATGAATAGTATAGCTTATTAGCTCTATGCGAGGCAACAGCTGTAGCTTTATCATAATCTTCAGTCAATAGTTTATAGATCTGAATACTGTATATGGTTATTATTGCAGCCTTTATTGATAATCTATAGAATTATTAAACACAAGATTAATTTAATCACTTAATCATTATAGCTATACAATGTATATATACTGTACATATGTACTTACCTGACAATACAATGACACTTTCATAGGATTGAAGCCATAGCAAAGCTCCTTCACCAGGAAGGATTCCAAAATGGGGAAATCCACTCGGGAAATTTATTTTCTTTTACGTTGTTGTGGACCAATATATTTAATGTCATTTTATTGTTATTCTTACCTCTGGTTTGTAGATGGTAGATCATTTTCAAGAGCATGGTTTCAGTCATGTTGGGATCATCCCTTGCCATTTTTGGTCGAGTTGTGTTTAGTCAAAGAAAGCATTGCAGATCATACACTCTAATACTAAAGTGGGTTGCCTCTTCTTGTTTTGGAGGTCTGAGGTGGAATGATGCCTACAGATTGGTGTTGGCATAGATTTAGTCTATTTTTGGGAATGCTGGTGGGAGGAGAGGGGATTTTGTATAGCATCTGTAAGCTATTGTTCAGGGTATTGTTTTTTAGGCCTGTGGTTTGTGGTGCTCCACATGTCTAGTCTGGGTATGTGCAAGACTTGAAGTATTACTTGGTTCAATCAAAATAAAATGTGCCCACTTCCTTTTTTTCTGTCTTATCTGATCATCAATATCAAAACATCTAATGCTAAAAAATGTTACTTTGCTATCCTTTTTACATTCAGTAAAAAAACACAAACTATTGAATCTATGTGTTGTATTGCCAAGGAAATATTTTTTCCAAAAGGTCATAGGCTTGGGTGGACAACCCCTCGTGGTCTATTTTATTTTTTATGTAAAAAATCAATAGTCATGATAGGTTTTATAATTCTGAAATGTATTCCCATTGCTCTGGTTATGCTAGTGGAAGGTATAAACATGCACTATACACTATAGATTTAGATTTGTTCTCTGGTCTACATTCTTCTCTTTGCCCATCAATCGATCCAAGACTGAAAACTTGTTCAGGTGACAGCTATTCCTCCCTACTCCATTATAAACATTCACATGCATAGTGAAGCCCAATATTCATACTTGTTTTAATCGGGAGAAGAGAATAAGCCACTGGAAGGCGCCTGTGTCAGAGGTCTGTCTTGTAAAGGAAAAAAAAGATTGGGCATGTTTAACTCCAACATCACTGATTCATTTTTTTCCCCATCAACTGTCTTCGGGGGAGAGTAGAATTAAACTACACAATCATTATTTGGTTGACCCTGCCAACATGAATAGGCCAAATTTCATCTGGTGAGATGTACAGTCAATTCAGATAACAAGAACATATATCCAGTGGCCTATTTATAGGGGGTGCATTTGTCGCGGGCGGGGAGGAGGGTGTCAGCACACCGCGCTCACCCCTTCTACTCGGGTCCGTCTGCTCAGTGGTGGCTCGAGCCGTAGGCCGGATCCCGGGGGTTTTCCTCGAGCGGCACTCCTCGCCCGTGAGTGAAAGGGGGGTTTGGGATGTTGGGATAATGTCCGTGACGCCACCCACGGTTGTGGTGATTGGTAGCACCACCGCTGCTTAATACGGGGATCCCGGGGATGGTGATGTGGAGCAGCCAGGTGTTGTGTTGCCCCTCCGTGGGTAGGGGTTGGTGATCCCGGGGCCCGGTGATGGTTGGTGAGGTGCAGGGCCTGGTGGGCGCAGGGACGCGGGGGCAGCGCTGTGCCTTGCGGCACTGTGGTACTCACTCAGCCTGAGACATGGACACAGTTTGTACGGTAAACCAACGGCTGGTAGGACGGTCCCACGGACGGTTCACGGTGCTGCGGTTCCCTGCAGTTGACGGTGATGGTCACTCTTCCCTGCACCTATGTTAAGTCTATTGGTAGCGATGGATTCCCACCGGTTACCCGCTCCCCAACTACAATCTGGGCCGGGGGAGCTCCACACTTTGCCCGCAGGCGCCGGCCCTGGGAAACTGGTGCCTTGGCGGTGGCGGTGTTTCCCCGTTGTGGTTGGACCTTTGCCGTCAATCAGGACTTGCTTGCTGGGAGATCTACGTCTCCTTCACTAACGTATTTAGCAATTTACAGCGACTCCAAGCCTTGCTGGGATCCGAAAAGCCCCTGCTCTGGTGCTGACTGCCCTTTGTATCCGCTCCAGACCACCGGGCACACAGCCAACTGGGTCCTTCCAGTAACCTCCAGACAGTCCCACTCCAGACCTTCACCGCCGTCTGCTGACCTTGCTGATTCCGTCTGGGCACACAGCCACAGACCAACTTCAGGCTTTCTGTCACTTCTCTTACTTCCCTAGTTGTCCACTCCTCACTCAAGCTCTCCCTGAGCTGAACTTCACTCTTGCCCTGCCTGGGCTAATCTGCCTGGTACTTCCTGCCTCCAGAACTGTGATCTCCTTGGTGGGCGGAGCCAACCGCCTGGCCCACCCCCTGGTGTGAACCACCAGCCTCTGGAGGAAGGCAACAAGGATTTGTAGGTTAGCTGGTGTACCTGCAGGGAATGTGGGGTGTGTGTGTTGTTGTGACCTGTGTCCCCTGGCTTGCCCAGGGCGACACACATTTTTAGCAGTCACACCTTGGTCCTTTCAATTAGTGAATGGGAGATAAAGTGCAGTATTTGACAGTTGCCCTAGCGTATTTCAGTTGATCTGTGCAGGATGCTGTGTGTTGGATCCCCACCAATGTCATATTGATGTGCCATCCCACAGATAGGTCAACAATTTTAAAGGGAACCTGCATCAGATTTGGCCCTTATAAACTGCTGCCACCACCAGTAAACTCTAATATACAACATTCTAGAATACTGTATATAAGTGCCTAAACTGCTGTGTATAACATAAAAAAGACCTTTAATTATAGGGCAGTCCGGTCCGATGGGTGTCACTGGTCTCGGTCCGGCGCCTTCTCTCTTCCTTCTATGACCGTCCTCTTTACCTCCTTAATGTGGATGACGCGTCCTATGCACACACTTTTGTCTCTGCCCTGCTGAGGGCAAATAAAAGTATTGTAGTGCGCATGTGTGGGCGTTTTTTTGACCTTTCCCTGCACGTGCGTAAAACAATACTTTACTCTGTCCTGAGCAGGGCAAAGAGACGTGCACGTGTGCAGGAGTGCAATTGAGGACATTGTGTGAATGATGTAGGACGCATCATGCACACGAAGCAAGGAAAGAGAAGAACAGCGATCGCAAGAAGAGAGGAGGCTCTGGACGCCCAGAGACGGCCATCAGACCTCACAGGCGTGTAAAATGAAGGGTCTTTTTATGTTATACAGAGTGGCTTGAGCAGTTATATACAGTATTTAAGAATGCTGTATGTAGGGACTTATAGTTGGTGGCCGCTGTTTATATGGGACAAATCTGGTGACAGGTTCCCTTTAACATTTCAAATAAACCCTTTAAGTCTTGAAAGCATTTTTAAAAGAATATTATAACAGTCTATTATAAGTTGTATCCATAAGTTAAAAAGATGACAGAATTTGAAATTTGGTTCAGGTCAAAATTAATCACGTTAAAGGAGCCTGGCAAGAACCTTGCTTACAAGTGGAAGACAAATGTTTCTATTACTTGCTAAAAGGCCTCATGTATAAAACAGAGACATTAATGCATGGACAGGGCACACAAAGTCACGGTGGTTCTGTACTAATGAGTAGAGTTGAGCGCGGTTCGTGGTTCGTGGTTCTCCAGTTCTAGGCTCGAGTGATTTTTGGGCTGTTCGAGATCGAACTAGAACTCGAGCTTTTTGCTAAAAGCTCGATAGTTCTAGATACGTTCGAGAACGGTTCTAGCAGCAAAAAGCAGGGCTTTTTACAGCTACAGTGTGCAGGAGCCATCGCTGGCAGCCTGCCAGAAGCTGGTAACAAAGATAAACATCGGGTATCCAAGCAAAGCGCTTTGGTTAGTAACCCGATGTTTATCTTAGTTACGTGCAGGAAGCCCACACTTTCCCGCTCAGCTCGCTCCACCCCCTCCTGCCCGCGGCATGTACACATACATACACATACACAAACACACACACACACACACATCCACCCCCCCCCCCGCCCGCCCGCCCGCTCGCTCGCTCGCTCGCTCGGCTTACCTGCGGTGATGAAGTCCCGCCATCCCGACCTCAGCGCTGTCACTGTCCTCCATGGCCGCCGCTTGTCACATCACCTATCGCTTCCGACCCGAGACTGACACTGGCGGTGACGTCACGGACCTCTCGCGATACTTGATGTGAAGGCGCCGGTCATTGACCTCAGTGACAGGGGCTGTCAGTGTACTGGAGATCAGCGCAGGTAATGTACCTCACTGACAGCAGCACTTGTCATCCCCTGCAGTGACCTGGGCTGACCCATTGATGTTAGCTCAGGTCACTGCACTGCTCTCCCAGCCAATGGGGAACATCCTGCTCTTCATTGACTGGGACAGTGTGCATCGTCATGGCAACCCCTTGGATTACACCAGACCTGGATTTGTTTTTCAATCTAATAAATTGGTTAAAGAGGGAATGTTTTGGGGAGTGTTTTTTCAAATAAAAATGTGTTTGTCGTCTATTTTTTTTTTATTACTGACTGGGTTGGTGATGTCGGGTATCTGATAGACGCCTGACCTCACCAACCCCAGGGCTTGATGCCAGGTGACATTACACATCTGGTATTAACCCCAAATATTACCCCTTTTTCTCCACTTTTTCTCCATTTTTTTCTCCACTTATTCTCCACTTTTTCTCCTTTTTCTCCACTTTTTCTCCACTTTTTCTCCACTTTTTCTCCTCTTATGCTCCACTTTTTCTCCACTTTTTCTCCACTTTTTCTCCACTTTTTCTCCTCTTATGCTCCACTTTTTCTCCACTTTTTCTCCTCTTATGCTCCACTTTTTCTCCACTTTTTCTCCACTTTTTCTCCTCTTATGCTCCACTTTTTCTCCACTTTTTCTCCACTTTTTTCTCCACTTTTTCTCCTCTTATGCTCCACTTTTTCTCCACTTTTTCTCCACTTATGCTCCACTTTTTCTCCACTTTTTCTCCACTTTTTTCTCCACTTTTTCTCCTCTTAATCTCCACTTTTTCTCCACTTTTTCTCCACTTTTTCTCCACTTTTTCTCCACTTTTTCTCCACTTTTTTCTCCACTTTTTCTCCACTTTTTCTCCTCTTATGCTCCACTTTTTCTCCACTTTTTCTCCACTTTTTCTCCTCTTAATCTCCACTTTTTCTCCACTTTTTCTCCACTTTTTCTCCACTTTTTCTCCACTTTTTCTCCACTTTTTTCTCCACTTTTTCTCCACTTTTTCTCCTCTTATACTCCACTTTTTCTCCACTTTTTCTCCACTTTTTCTCCACTTTTTCTCCTCTTATGCTCCACTTTTTCTCCACTTTTTCTCCACTTTTTCTCCTCTTATGCTCCACTTTTTCTCCACTTTTTCTCCACTTTTTCTCCTCTTATGCTCCACTTTTTCTCCACTTTTTCTCCACTTTTTTCTCCACTTTTTCTCCTCTTATGCTCCACTTTTTCTCCACTTTTTCTCCACTTTTTCTCCACTTATGCTCCACTTTTTCTCCACTTTTTCTCCACTTTTTTCTCCACTTTTTCTCCTCTTAATCTCCACTTTTTCTCCACTTTTTCTCCACTTTTTCTCCACTTTTTCTCCACTTTTTTCTCCACTTTTTCTCCACTTTTTCTCCTCTTATGTTCCACTTATTCTCCACTTTTTCTCCACTTTTTCTCTACTTTTTCTATGGTCGGTCTACCCATTAGCTCTGCCATGCATAGTGTAGCTCTACACCTACTGCACATGTTACTTTATGATTGACATCTCTTTCGTACCAGAGCTGTCTAAGTCTACTCTGACCCCATATTTGTCATTACTATATTGTCCTTGTACTGTATTATGACATTTGTATCATGTGTTTCATTTCTTGCTGTGTTGCAATTTTTTTGCTGCATCCCAATTGTACCTCTACATTGTTCGAGTTTATGTTATTGTTCTCTCACTCTTATGTGATACTGATTATTGTCATTTTTCATGATTACATGCAGATAAGTCCAATCTGACGAAGGCTCAGGCCGAAACGTCATTTGTAACTTGTTTTGGACAAAAACATATATGCTTATGAAAAAAAAATTTTCTTAATACGGACCAATAAAGAGTGATTTTGCATTACTATCCGTTGTGACTTACTGACTTAGTCTGGGAGATATAGAGTGCCGAGGTTACTCACTAATTTTATCTATTATTACCTCTGAGCACCTATATACCAGTGAGCAGAGCTTCCTCTACAGTAGTTCTCCTGATTAGGCATGCCCTTACCTCATGAGCAGGGCATTGCAGCTTTGGTAGCAACCATTACGACATGGACATGCTGCTGTGGACCCGGGGAGAGTGAGTGCAGATTCATTGCACCCACACTCCTCACATGAAGGGTCCGCACTCCTAGAAAATGGGGGATACGTTCCCTGAGTGTCTCCCCCCCATATTCTAGACGGTCCAGAGTCGTCGTGGGACCCCTTTATTTTTTTTCTTACAATAAATTGGTGAAAGAGGAAATGTTTTGGGGACTGTTTTTTCAAATAAATTTCTTTTGTCGATTTTTTGTTTTTGTTAGTACTGACAGTTTATGATGTTGGGTATCTAATAGACGCCATGACATCACAAACTGCTGGGCTTGATCTCAGGTGACTTTACAGCTAGTATCAACCCGATTTATTACCCCGTTTGCCACTGCACCAGGGCACGGGATGAGCTGGGGTGAAGCGCCAGGATTGGCGCATCTAGTGGATGCGCCACGTCTGGGGTGCCTGCGGCCTGCTATTTTTAGGCTGTGAAGGCCCAATAACTATGGACCTTCCCACCCTGAGAATACCAGACCACAGCTGTCCGCTTTACCTTGGCTGGTGATCCAATTTGGGGGGTCCCCTACTTTTATTGTGTAATTATTAATATTTATAAAATAATTATAAAAAAGAGCCTGAGGGGACCTCCACATTGGATCCCCAACCACGGTAAAGCTGCCAGCTGTGGTTTTCAGGCTACAGCCGTCTGCTTTACCCTAGCTGGCTATCAAAAATGGGGGGACCCAACGTAATTTTTTTTTTTTAACTATTTTTTAAATAGAAAAAATTAATGGGCTTCCCTGTATTTTGATTGCCAACCAAGGTAACGGCAGGCAGATGGGGGTGGCAACCCATAGCTGTCTGCTTTATCTGCGCTGAGAATCAAAAATACCGCGGAGCGCTACGTCATTTTTTTAAAGATTTATTTTTACAGCACTGTGATGTCCAGCAATCAAAATACAGGGAAGCCCATTTTATTTTTAGTTATTTAAATAAATAATTAAAAAAAATATATGTTAGCTCCCACTGCATTTTTTGTATTGCTAGCTAAGGGTAATCCAAGCAGCTACTGGCTGCTAACCCCCACTGCTTGGTGTTACCTTCACTGGCAATGGAAAATCCAGGGAAGCATTTTTTTTTTTTTTTGCCAAAAAGCTACAAAAAAAGGACGTGAGCTTCGCCATATTTTTGTATGCTAGCCAGGTATAGCAGGCAGGTGCTGGAAGAGTTGGATACAGCGCCAGAAGATGGCGCTTCTATGAAAATGCCATTTTCTGAGGTGGCTGCAGACTGCAATTCGCAGCAGTGGGGCCCAGAAAGCTCAGGCCAACCGGTGGTGCGGATTCCAATCCCAGCTGCCTAGTTGTACCTGGCTGGACACAAAAATGGGGCAAAGCCTACGTCATTTGTTTTCTAATTATTTCATGAAATTCATGAAATAATAAAAAAAGGGCTTCCCTTTATTTTTGGTTCCCAGCCGGGTACAAATAGGCAACTGGGGGTTGGGGGCAGCCGTACCTGCCTGCTGTACCTGGCTAGCATACAAAAATATGGCGAAGCCACATAATTTTTTCAGGGGGCAAAAAACTTCTGCATACAGTCCTGGATGGAGTATGCTGAGCCTTGTAGTTCTGCAGCTGCTGTCTGTCTGTATGGAGAAGAGCAGACAGCAGCTGCAGAACTACAAGGCTCAGCATACTCCATCCAGGACTGTATGCAGAAGTTTTTTGCCCACCAAAAAAATGACGTGGGCTTCGCCATATTTTTGTATGCTAGCCAGGTACAGCAGGCAGCCACGGGCTGCCTCCAACCCCCAGTTGCCTATTTGTACCCGGCTGGGAACCAAAAATATAGGGAAGCCCGTTTTTTTTAATTATTTCACTTATTTCATGAAATAATTAAAAAACAAATGACGTGGGCTTCGCCCTATTTTTGTGTCCAGCCGGGTACAACTAGGCAGCTGGGGATTGGAATCCGAAGCACAGGTTAGCCCGAGGTTTGTGGGCGCCTCTGCTGCGGATTTCAGTCCGCAGCCGTCCCAGAAAATGGCGCTCTCATAGAAGCGCCATCATCTGGCGCTGTATCCAACTCTTCCAACAGCCCTGGAGCCGGGTGGCTTGTTGGGTAATCATGAGTTAATACTGGCTTTGTTTTACCAGCCAGTATTAAGCCAGAGATTCTTAATGTCAGGCACGTTTGACCCGGCCATTAAGAATCTCCAATAAAGGGTTAAAAAAAGACACCACACAGAGAAAAAATACTTTAATAGAAATAAATACACAGACACATTAGAGACTCCATCTTTATTACCCCTGTCAGCCCTCCACGATCCTGCTCTTCTGTCTTCTTTCTTTCTAGTGTTGTAGTAGTGACGATTGTAGTGAGGGGCATCACTTGGGGCTGGGGAACCTCCATCCTAACTACAATGCTCACTACAATCGGGAAGCAGCGTGCAGCCTTCACTCCGTGAGTGATCACTGCTGGCTGCTAGCGGTAACGCTGACAGACGCGTTACCATAGCAACGGTGCTCCCGGAGCCGCGGTTAGCGGTGACGTCACCGCTAACTGCGTTGCTATGGCAACGGTGATCTCCGTTAATGACCGGCTGTGTCAGCCGGTCCCTAACGGAACGGGGAGTCGACCGTGTGCTAGAGCATGTCGCCGGTACACGGCGATACACATATGTGCACCGTGTACCGGAGAGATGCACTCGCAGGTCCTACATGACGTGTCATAGTCATGTGACCAGTCTGTAGCCAATGAGATAATAGCCACGTGACTGGTCACATGGCTATTTTGACGTCACGATAGGTCCTGCTTCTCTGCTGGCA
Organism: Anomaloglossus baeobatrachus; assembly: GCF_048569485.1. NCBI lineage: Eukaryota > Metazoa > Chordata > Amphibia > Anura > Aromobatidae > Anomaloglossus > Anomaloglossus baeobatrachus. Next base: position 635,946,759 of record NC_134353.1, read on the forward strand.
GTGCAGGTCACCGGGAGGATTCAGCGATCATCGGATGGAATAGCGGCAGGAGACAGAGTGCAGAAGGGATCGCGAGGACCGGTAAGTGTTATGGCAATGTTTATTAACTGTTTGTGTACATTTATAATGCATTTTTATGTGTTTGTGATTGCCTCCCATTCTAGCCTATACGTTCGAGTTCGGTTCGTCGAACGTTCGACGAACCGAACTCGAACGGGACCCCCGTTCGGCGAACCGGCCTCGAGCCGAACCGGGACCAGTTCGCTCATCTCTACTAATGAGTAGAGTTGAGCGCGGTTCGTGGTTCGTGGTTCTCCAGTTCGCGGCTCGAGTGATTTTGGGGCATGTTCTAGATCGAACTAGAACTCGAGCTTTTTGCAAAAGCTCGATAGTTCTAGAAACGTTCGAGAACGGTTCTAGCAGCCAAAAAACAGCTAAATCTTAGCTTGGTTTCTGCTGTAATAGTGTAAGTCACTCTGTGAATCAAACTATTATCACATTTCAGTGTATAGTGTGCGTGAACAGCGCCTTCAGATTACTGCTGTTTCTATAATGGCGATCGCCATTTTTTTTTTTTTTTTCTTGTCTTCCTTCCCTAAGCGCGCGCGTCTTGTGGGGCGGGCCAGCATGTCAGCCAATCACAGACACACACACACCTAAGTGGACTTTGAGCCAGAGAAGCAACGGCATGTGTGATAGGATCTGCATGTCACATGTCCCTGCATTATAAAACCGGACATTTTCTTCACGAACGCCATTATCTGCCTTCTGCGTCTTTGGTGTCAGACATCAGTGTCGCAGCTCCGTCCTCCTGAGTCCTATAGCCGATACAGCTGTATGCGCTGCATACACAGCGTTAGACAGCTTAGGGAGAGCACATTCTAGCAGTCCTTTTAAGGGCTCAAAGCGGCAGGGTCAGAGAGCCATAAGTGACAGGTCCTGCAAACAGCAACAGCGTCTGTGTAGCCCAGGTCAGGGATTTCCTCCCTGCATTTCACCATTAGGAGGGAATAGAAAGGCAGGCTTCCATTCCTCTACCCAGAGCACCACAATCCTGCCACTGTACCCTCTTGTCCTCTGCACACTCCAACTCATTCTAAGTAAGCCATTATACTAGCAAACACTCAGTGTACCTAGTGGCATCCTATACGTGGCTATTGGACTTTGCTATAGTCCCACTAGTGCAAAGACATTTGCAGAGCACGTCTGCCTGCGTTGCACACTACAACTTTTTTAAACTAAGCAATTTTACTAGCAAACACTCAGTGTACCTAGTGGCATCCTATACGTGGCTATTGGACTTTGCTATAGTCCCACTAGTGCCAAGACATTTGCAGAGCGCATCTGCCTGCGTTGCACACTCCAACGAATTATAACTAAGCCATTATACTAGCACACACTCAGTGTACCTAGTGGCATCCTATACGTGGCTATTGGACTTTGCTATAGTCCCACTAGTGCAAAGACATTTGCAGAGCACATCTGCCTGCATTGCACACTACAACTTTTTTAAACTAAGCAATTTTACTAGCAAACACTCAGTGTACCTAGTGGCATCCTATACGTGGCTATTGGACTTTGCTATAGTCCCACTAGTGCCAAGACATTTGCAGAGCGCATCTGCCTGCGTTGCACACTCCAATTAATTATAACTAAGCCATTATACTTGCACACACTAAGTGTTTTTTAGTGGCATCCTATACGTGGCTATTGGACTTTGCTATAGTCCTACTAGTGCCAAGACATTTGCAGAGCGCATCTGCCTGCGTTGCACACTCCAACTAATTATAACTAAGCCATTATACTAGCACACACTCAGTGAACCTAGTGGCATCCTATACGTGGCTATTGGACTTTGCTATAGTCCCACTAGTGCCAAGACATTTGCAGCACGTCTGCCTGCGTTGCACACTCCAACTAATTATAACTAAGCCATTATACTAGCACACACTCAGTGTACCTAGTGGCATCCTATACGTGGCTATTGGACTTTGCTATAGTCCCACTAGTGCCAAGACATTTGCAGCACGTCTGCCTGCGTTGCACACTCCAACTAATTATAACTAAGCCATTATACTAGCACACACTCAGTGTACCTAGTGGCATCCTATACGTGGCTATTGGACTTTGCTATAGTCCCACTAGTGCCAAGACATTTGCAGCACGTCTGCCTGCGTTGCACACTCCAACTAATTATAACTAAGCCATTATACTAGCACACACTCAGTGTACCTAGTGGCATCCTATACGTGGCTATTGGACTTTGCTATAGTCCCACTAGTGCCAAGACATTTGCAGCACGTCTGCCTGCGTTGCACACTCCAACTAATTATAACTAAGCCATTATACTAGCACACACTCAGTGTACCTAGTGGCATCCTATACGTGGCTATTGGACTTTGCTATAGTCCCACTAGTGCCAAGACATTTGCAGCACGTCTGCCTGCGTTGCACACTCCAACTAATTATAACTAAGCCATTATACTAGCACACACTCAGTGTACCTAGTGGCATCCTATACGTGGCTATTGGACTTTGCTATAGTCCCACTAGTGCCAAGACATTTGCAGCACGTCTGCCTGCGTTGCACACTCCAACTAATTATAACTAAGCCATTATACTAGCACACACTCAGTGTACCTAGTGGCATCCTATACGTGGCTATTGGACTTTGCTATAGTCCCACTAGTGCCAAGACATTTGCAGCACGTCTGCCTGCGTTGCACACTCCAACTAATTATAACTAAGCCATTATACTAGCACACACTCAGTGTACCTAGTGGCATCCTATACGTGGCTATTGGACTTTGCTATAGTCCCACTAGTGCCAAGACATTTGCAGCACGTCTGCCTGCGTTGCACACTCCAACTAATTATAACTAAGCCATTATACTAGCACACACTCAGTGTACCTAGTGGCATCCTATACGTTGCTATTGGACTTTGCTATAGTCCCACTAGTGCCAAGACATTTGCAGCACGTCTGCCTGCGTTGCACACTCCAACTAATTATAACTAAGCCATTATACTAGCACACACTCAGTGTACCTAGTGGCATCCTATACGTGGCTATTGGACTTTGCTATAGTCCCACTAGTGCCAAGACATTTGCAGCACGTCTGCCTGCGTTGCACACTCCAACTAATTATAACTAAGCCATTATACTAGCACACACTCAGTGTACCTAGTGGCATCCTATACGTGGCTATTGGACTTTGCTATAGTCCCACTAGTGCCAAGACATTTGCAGCACGTCTGCCTGCGTTGCACACTCCAACTAATTATAACTAAGCCATTATACTAGCACACACTCAGTGTACCTAGTGGCATCCTATACGTGGCTATTGGACTTTGCTATAGTCCCACTAGTGCCAAGACATTTGCAGCATGTCTGCCTGCGTTGCACACTCCAACTAATTATAACTAAGCCATTATACTAGCACACACTCAGTGTACCTAGTGGCATCCTATACGTGGCTATTGGACTTTGCTATAGTCCCACTAGTGCCAAGACATTTGCAGCACGTCTGCCTGCGTTGCACACTCCAACTAATTATAACTAAGCCATTATACTAGCACACACTCAGTGTACCTAGTGGCATCCTATACGTGGCTATTGGACTTTGCTATAGTCCTACTAGTGCCAAGACATTTGCAGAGCGCATCTGCCTGCGTTGCACACTCCAACTAATTATAACTAAGCCATTATACTAGCACACACTCAGTGTACCTAGTGGCATCCTATACGTGGATATTGGACTTTGCTATAGTCCCACTAGTGCCAAGACATTTGCAGCACGTCTGCCTGCGTTGCACACTCCAACTAATTATAACTAAGCCATTATACTAGCACACACTCAGTGTACCTAGTGGCATCCTATACGTGGCTATTGGACTTTGCTATAGTCCCACTAGTGCCAAGACATTTGCAGCACGTCTGCCTGCGTTGCACACTCCAACTAATTATAACTAAGCCATTATACTAGCACACACTCAGTGTACCTAGTGGCATCCTATACGTGGCTATTGGACTTTGCTATAGTCCCACTAGTGCCAAGACATTTGCAGCACGTCTGCCTGCGTTGCACACTCCAACTAATTATAACTAAGCCATTATACTAGCACACACTCAGTGTACCTAGTGGCATCCTATACGTGGCTATTGGACTTTGCTATAGTCCTACTAGTGCCAAGACATTTGCAGAGCGCATCTGCCTGCGTTGCACACTCCAACTAATTATAACTAAGCCATTATACTAGCACACACTCAGTGTACCTAGTGGCATCCTATACGTGGCTATTGGACTTTGCTATAGTCCCACTAGTGCCAAGACATTTGCAGCACGTCTGCCTGCGTTGCACACTCCAACTAATTATAACTAAGCCATTATACTAGCACACACTCAGTGTACCTAGTGGCATCCTATACGTGGCTATTGGACTTTGCTATAGTCCCACTAGTGCCAAGACATTTGCAGCACGTCTGCCTGCGTTGCACACTCCAACTAATTATAACTAAGCCATTATACTAGCACACACTCAGTGTACCTAGTGGCATCCTATACGTGGCTATTGGACTTTGCTATAGTCCCACTAGTGCCAAGACATTTGCAGCACGTCTGCCTGCGTTGCACACTCCAACTAATTATAACTAAGCCATTATACTAGCACACACTCAGTGTACCTAGTGGCATCCTATACGTGGCTATTGGACTTTGCTATAGTCCCACTAGTGCCAAGACATTTGCAGCACGTCTGCCTGCGTTGCACACTCCAACTAATTATAACTAAGCCATTATACTAGCACACACTCAGTGTACCTAGTGGCATCCTATACGTGGCTATTGGACTTTGCTATAGTCCCACTAGTGCCAAGACATTTGCAGCACGTCTGCCTGCGTTGCACACTCCAACTAATTATAACTAAGCCATTATACTAGCACACACTCAGTGTACCTAGTGGCATCCTATACGTGGCTATTGGACTTTGCTATAGTCCCACTAGTGCCAAGACATTTGCAGCACGTCTGCCTGCGTTGCACACTCCAACTAATTATAACTAAGCCATTATACTAGCACACACTCAGTGTACCTAGTGGCATCCTATACGTGGCTATTGGACTTTGCTATAGTCCCACTAGTGCCAAGACATTTGCAGCACGTCTGCCTGCGTTGCACACTCCAACTAATTATAACTAAGCCATTATACTAGCACACACTCAGTGTACCTAGTGGCATCCTATACGTGGCTATTGGACTTTGCTATAGTCCCACTAGTGCCAAGACATTTGCAGCACGTCTGCCTGCGTTGCACACTCCAACTAATTATAACTAAGCCATTATACTAGCACACACTCAGTGTACCTAGTGGCATCCTATACGTTGCTATTGGACTTTGCTATAGTCCCACTAGTGCCAAGACATTTGCAGCACGTCTGCCTGCGTTGCACACTCCAACTAATTATAACTAAGCCATTATACTAGCACACACTCAGTGTACCTAGTGGCATCCTATACGTGGCTATTGGACTTTGCTATAGTCCCACTAGTGCCAAGACATTTGCAGCACGTCTGCCTGCGTTGCACACTCCAACTAATTATAACTAAGCCATTATACTAGCACACACTCAGTGTACCTAGTGGCATCCTATACGTGGCTATTGGACTTTGCTATAGTCCCACTAGTGCCAAGACATTTGCAGCACGTCTGCCTGCGTTGCACACTCCAACTAATTATAACTAAGCCATTATACTAGCACACACTCAGTGTACCTAGTGGCATCCTATACGTGGCTATTGGACTTTGCTATAGTCCCACTAGTGCCAAGACATTTGCAGCATGTCTGCCTGCGTTGCACACTCCAACTAATTATAACTAAGCCATTATACTAGCACACACTCAGTGTACCTAGTGGCATCCTATACGTGGCTATTGGACTTTGCTATAGTCCCACTAGTGCCAAGACATTTGCAGCACGTCTGCCTGCGTTGCACACTCCAACTAATTATAACTAAGCCATTATACTAGCACACACTCAGTGTACCTAGTGGCATCCTATACGTGGCTATTGGACTTTGCTATAGTCCTACTAGTGCCAAGACATTTGCAGAGCGCATCTGCCTGCGTTGCACACTCCAACTAATTATAACTAAGCCATTATACTAGCACACACTCAGTGAACCTAGTGGCATCCTATACGTGGATATTGGACTTTGCTATAGTCCCACTAGTGCCAAGACATTTGCAGCACGTCTGCCTGCGTTGCACACTCCAACTAATTATAACTAAGCCATTATACTAGCACACACTCAGTGTACCTAGTGGCATCCTATACGTGGCTATTGGACTTTGCTATAGTCCCACTAGTGCCAAGACATTTGCAGCACGTCTGCCTGCGTTGCACACTCCAACTAATTATAACTAAGCCATTATACTAGCACACACTCAGTGTACCTAGTGGCATCCTATACGTGGCTATTGGACTTTGCTATAGTCCCACTAGTGCCAAGACATTTGCAGCACGTCTGCCTGCGTTGCACACTCCAACTAATTATAACTAAGCCATTATACTAGCACACACTCAGTGTACCTAGTGGCATCCTATACGTGGCTATTGGACTTTGCTATAGTCCTACTAGTGCCAAGACATTTGCAGAGCGCATCTGCCTGCGTTGCACACTCCAACTAATTATAACTAAGCCATTATACTAGCACACACTCAGTGTACCTAGTGGCATCCTATACGTGGCTATTGGACTTTGCTATAGTCCCACTAGTGCCAAGACATTTGCAGCACGTCTGCCTGCGTTGCACACTCCAACTAATTATAACTAAGCCATTATACTAGCACACACTCAGTGTACCTAGTGGCATCCTATACGTGGCTATTGGACTTTGCTATAGTCCTACTAGTGCCAAGACATTTGCAGAGCGCATCTGCCTGCGTTGCACACTCCAACTAATTATAACTAAGCCATTATACTAGCACACACTCAGTGAACCTAGTGGCATCCTATACGTGGATATTGGACTTTGCTATAGTCCCACTAGTGCCAAGACATTTGCAGCACGTCTGCCTGCGTTGCACACTCCAACTAATTATAACTAAGCCATTATACTAGCACACACTCAGTGTACCTAGTGGCATCCTATACGTGGCTATTGGACTTTGCTATAGTCCCACTAGTGCCAAGACATTTGCAGCACGTCTGCCTGCGTTGCACACTCCAACTAATTATAACTAAGCCATTATACTAGCACACACTCAGTGTACCTAGTGGCATCCTATACGTGGCTATTGGACTTTGCTATAGTCCTACTAGTGCCAAGACATTTGCAGAGCGCATCTGCCTGCGTTGCACACTCCAACTAATTATAACTAAGCCATTATACTAGCACACACTCAGTGTACCTAGTGGCATCCTATACGTGGCTATTGGACTTTGCTATAGTCCCACTAGTGCCAAGACATTTGCAGCACGTCTGCCTGCGTTGCACACTCCAACTAATTATAACTAAGCCATTATACTAGCACACACTCAGTGTACCTAGTGGCATCCTATACGTGGCTATTGGACTTTGCTATAGTCCTACTAGTGCCAAGACATTTGCAGAGCGCATCTGCCTGCGTTGCACACTCCAACTAATTATAACTAAGCCATTATACTAGCACACACTCAGTGAACCTAGTGGCATCCTATACGTGGATATTGGACTTTGCTATAGTCCCACTAGTGCCAAGACATTTGCAGCACGTCTGCCTGCGTTGCACACTCCAACTAATTATAACTAAGCCATTATACTAGCACACACTCAGTGTACCTAGTGGCATCCTATACGTGGCTATTGGACTTTGCTATAGTCCCACTAGTGCCAAGACATTTGCAGCACGTCTGCCTGCGTTGCACACTCCAACTAATTATAACTAAGCCATTATACTAGCACACACTCAGTGTACCTAGTGGCATCCTATACGTGGCTATTGGACTTTGCTATAGTCCTACTAGTGCCAAGACATTTGCAGAGCGCATCTGCCTGCGTTGCACACTCCAACTAATTATAACTAAGCCATTATACTAGCACACACTCAGTGAACCTAGTGGCATCCTATACGTGGATATTGGACTTTGCTATAGTCCCACTAGTGCCAAGACATTTGCAGCACGTCTGCCTGCGTTGCACACTCCAACTAATTATAACTAAGCCATTATACTAGCACACACTCAGTGTACCTAGTGGCATCCTATACGTGGCTATTGGACTTTGCTATAGTCCCACTAGTGCCAAGACATTTGCAGCACGTCTGCCTGCGTTGCACACTCCAACTAATTATAACTAAGCCATTATACTAGCACACACTCAGTGTACCTAGTGGCATCCTATACGTGGCTATTGGACTTTGCTATAGTCCCACTAGTGCCAAGACATTTGCAGCACGTCTGCCTGCGTTGCACACTCCAACGAATTATAACTAAGTTACATTGTCAGGGATATTTATTCTTTATTATTCTGCTGTTAATAAAGCTAGACCACCACTGCAATCTTCACCACCTCTCAATTTTTACTACCACATTTTCAGTCCACAATCTTGTCGCAATCAACATGAGTGGCAAAATGACAGATGCTGGTGGAAAGGGGAAGAGGCGTGGTGGAAAAGGCAAAAAAGGTTTTGTCAGTGGGGAAGGTGCCAAAGCTCCATTATCATCTGCTGAAGATAGACCATCTACTAGCAAAAGTAAGATGTCTACTACTTATTGTGGACAATCCGATGTGCTCCCTTTTTTACGGACACGAACAAGAGGAACAAAGGTAGATGATGGGCAAAAAAGGAAAATGCTTGAATGGATCTCAAGTGGTCCAACAAGTGCCCTCTCAGCCACTTCAAGTACCGCATCCAAAAAACACCATTCCTCTGAGTTGTCATCCCAATCACACTTGATTTCTCCCAGCTCTGAAGTCTCCATCAGCCCTGCACAGTATGGTGGAACTGAGATGGCTGAGTCTGCAGAGCTGTTCAGTCACACTATAGCCTGGGAATCAGAGGTCTGCTCCCAAGCTACAGTGAGTACAGAACAGGAAATGGTCTGCAGTGATGCCCAGAACCTTTGTGACTCAGATTCAGGCCGTGAGGACCAAGTTTCTGAGCATAATGTTGACCCTTTGTCACAAACTGTAACACCTGTGGTTATAGACAATGAGGAACATACTGATGAAGATGAGACGCAGATACCCGATTGGGATGACAACTTAAATATTCGGTCAGGGCAAGAAGAGGCTCGGTCTGAGGGGGAGGGGAGTGCGAACACAACAATTGATGATGACGTTCTAGATCCCACCTACTGTCAACCCCCAGTCAGGCACTCGAGGAGGTCAACAGAGGCGGTGGAGGAGGATGCAACCGACGACGAAGTTACCTTGCGCCTTCCTGGACAGAGTCAGAGCACTGGTAGCACGTCTACAACTGCATCCTCAGCCACCACTCTGCCTATGAGCATTATTCGGGGTGGATCAACAGGTCGCATGGCCTCTAAGCCTTGCCTAGCCTGGGCCTTTTTTCACATCGAAAAAGATCGCCCAACTCATGTGATATGTAACATTTGTCATGATTCTGTTAGTAGAGGTCAAAACCTCAGCAGTTTGACAACTTCTTCCATGAATCGTCACATGAATAAATATCATAAGTCCCGGTGGGAAGCTCACCGTGCTGCAATGCCGGCTAGCGGAGCGAACCATCCACCGCCCGCCCCTTCCAGTGCATCCGCGCGCTCTTCATCTTCTAGGACTGTGGGGACAGCTGTCACACCTGTTTTTCCACGCAAAACTTCCACCACTGTAACCGCAACAGGCAGTTTGCTTGTAAGGTCGTCAGTTGGTTTGGAAGGGGAAACAAGTGAGTGTGTACAGCTCTCTCAGACATCGATAGCACCAACGTTGGATGAAGGCAACATCATGTCTCCGCCTGCACTTTCCTCACAAACCTGCATTTTTCCAGGGACACCCTACTCAACACCGTCTACACACAGCAGCCAGATCTCTGTCCCTCAGATGTGGTCAAATAAAAGGCCACTTCCTCCGACCCATGACAAAGCTAAGAGGTTGACTCTATCCCTCTGTAAGCTGTTGGCTACCGAAATGCTGCCTTTCCGCCTAGTGGACACACAGGATTTTAGAGACCTTATGTCTGTCGCTGTGCCCCAGTACCAGATGCCTAGTCGCCACTACTTCTCTAAGAAAGGTGTGCCCGCGCTACACCAGCATGTCGCACACAACATCACCGCTTCCTTGAGAAACTCTGTGTGTGAACGGGTGCATTTCACCACCGATACTTGGACCAGTAAGCATGGACAGGGACGTTACATGTCGCTGACTGGGCACTGGGTAACTATGGTGATAGATGGTGAAGGGTCTGCTGCACAAGTCTTGCCGTCCCCACGACTTGTGTGTCAATCCTCTGTCTGTCCAAGTTCCGCCACAGCTTCTGCATCCTCCACCTCATCTGGGTCCTCCACCTCCGCCCCAAGCCTGCCTGGTCAGGCCACCAGCGTTCTCACTGCGCAGAAGGAATCACGCACGCCTCATTACTATGCTGGCAGCCGAGCGCAACGGCATCAGGCGGTCTTTAGCTTGACATGTCTTGGTAATAAGAGTCACACAGCTGAGGAGTTGTGGTCAGCTCTGCGGTCCGAGTTTAATAAATGGTTGTCTCCACTCAACCTGCAGCCTGGTAAGGCCGTGTGCGACAATGCTGCAAACCTGGGTGCGGCCCTTCGCCTGGGCAAGGTGACACACGTACCTTGTATGGCTCACGTGTTGAACCTTGTCGTGCAGCAATTTTTAACACACTATCCCGGCCTAGATGGCCTTCTGAACAGGGCACGAAAACTGTCTGCTCACTTCCGGCGTTCAAGCGCCGCAGCTGAGCGACTTGCATCGCTACAGAAGTCTTTCGGCCTGCCGGTTCATCGCCTGAAATGCGATGTGGCGACACGCTGGAATTCAACTCTCCACATGTTACAGCGACTGTGGCAGCACCGCAGAGCCCTGGTGCAATACGTCATGACGTATAGCCTGGGCCAACGAGATGCAGAGGTGGGGCAGATCACCCTGATGGAGTGGTCTCAGATCAAGGACCTATGCACCCTTCTGCACAGTTTCGACATGGCGACGAATATGTTTAGCTCTGACAATGCCATTATCAGCATGACGATTCCAGTCATTTACATGCTGGAGCACACGCTAAACACTATTCGGAGTCAGGGGGTGGGACAACATGAAGGGGAGGAACTACAGGAGGATTCATATGTGCAAGGGACAACAACATCACCAAGGTCCAGACGTTCATCATCACCAACGCAGCAGGCATGGGACCATGGGGAACAGGGATCGACAAGGGCGCATAGTAGCAGGCGAAATGTTGAGCAAGGTGCAGGAGAACATGAAGAAATGGAGGACGAACTGTCCATGGACATGGAAGACTCAGCGGATGAGGGAGACCTTGGTCAAATTTCAGTTGAAAGAGGTTGGGGGGAGATGTCAGAGGAAGAAAGAACGGGTAGCACCTCTATGCCACAAACACAGCGTGGACTTGGTCCGCATGGCTGCGCAAGACACATGAGTGCCTTTTTGTTGCACTACCTCCAACATGACAGTCGTATTGTCAAAATTAGAAGTGATGATGACTACTGGATTGCCACACTATTAGATCCCCGGTACAAGTCCAAATTTTGTGACATAATTCCAGCCATAGAAAGGGACGCACGTATGCAGGAGTATCAGCAGAAGCTGTTACTCGATCTTAGCTCGGCTTTTCCACCAAACAACTGTGCAGGTGCAGGGAGGGAATCTCCCAGTTGTAACTTGACAAACATGGGACGGTCTCGTCATCTTCACCAGTCTACCCGTACCAGTAGGACCGTATCTGGTGCCGGTAACAGCAATTTTATGGAATCTTTTACTAATTTTTTTAGACCCTCTTTTGCAAGGCCACCAGAGACAACAAGTCTGACACATACTCAACGGCTGGAGAGGATGATACAGGAGTATCTCCAAATGAACATCGATGCCATGACTGTGCAACTGGAGCCTTGCTCCTTTTGGGCTTCAAACATAGAAAAATGGCCAGAGCTCTCCAGTTACGCCTTGGAGATTTTGTCGTGTCCAGCTGCCAGCGTTGTCTCTGAACGTGTCTTCAGTGCTGCTGGGTGTGTGCTGACAGATAAGCGCACGCGTCTGTCCAGTGACAATGTGGACAGACTGACGTTCATCAAAATGAACAAGTCATGGATCCAGAAGGAATTTACTACCCCTGTGTCATCCTGGGGAGAGTAAATGCTTGTGGATTTGGAATGTGCTTGATGCAAATCAAAACATCCTGTTTGCAACTAGGGCCCAAGTGCTGCCACTGATGGGGTGGGTGTCTGTGTGGCCCAATTTTTGGAAAAAAGGGAGACTCCGCTTGGAGTAACCCTTGCTTACATTGTTTTTAAAAGAAGCCAAGATGAACAAGTCATGGGTCAGCAAAGACTTTGCTACCTACCCCGGTGTCATCCTGGGGACGGTTAATTATGGGGTATTTTTGAATGTGATTGATGCAAATCAAAACATCCTGTTTGCAACTAGGGCCCAAGTGCTGCCACTGATGGGGTGGGTGTCTGTGTGGCCCAATTTTTGGAAAAAAGGGAGACTCCGCTTGGAGTAACCCTTGCTTACATTGTTTTTAAAAGAAGCCAAGATGAACAAGTCATGGGTCAGCAAAGACTTTGCTACCTACCCCGGTGTCATCCTGGGGACGGTTAATTATGGGGTATTTTTGAATGTGATTGATGCAAATCAAAACATCCTGTTTGCAACTAGGGCCCAAGTGCTGCCACTGATGGGGTGGGTGTCTGTGTGGCCCAATTTTTGGAAAAAAAGGGAGACTCCGCTTGGAGTAACCCTTGCTTGATGTGTTTTTAAAAGAAGCCAAGATGAACAGAGCTGGGATCAGGAAAGACTTTGCTACCTACCCCGGTGTCATCCTGGGGACGGATAAGAATGGCGTATTTTTGAATGTGCTTGATGCAAATCAAAACATCCTGTTTGCAACTAGGGCCCAAGTGCTGCCACTGATGGGGTGGGTGTCTGTGTGGCCCAATTTTTGGAAAAAAAGGGAGACTCCGCTTGGAGTAACCCTTGCTTGATGTGTTTTTAAAAGAAGCCAAGATGAACAGAGCTGGGATCAGCAAAGACTTTGCTACCTACCCCGGTGTCATCCTGGGGACGGATAAGAATGGCGTATTTTTGAATGTTCTTGATGCAAATCAAAACATCCTGTTTGCAACTAGGGCCCAAGTGCTGCCACTGATGGGGTGGGTGTCTGTGTGGCCCAATTTTTGGAAAAAAAGGGAGACTCCGCTTGGAGTAACCCTTGCTTGATGTGTTTTTAAAAGAAGCCAAGATGAACAGAGCTGGGATCAGGAAAGACTTTGCTACCTACCCCGGTGTCATCCTGGGGACGGTTAATTATGGGGTATTTTTGAATGTGATTGATGCAAATCAAAACATCCTGTTTGCAACTAGGGCCCAAGTGCTGCCACTGATGGGGTGGGTGTCTGTGTGGCCCAATTTTTGGAAAAAAAGGGAGACTCCGCTTGGAGTAACCCTTGCTTGATGTGTTTTTAAAAGAAGCCAAGATGAACAGAGCTGGGATCAGGAAAGACTTTGCTACCTACCCCGGTGTCATCCTGGGGACGGATAAGAATGGCGTATTTTTGAATGTGCTTGATGCAAATCAAAACATCCTGTTTGCAACTAGGGCCCAAGTGCTGCCACTGATGGGGTGGGTGTCTGTGTGGCCCAATTTTTGGAAAAAAAGGGAGACTCCGCTTGGAGTAACCCTTGCTTGATGTGTTTTTAAAAGAAGCCAAGATGAACAGAGCTGGGATCAGCAAAGACTTTGCTACCTACCCCGGTGTCATCCTGGGGACGGATAAGAATGGCGTATTTTTGAATGTGCTTGATGCAAATCAAAACATCCTGTTTGCAACTAGGGCCCAAGTGCTGCCACTGATGGGGTGGGTGTCTGTGTGGCCCAATTTTTGGAAAAAAAGGGAGACTCCGCTTGGAGTAACCCTTGCTTACATTGTTTTTAAAAGAAGCCAAGATGAACAAGTCATGGGTCAGCAAAGACTTTGCTACCTACCCCGGTGTCATCCTGGGGACGGTTAATTATGGGGTATTTTTGAATGTGATTGATGCAAATCAAAACATCCTGTTTGCAACTAGGGCCCAAGTGCTGCCACTGATGGGGTGGGTGTCTGTGTGGCCCAATTTTTGGAAAAAAAGGGAGACTCCGCTTGGAGTAACCCTTGCTTGATGTGTTTTTAAAAGAAGCCAAGATGAACAGAGCTGGGATCAGGAAAGACTTTGCTACCTACCCCGGTGTCATCCTGGGGACGGATAAGAATGGTGTATTTTTGAATGTGCTTGATGCAAATCAAAACATCCTGTTTGCAACTAGGGCCCAAGTGCTGCCACTGATGGGGTGGGTGTCTGTGTGGCCCAATTTTTGGAAAAAAAGGGAGACTCCGCTTGGAGTAACCCTTGCTTGATGTGTTTTTAAAAGAAGCCAAGATGAACAGAGCTGGGATCAGGAAAGACTTTGCTACCTACCCCGGTGTCATCCTGGGGACGGATAAGAATGGCGTATTTTTGAATGTGCTTGATGCAAATCAAAACATCCTGTTTGCAACTAGGGCCCAAGTGCTGCCACTGATGGGGTGGGTGTCTGTGTGGCCCAATTTTTGGAAAAAAAGGGAGACTCCGCTTGGAGTAACCCTTGCTTACATTGTTTTTAAAAGAAGCCAAGATGAACAAGTCATGGGTCAGCAAAGACTTTGCTACCTACCCCGGTGTCATCCTGGGGACGGTTAATTATGGGGTATTTTTGAATGTGATTGATGCAAATCAAAACATCCTGTTTGCAACTAGGGCCCAAGTGCTGCCACTGATGGGGTGGGTGTCTGTGTGGCCCAATTTTTGGAAAAAAAGGGAGACTCCGCTTGGAGTAACCCTTGCTTGATGTGTTTTTAAAAGAAGCCAAGATGAACAGAGCTGGGATCAGGAAAGACTTTGCTACCTACCCCGGTGTCATCCTGGGGACGGATAAGAATGGCGTATTTTTGAATGTGCTTGATGCAAATCAAAACATCCTGTTTGCAACTAGGGCCCAAGTGCTGCCACTGATGGGGTGGGTGTCTGTGTGGCCCAATTTTTGGAAAAAAAGGGAGACTCCGCTTGGAGTAACCCTTGCTTGATGTGTTTTTAAAAGAAGCCAAGATGAACAGAGCTGGGATCAGGAAAGACTTTGCTACCTACCCCGGTGTCATCCTGGGGACGGATAAGAATGGCGTATTTTTGAATGTGCTTGATGCAAATCAAAACATCCTGTTTGCAACTAGGGCCCAAGTGCTGCCACTGATGGGGTGGGTGTCTGTGTGGCCCAATTTTTGTAAAAAAAGGGAGACTCCGCTTGGAGTAACCCTTGCTTGATGTGTTTTTAAAAGAAGCCAAGATGAACAGAGCTGGGATCAGCAAAGACTTTGCTACCTACCCCGGTGTCATCCTGGGGACGGATAAGAATGGCGTATTTTTGAATGTGCTTGATGCAAATCAAAACATCCTGTTTGCAACTAGGGCCCAAGTGCTGCCACTGATGGGGTGGGTGTCTGTGTGGCCCAATTTTTGGAAAAAAAGGGAGACTCCGCTTGGAGTAACCCTTGCTTGATGTGTTTTTAAAAGAAGCCAAGATGAACAGAGCTGGGATCAGGAAAGACTTTGCTACCTACCCCGGTGTCATCCTGGGGACGGATAAGAATGGCGTATTTTTGAATGTGCTTGATGCAAATCAAAACATCCTGTTTGCAACTAGGGCCCAAGTGCTGCCACTGATGGGGTGGGTGTCTGTGTGGCCCAATTTTTGGAAAAAAGGGAGACTCCGCTTGGAGTAACCCTTGCTTACATTGTTTTTAAAAGAAGCCAAGATGAACAAGTCATGGGTCAGCAAAGACTTTGCTACCTACCCCGGTGTCATCCTGGGGATGGATAAGAATGGCGTATTTTTGAATGTGCTTGATGCAAATGTAGCTGTGAAGTGTACAACTGGGGCACAACTGCTGCCACTGAAGGGGTGGGTGTGTGTGTGGCCCAATTTTTGGAAAAAATGGAGACTCCGCTTGGAGTCACCTTGCGGTGTTTTACATGATTTTAGAAGGGCGTGCCATGCCTATATCTGTGTGTCCTCCTCTTTTTCCTTGTCCAGCTGTTTTGTTTTCGCATGAGTATATGTCCTTGTCACTTTCCAATGTGTTTGAGTTGTTTGTCACCTTTAGGACACCTTTGAGGGTGTTTTCTAGGTGTTTTTCTGTGTTTGTGATTGCCTGCCATTGTTTCCTATGCAGTTCGAGTTCGGTTCGTCGAACGTTCGACGAACCGAACTCGAACGGGAGGTCCGTTTGGCGAACCAACCTCGAGCCGAACCGCGACCGGTTCGCTCATCTCTACTAATGAGACGTGCCAATATGTACTGCCAAGATACAGTCATATTATGGATATATTCTGCTCTAATGGCACTGTTTTTAGGGAATAAAAGCTCCATGACACCGCATAACATGACACTCATTTCAGTGAGAACTTTAAAGAGTCCATCAGATAATAAACTGTGTATGCCTCTATATGAAATCTGAGCCGCAGATTGATACATTACAATTATCTTCCCTGCAGTTTGTGTTGAGTTTAGGGATTATCAAACCTACATTCAGTAAATCAGGTTTGTTCTACACGGAAATTTGATTTGAAGGGAAATTATTCTCTGTGAATTGAATGGAACTTATTCTACGTTAGGGTCTCTATGGAAATCATTAATACTCACCTGTCCCGCCACTCCTTCAGCCTGCCTTGCAATCCTTTGCACCTCATTTTTTCCCCTTCCCCTGTCGCGTGCATCCCTTTCAGCCATTTTACTGCATGCCGTGGCTTTTGGCGTGAGTAGGCCTCTGATGTCACCATGTTGATTAAGCCTTTAGGTGGCAAATGTGTTGGGACATGATGACATTCACTGTGACGGTACAACGCACAGTGACAGCAGCGGCCTAGTCAGCGATAAAAGCCCCGACATAGAAAGAAATGCCAAAGAGGATTTCCACAACAGGGGAAGGGGAAAAGAATAGGCTCGGAGAACTGGACGGCGGGCTGTGGAGGTGGCAGGATGGCTGAGTGATGAGGTAAGCATTATAGGTAGGCCATTAATTTTGTACTTTTGTAATTTTTTTTTTTTTTTTTAAACCAAATTTTTATTTCTTTTCTTGTAATGGTAAAATAGGATACAGAATGAAGAAAATAAGGGTCAACAAATCAAAATATCAAATAACCTAGTCTCTACAATTTATCGATCAAATATTTGTCATGGTCATCAAATTTGCTCCTTCCCCTTCTTCGTCAGTGTATATTTCCATTGTTCAGTCTCCGCTACCCCCCTTCAGCATTCCTTGATAACTTGTTACAAACATTACTTGTAAACACTATCCCTCCCATTCCCCCCTTCCCTCTCCATGCGACACAACCCAGAATTTGGCCAACTATACTTTCAGCTCGCACAGGGACCCTGACAGGTCTTCCTTCATGTACCATTCCGTAGACAAAAATGTGGACATTATTTGTATTGTTTCTTCTCTAGAACATATAACGCTTATGAACTTTCTCCATTTACTGAAAAATTTTGCTGTCATCCTTTCTTTGCACCTCTCCACCATCACCTTCTCCAACATGAGCATTTTTTTCAATTGATTAACAAGTTCTTCTTTTGTTGGTATTTCCTTCACCAGCCACTTCTGAAGAATAGCCCTTTTACTTATCATTGCTATATCATGGAAAAGATTCGGTAACTTGTCTCCCCCTTTCTCTCCCTCCTCCCGATGCTGATAGTGAAATAACCAGACCATTGGATCTAACTCTACATTTCTATTCCAGATTTTCCTCACTACCCCTTGGACTTGTTTCCAAAATCTTTCAATCCTATCGCACTGCCATATCCCATGATATAGATCTGTTTTTTCCGTACCACAATTTGGACAACTCATCATCTTATCTGGATGTCTTGCATTCAGTATATTAAATCCATAGATAGCTCTATGTATGATCCTGAATTGGGTATCTCTTAAGTTCTCATTCACAATCTTCTTTCTCATCACCATCCAACCATTCAAAATCTTCTCCTCCACTTCTTGATCTCCCAACTGCTTTGCCCACCCTTCCAACATTCTTCCTGATATGTTAGGGACTAACACTTCTCTCATATTTCCATAAACACTTGATATATTTGTGGCATGGATGTCCCTTAATATGATCGCATCCATCTGATTTGCCTCATATTCGTTATTTATGTTGTATAGTTTCTTCATTATCCCTTGTTTCACCTGTTCAAACTGGAGAGTCTGGAATGGGCGCAAGTCATACTTTGCTCTCAACTCCTCACACGTCATCCATCTCCGTTCTGTATCATGCATCAGGTTTTTTTAGAGTTCCAATCCCTTTTTCCCTCCATTCTTTAAAGAGATAATTTTCCCTTCCCTGTGGAAAGTTAGGACAAGCCCATATATTAAGGAATTTGGAGATGTTCCAGGCTAACCCGAACTTTTTCCTAACCGCCTTCCAAGTCATCACTGTGTCTCTACAAATCAGTGAGTGTTTAATGTTGGGCGGCAAATTTGGAATGGAGGTATGTAGGATTGAACTCAGGTCCCAAGGTTTACAAAATTCAGCCTCTATATCCCAGTCAGAATACCTACTTGTTCGTCTAATCCAATCGACTACATGTCTTAAGATACAGGCCAGATTGTACCCCCTGATGTTAGGTAGTCTGATCCCTCCATTTTCTGTCGATAACA
This sequence comes from Anomaloglossus baeobatrachus, assembly GCF_048569485.1. NCBI lineage: Eukaryota > Metazoa > Chordata > Amphibia > Anura > Aromobatidae > Anomaloglossus > Anomaloglossus baeobatrachus. Next base: position 635,965,680 of record NC_134353.1, read on the forward strand.
TTAGCTTTTTGGCACTAATCCTCGGCCTATATCCCTTCCACAAAAAACGTGAGAATGCTTTTGTCAATCTGTTCACATCTGAGTGTTTAAGAAGCAATGGGATTGTCTAGATTGGATAGAGAAGCTTGGAAAAGCTCATCATTTTTATTAGATGATTTCTTCACAGAAGAGTCAACGGCAAATTTGCCCAACCTTGCAGTTCACGTTCAATTTTCTTGATCAAAGGGAAATAATTTAATGAATATATGGTCTTAGTATCCCTCCCAACCTGTACTCCCAAGTATTTAATTGTATTTCTAGCTATTGGAATGTCACATAATGCACCCCTCTCCCCCTCCGCTCTCTTTCCATCCAAGAAGAGAATTTCACATTTGTTTTTGTTAAGTCTAAACCCTGCTAACCTCCCAAACTCCTCAATTTTTTCTGTGACTCTACTCAATTGCGTTTTAGGTTTGCTCATGAACAGGATTATATCGTCAGCAAATAAGGCTGAGTTCAATGACTTCCTCCCTACCTTGATCCCCTCAAACCACCCCCCTCATTCAAACGTCTAGCCAGTGGTTCAATAGCCAAGTTAAACAATAGTGGTGACATCGGGCATCCTTGCCTGGTTGCCTTCATCAAAGAAAATGTTTTTGACAGAAATCCCGGGGTACTCACTCTTGTCTGAGGATTTGCATAAAGGACCCTCACAAAATTCCTAAAAGCTCCGTGTAAGCCCAGGTGATCTAACACCTGTTCCAGCCATGACCACCTCACATTGTCAAAGGCTTTCTCCGCGTCCAAGGTGATCAAGGCTGGATGCCCCTCCCCCCCTTCTCTCGTCTGCTTTACTACATCAATTGCTAGCATTACTTTCCTAATGTTTGTCACCACTGAACGTCCTTTAACAAAGCCAGCCTGGGGGAGATCTATAATCTCTGGCAATACTGCCGCTAACCTATTTGCCATCAACTTCGCTAAAATTTTTAGGTCTTGATTAATCAGCGAGATGGGCCTATAACTAGATGGGTCTTCTAAATTCTCTCCTCCTTTAGGAATGAGCTTTATATAGGCTGTATTAAGTGTACCCGATATTCTTTCCCCGTCCATTATCTTATTGAATAACTCTGTCAGTATAGGTGAGATTTGATCCTTCATAATTTTGAAAAAACTGCCGCTAAAGCCATCTGGTCCTGGGGCCTTTGTCGTTTTTAACTCTCCTATAACTTGTAGCACCTCCTCCTCCGTCACCTCTTTATTCAGAGCCTGTAAATCTTCCTCTGTGAGCGTAGGCATTTTTGTTCCTTTTAACCACTCATTTCCTTCTCTCCTATCATCTAACCCCTCCTCTTTATATAAACCTGCATAGAAGTCTCCAAGAATGTCGTTTATCTCTTTGGGATCTGTCGTTTTACTCCCCACAGCGTTTCTCAGTGTCATAATATGTGTCATCGATCGTCGTCCCCTTGCCAGATTTGCCAATAACTTCCCTGCCTTGTTCCCGAAACGATTCAACTCTGCCTCTTGTTGTGTCCTGTACATACCTTCTTTCCTTTCTACCCAGTTCTCAAAATGGCCCTTCGCCTTCACCCACTTTGCTTTTGTCACCCTTGATGGTTTTTCTAAGAAGTCAGTATATGCTTCCCTGACTGCCCGGCTAGCCTCCTGAAACTTTACTTGTGCCTGTCATTTCGCCTTTGTCGTATATCCTATCACTTTTCCTCTCAAAACTGCCTTAGCCGTCTCCCAATACAATAGTGTTTCCCCACTGTGCTCCTGATTCGTCAATGTATAATCCACCCACCATTCTCTCAGTATTATATGGAAGCTCTCGCCCAAAGTCAAGAACGAGGGGAAGCGCCATATATAATCCTGTCCTCTCTGAACTTTGTCAGCTATACTGACTACCACTGGGCTATGATCCGATATTACCATAGTCTCTATAACTATCTCTTTTACCCTCTGCAATAAATTCTCACTTGTCAGCCAAAGGTCTATCCTTGACCAAGAGTCGTGTGGGTGGGAATAGTGTGTAAATTCTCTCTCTTGCGGGTGATATAATCTCCAGCAATCCTGTAGTGTAGTTGTATTTAACAATGCTCTCAGCGACCCCTCCGTGTTCCTCCCCTGCTTCCCCTGACTCCTCCTGTCTTCTTCCTGAGAAACCACTGTATTGAAGTCTCCCCCCACCAATTTACATATATCCCCATCCAGCAAAATCTTACTAGCTATATTTTAAAAAAAAAACCTTTGTTCCATATTGGGTACATATATATTGTGGATACTAAAAGTGCCTTGAGTACCTGAAATCTTTATATGTATGTATCTTCCTTCTTCATCTGAATCTTGTGTTTCCACCTCGTGTGCAAAGTTTTTATTGATCAAAATAAGAACCCCTGCTTTCCTACCTTTTGAGGCCGACCCATATACCCTTCCCACCCACATCTTGTTCATACGGAAGAACTCATCCTTTTGCAAGTGCGTCTCCTGTAATAAAGCAATATCAACCTTAAGCTTCTTGAGATGACGTAGTATCATATTTCGTTTGTGCGGCGATCTGAGTCCCTTAACATTCCACGTAATGAGCTTAACCATAATCCCCAAAATCAACAGTTTCTTTTTCAGGCCGTGTCGCATGGATTCCCCAACTCTCTTCCCCTCCCCTCCCCTCCCCCAACTGTATATAACCCTCCCATCCCCAACTTTACAAATACAATTAACGTCTTCCATTTTTTCTGAGATGATTGAGACTCCTTTCAAATACCTGCTTCAAGTCAAGCTCTCCATGAAGCCACCCCACTAAGTCACCTCTCTCCCTCTGTTGGCTGTTAACTCCTTGCCCCTAAACAGCCTTTATAAATTTATCAAGCTCCTAAAACCGTCATTAAGAGAAGAAAAAGAGAGAGAGAAGAAGATAAAAAAAAAAAAAGCATTAGTAAATGATAAAAGGAAAAAAGTGATAAGCATAAAAAGAGAGAGAGAAAAAGGGAGCGAAAGAAAAAGAGGTAGAGAAGAAAGAGAAGAGGAGGTAGGCGAGACTTTAGAGCGTTAAGGCACATTTGTCACCATACGGCTCTATACAGCAGTCCCAAATTAAGTCCTTGTCTTGCTTGCTTGTTCATGAGCTGCTGCCTCTTCCTCCTCTTTTCCCAGCTGAAGTCACCATCTGTCGCTTTTCCTTCAGACTGGGTGGTCTGGATCTCGATTGACTCCACTCTGGCTCATTTTCGGGTCTAACTGCAGATGTTATGTTTGCAGGATCTGCATGTTTCGGATCAGTGAAAGTCCCTTCTTTTCCATTCCTCTCCTGTCGCCGTGTTCTCCCGTCCTGTAGTATCTCTCGCTCCGCCTCTGAAGGATCCCGAAAAGTCTTTGTGACCCCATCTGCTCCTCTTACTCTTAGTATTGCTGGGTATAAAAGCTGAAATGTAATGTTTTTGTGATAGAGGGCAGTGCAGATCTGGCTAAATGCTTTTCTTTTTCGTGTGACTTCTGCCGAATAGTCGCCAAATAATAGAATCTTGTGTCCCTGAAAGCAGTGCCTGTTTCCTATTCCTGAAGGCCCGTAGAATTTCTTCTTTATCTTTGTATTCCAGGTATTTTATAATAACCTGTCTTGCTCTGGACATTTCACCTTGCTTGGAGGTATTATCATTGTTACTTTGACCATCTCTTTGCTCCCTCATGGGTCCCACTCTGTGCGCTCTTTCTACACGGCAGCTATGTGGTAAGCCTAAAGCCTGGGGTAATTCTTTTTCACAGATTGAGTCCAAATATTTTGTTGTCACTGTCTCAGGCAGACCCACCAGCCTTAAATTATTCCTCCTCGATCTGTTTTCAAGATCTTCTATTTTATCCTTTATAAGCTGAGCATTAGTGTTTAGCTCCTTAAATCTGCCCTCCAATCTTGTCAGATTCTCTTCAGCATCAGAAACTCTTTGCTCTACCTCTGTCAGTCTCATATCATGGTGCTCCACATCCTCCTGCAGCGCAGCCAAAGCCTCCTTCACTGAGGTTGCTATTGCCTCTCTGATTTCTGCTGTCAGATGATCTGCCACTTCTTTTGCCAACCTTTTGTAATCAATCTCATATCTTTCCCCCAAGCCCAATGTTCTTGTGCCACTCTGCATACTCTGAATTCTACTGTTATCTTGGCCTACTGCACATTGCTGCAGCTGCCCTTGTGGTTCCTCTCCCTCCTCCCCCTTTTTCCTCCTCACTGTGGGTGCCATGTTATCTGCACTCACCCCCTCCTCCCACTGCTCTGCTCTGGGCTTGAATGGTGTTCCTCCACTTCTGAGGAGATAACAATCCATGCACTGACAGCTGGTAATTCAGTGCAGTCTCTCTATGTTGGTCTAGGGTGCTGTTTGTGTCTGTAGGTCGCTGTATATTGCAGGGGCTGTATGGAGCTGCTTCTTCCCCCTCCTCACATCTCAGCGCAGGAACAGGAAGTCTATTCTTTTTTTTTTTCTGGCTCTCTACGACCACATCTGGACACCATTTTTTTCTGATTTTGAATGGAGCGTATTGCAAAAAATCAGGTTTTTTGGAAAATGTGAAATTTATGTCAAATTTTAGAATTCAATTCTGCTTGAATAAATGTGCTTATCTCCAGTTGAGTGTTAAACCTCTTCCTTGATAAATCTAATAAATCAGTATAATTTGATAAGTATGTGGGTGGTGCCAGGTTGCCATTATTTTTTGGATTGTAGTTGCTGTAGGACATTACTTATGATGCTTCTGTATTAACAAGATGACCAGCTCTGGTCGATATCTAATATGAACGAAGCATTACATTTCTCAATTTCAGACATATTTTATTTGTTATATCATATTTCTTTCGTATTAATTTACAATTTCCATGTATAGAGTCATAGTTGAATAGATGGTGGCAGTGCATTAAAGGTTTTTTACCCTTTTTATACATTTATCATCTGGATATCTTATATCTCATTAGTAGCAATCCATATTGATCACAAGAATAGAGGTCCCAAAGAGCCCTGTGTGAACTGGACAGTAGTGACTTGAGTGGTGGCTGCAGATTCTTACTATCCATTCACATTCACACAAGGAATTTTGGTTCCCCATTTTCAAGATCAGTGGGGGTGTCAGCAGCTGGTCCTCCAGGATCTTACACTTCTCAACTATCCTCTAGATAGGAATAATTGTTGTTTACAGGACAAGCCATTAACATTAAAGCCTTGAGTCAGCCATGTTGGCTTGAGTCTAAACACTACAAGATATACCAGCAATGAAACCCTAAAGCTGGAATAACTATCCCTATAAAAGCACTTGTGACTGAGAAACAATCTATAAGGTTTCTTTATTTCTGACCCTTTGGGCTAAATATGTCGCCCATCATGAGAACGGCGCAGTGTTGGACACAGACACAGCAGAGGTGAATTCAAACAAATTTACTCAACAAGAGGCATAATGGCGTAGAGGTTACAGCCTCTCAATGACGACACAAGTTTGACTATATACTGGTGGGTGGCACAGCACTTGCAGGTTGCACAGCATTTACTCAAGTCCGACCAAACTGCCATATACGACCTTTCTTTTGCTGAGCTGTCCATTGTCACACACCGGCTGTGGCTACTCTGGTGTGGACACACTCAGGTAAGGAAAGGTTAGGACAGAAGTGAAGAAACTTACTAGGCTCACTATTATTCAGACTAGCTGAATATAGGTATTCTCTGCTATATAGGTATTCTTTTTAAAAAGCCAGCATTGTGTGCTAACATGATAAACCAAACTCAGGACACCAGTCACTTTAATGGATGACAACAGTTCAAGCATACATATTTTACAAGACGGTGGTTGTCGTGTTCAGGATGTTGTCCTCAGATCACTGTAATGACAAGTTCTTCAACCTCAGGAGAGAGAAAAAGACTCTTCTTCATATCCTTTAATTGATAAAAGGCAACTGGTGGGATTTAAAGAAGTAAAATTCCCTGTGATGATCTCCACTGGCAGCTCGGAGCCATCAATCCGGAGTGTTTCTGGTAAGCTTGTGCCACCACAGTGACACTCAGATGGAAAAGCAGTTATTAGGACCATGTATAATTCATTTTATTTTAAAGGGGACCTGTCAACAAGTTTTTGCTATGGAATCTGAGATTGGCATGTTGTAGGGGATGAGAGCCTGATTTCAGTGATGTGTTGCTTACTGCACTGCTTGGTACAGTTTTGATAAAATTCCCTTTTTCTGTGTTGTAGATGTTGCAGTGCTATGAATGCTGATCTGTGTATAACCCCACCCACATTCCTGATTGCCAGCTTCCTGAGTACACTGTACCTTGTCAGCAATCAATGACAGGGACTGGATTGCACAGATTAGCTGGACTTTCTGGCACATAACAGCTTGTCCTGCAGTGTAAACTTTTGGTGATAAAACAATGATTGTATCAAAGCTACTGAAAGATGCTGAGCAAGTGATAAACCTGGGCATCAGGCCCCCTGCCCCTACATTATCTTTATCTCAGATTAAATAGCAAAAACCTGCTGACAGATTCATTTTAAGCAGTTTAACCGATTCATATGCAATATTTCCATGGGCCTTCCTTGTCTAGGATGCAGAGGCCTGTCGTTCTTCTTTAGTTTCAATGGCTGATCACTTGGCCTTCATTGATTAGAGTTTGATGGCATATTATCCTAACAATATGAGTGAGTTTAATACATTTGTAAAGTAAGTGCACGCCATTAAATTTCATGGACAATATGAGTGTGGGAACAGTACAAATAAAACCTAAAGATGGCAATGTTAATAAATGGCTGAGTATGTAAAATATTGTTCTATGGAAAGCAAATTTTGTGTAAGATACAATTAGTTCTCAGTGAAAACCACAGTTAAAGGGAACCTGTCACGTGTAAAAGTGCTATTAACCTGCAGATATGGGGTTGATCTGCAGGTTAATAGTGTTTGAGTTTGAGTGGTGGTGACGGCTCTGGTGCGGTTTCAGTCAGTGCTCTGTGTATAGAGAGTGGCGGCTGTAAATTTGCCTCCCGCACTGACTGATCACCACTCAGCTTTAAACCTAACTGTCAGTCAGCGTGGGGGGAGCAGTTTCAGCCGCAGCTCTCCATACACAGAGCGGTGACTGACTGAACTTGCACCAGTGCCGTCCCCATGACTGAAACCTTAATGCTGCCGGGAGGAATAAAGTTAATTTCTTCCCAGCAGTGGAGTTCAATGTGCAGATGTCAGGCAGGATTCAAATCCTATTAACCTGCAAATTAACCCCATATCTTCAGGTTAGTAGCATTTTTACATGTGACAGGTTTCCTTTAATACTTCCTACAGGATATTGTGCTAACCTGGACATACACATGTAGCGGCTATTTGCCCAATGCTCGTTCAGTCACCCGCTATATTTTTACGACTCTCCCTACACAAGAATGTTCAGACAACCAGGTGTTCATGTATTTTCAATAGTGAGAACCAAAAAAGTTGGTGCCAGAAGCAATTCAGTATAGCCATGTTGGCCAATATTGTAGATCAAACATAGGATAATGTGAACTATTAATATATTTGCTTTTTTGCAAACACGATACACAACTGCATATTCATGTATTTTCGTTAGGATCACATTATGAAAGATATATTTGTAAAACATATTTAATGGTTTATGTGATAATATTCAATGGCTGTATGCGTCCATTGTACACATAGCAATTACGTTCTACTTTTTCCTACCAGTTTCCCTCACCTTGACAAGTGTGGCTACAGCACTGTAAAACATGCTGAACAAGAACAAAGTGATGAAAGTGGCCGCTGTGGTCCAGACGCTGTCATCATCATCAACAAGGTCATCATCATCTTCCTCATCATCATAAGTAATGACTTGCATAGTAGACTCTAATCACACAAAGCAAGAAGAGTGATTACTATAGGCATCAGTTAAGTTTTCAAGATCATAACATTGCACATTCGCATATATTCAATGTCCTAACACAGGATTAGTTGATCTGACCACATAACCTTCAGATCTGACCTATGTTAGGTTCCGGGATAATATTTTTTATATTTTTTGCCTTTTCACTGTCGTATTCTTTCATTGGGCATAACCATATGAAGTCTTGTTATTTTTGCAGAATGAGTTGTATTTATCAGTGTCCCCATTTTGGGGTATATACAGTGGGGTAAATAATTGCAAAGAAAAAATCCAGCAACAAAACGTCCTTATTCAAGAAATTTTTTTTTCATAAAATCCCAACTTTATTCATACTAATTAAAATCCATAAAGGTGTATGAACATGAAGACGTGGTTAACGTGTTTCAGAAGTAAACCTTCTTTAGTCATAACCATTGGTTTCTGTACCAAATAGTTTTGTTTTTCTATTGTACCAAATACTTATTTCATGTAATAACATTCTAATTAATTATTTAAATCATACAATGTGATTTTCTGGATTGTTTTTATTCTGAAGAGAAAAAGAACTGGAGCATTCAAAGGGCTGCTTATAAAACATCCAAAACTTTATTATACATAAATATTAAAAGTAGGTTTCAATTGTTACATATATGAAAGTGCTATTGAAGAACAAAGGTGAATAACCACAAAAAGTATGGGGAGCAGAGGAGAAAACCACCCTAGTAAGGGGAAGTAAATTAGACAGGGACCAGGACCATTAGACCAGGGCAGGGGCACCAAAACGCAGCCAGTCACATAGAAAAAGTTAAGTAATAGTCCCAGAACTTACACATGATGATGAAGGTGGTCACCAAAGCATCCCACACCAGAGAAAAGGAGCCTTCCTACGCGCGTTTCGCAACACGAGTTATGTCTGGCTTCATCAGGGAAGGTACCTTCATCATCATGTGTAAGTTCTGGGACTATTACTTAACTTTTTCTATGTGACTGGCTGCGTTTTGGTGCCCCTGCCCTGGTCTAATGGTCTGACGCTGATTGGGCTGTATATCTTGATATACCATGTCAGGATAAGGGCGCCATACCTGCTGGCCACTTATGAATACCTACCTATTTCTCCTGGTCCCTGTCTATTATACTTCCCTGTAAGTTCTGGGACTGTTACGTAACTCTTTCTAGGTGACTGGCTGCGCTTTGGTGCCCCTGCCCTGGTCTAATGGTCTGACGCTGATTGGGCTGTACATCGTGATATACCATGTCAGGATAGGGGCGCCATACCTGCTGGCCACTTATGAATACCTACCTATTTCTCCTGGTCCCTGACTAATTTACTTCCCCTTACTAGGGTGGTTTTCTCCTCTGCTCCCCATACTTTTTGTGGTTATTCACCTTTGTTCTTCAATAGCACTTTAATATATGTAACAATTGAAACCTACTTTTAATATTTATGTATAATAAAGTTTTGGATGTTTTATAAGCAGCCCTTTGAATGCTCCAGTTCTTTTTCTCTTCATGTGCCTTATGGAGTGGCGTTGATTTTGATGCGAGATGTGCTTTGGTTCAATAATATTGTGTCTTATTGTTTTTATTCTGTCTGTCACAGTTGAAGTGTACCTGCACTAAAATTTACAGACATCTCCATTCTTTTTAGGTCGGAAAATGTCAAAAATCGGCAGTGTATCAAATACTTATTTCCCCCACTGTATCATTTATTAACCAACTTTCATTAACTCTTTTTGGAAAGGTATAGAATAAAAAGGTAATTCTTCCATTGGTTTTTTACATGTTAAATTTTGCACCATTCAACCCTGCTGTACAAATGAAGTGTTCTCATCATTCTGTGGGTCAGTGCAATTATGGCGCTAACAAATGCAAATACAACATTTTATTTACATTTTATTATATTTTATTATAGCATAATGTAGGAAAAGAGACTTTGATTCCAGTGATGTATCCCTTTACTTTACTCAGTGCAGCAGATGTGACACAATCAGAGTTCTTAGATGTAGAATGAAGCAGAGCTGAGAATGATAACCACACCCACACCCAGCTCCCTGGTCCCACAAAGTGCAAACCAGATGGGATGGCATGTTACTGCAGAATGCTGTAATACAAATGCTGGGAAAGTGTTTCTTGAAATTGGAATAAATCACTATAGCAGTCTTTTACATCTCGCACTTGAGGCCTCACGGTTGGAGCTATACATGTGAAATCATCTACTCTCTTTTTCTGCATGTTAAAAAAAATGTCAATTAGTACAAAAAAAATAAAAAATTTAGATTAAATCAGTCAACCATACAGATTTCCCCTAATCTAATTTCTAATCCTTGTATTGCTGGGTGCCAACACGTCTCTTCTTCTTGTTTGATGTCTTCAGTAGTGGCTTCTTTGCAGCAAATCAAGCAAAATAGGTGTGCTTTTTGCAGCATCTTCTGGACAGTTGATGTTGAGGTGTGTCTGTAACTTGATGTCTATGCATCATTTCTGCATTTCTCAGGAGTGTTATCTAAAGTGATGTCAATTTGCTGTTTCAGATGCTGGTAACTCCTTTGAACTTATCCTCTGCAGCAGAGGTAATTCTTGGTCTTTCTTTCTTGAAGTATTCTTCAAGAAAGCTAATTTCATCATAGAAATTGATGGTTTTCATGTCATGATTGTAATTGAGGATATCTTCAAGATCCTTTGAAACTTTCCAGATTAGCTGACATATGTATTTAACTATGTACTGCTTCTGAAAAACACGCCTGATGATCATAAAACACTTTCTGAGGGTCGGTGATTTCACAAATGAATTGTTGACAAAGAACACCTATAGATTAGAAGCCTCTCTAAGGCCTCTTTCACACGTCCATTAAAAACACGCACGTTTTGCACGGACGTGTAAAAGGTGCATACGGCCCTCCATGTCCTGTGATTTTGGCACATGAATGCACTCCATGTGCTTTCTGTGAAACACACAGAGAGCAGGAACTTTCTGCTCACTTGTCCCTGGCATTGCTGTACGTGGTGCTGATGTCTTCTGCTCGGCGGTCTCAGGGACTGCTGGCCCCCCGCTGCTGCTGCTTTCAGCCCGAAGTGTAGTGAATATTGAATATGCGATGAGCATAATGAGCGGGGGTCGGAAGCAAGTGACAGCAGCGACATAGACAGCAGTGCTGGAGAAGGTGAGTATAGAAAATCATTTTATTTCACAAAAACGTGGTTTTCTCCGATACGTGTCCCATTGATGTAACATGGAGCACATAAGTGCAGTCCGTGTGACATCAGTTCTGCTGGAGAAAAATGGACATGTCTACTTGTGGAGCACATGGACACACGTATGCTTCACGCGGACATACGGTCCATGGGAAAACACGCACACATTGATTTTAATGGGTGTACATGTGAAAATGAACATCACACATACTGGAGACACGGATGTGTGAAGGGGGCCTAACAAATACTGTGGTTAGTTTCACATGTGTTACTCATTTACATATGTGTTCCTTTGTAGTTTTTCTGCCTTCAGTCTGAATTTACAATTTGCACAATCCAATAGGAATAAGAAAAACCATTGCATGGACAGCTGTGGCCAAACTTGACTGGTACTGTATTTTTTTTTTTTTTTAAATAAATCCAGTGACTCCTATCTGATTTTATATGTTCTCTTTCCTTTTGTTCTTCAACCTATCCAGACCACCATGGTGACTTCTGATAATTACAGAATGCCTTGCCAACACATCTTTGGCACCTTGCTTCTGCAACCATCTGCAGTCTCTATGGCAACATAAATAAATTTAGATATAGATCAAGCCCGTAAGTGTATTGAAATTGTAGAACAAGCCCTAAATTAATTCAGACCAAAGACTAGAAATCTAAAATAATACTGAACATATCCTTAAATAAATCCACACAGTTCTTACCCCAAAATAAAATTAGAGCCCATATAAGAGCCTTCTATTTCAGACTCCTGATAAAACCCTAGAACAGACCCAGTAGAGATAACACTTCTCTAGAACAATTATTGTTTTCAAACCTCTTAAAAATACAGACACAAAAAAACTGCACCTTATTTCACAAAAACGCACATTGTGCTAATAAAAGCAACAAAAAAAAGCATGCGTTTTTTGCGCGTTTTTCCCGTGTTTTTTTTTTGTGTAAAATCACTGGCTGAAAACGCTAAAAAAAATGCGCAAAGAATTGACATACTACAGTTGTTTGTCAACCCAAAACTGCAGGCAAAAATAAGCAACGTGCGCACAGCATTTCTGAATTCTTATAGAATTTGCTGGGAGAAGGAATGACATGCAGTTTTGGGCAACAAACTGCACCGAAAAACGCAGTGTGTGCACACAGCCTTAGTATATGTGTGCATGCTGCATCTTTTTTTGACCACAAAGATGCTGTGTTTTTGGCCCCAAAAACGCACCTGCGGCAAAAACGCATAAAAAAACGCATGAGTTTTTTACGCGTTTTTACCACATTTTGCCCAATGCGCTTTTTAAGTAAAACCTATTGACTGGAAGGGCTCAAAAACGCTGAAAAAAAACGGAAAAGGAATTGACATGCTGCATCTTCAAAAACGCAGCCAAAAAAGATGCACATTGTGGACAGCCAAATAGAAATCTCATTGACTTTGCTGGGGGAAGGAAATGCATGCATTTAGGTGCATCTTTGAGACCTCAAAAACGCATAAAAAATACATTAAAAAATGCAGTGTGTGAACATAGCCTTAAGGGGTTTTACACGCAACGACATCGCTAACAAGATGTCGTTGGGGTCACGGAATTCGTGACGCACATCCGGCCTCGTTAGCGATGTTGTTGCGTGTGAAACGCACGAACGACCGTTAACAATCAAAATTACTCACCTTATCGTTGATCGTTGACACGTCCTTCAAATCCCAAATATCGTTGCTGGTGCAGGACGCAGGTTGTTTGTCGTTCCTGCGGCAGCACACATCGCTATGTGTGACACCGCAGGAACGACGAAAAACACCGTACCTGTGTCCTCCGGCAACGAGGTGGGCGTGTCTTACCTTCGACTGCTCTCCGCCCCTCCGCTTCTATTGGACGGCTGCCGTGTGACGTCTACTGTGATGCCGCAGGAACCACCTCCTTAGAAAGGAGGCGGTTCGCCAGTCACAGCGATGTTGCTAGGCAGGTAAGTCCGTGTGACGGGTACTAGCGATGTTGTTCGCCATGGGCAGCGATTTGCCCGTGATGCACAACCGACGGGGGCGGGTGCTTTCATCAGCGACATCGCTAGCGATGTCGCTGCGTGTAAAGCAGCCTTTAGTCTCCAGACCCCCTAAATAAATATGGACTCCATACAAAACCTGCTAAATAAATAGAAACAGCAGAACCCTTTTTTAACATCCAGATACCTATAAAGATTAAGACTAGGGATGATCGAATACCTCAAATATTCGGCATCGCAAATATTTTCCGAATAGGTCGCCGCTATGTGAATATTTGATGTGCAATGTAATTCTATCGGAAGCTCGAATAGATCCGAATAGTTGTTATTCGGGGTTTCCCATAAACTTACATTGCGCATCTAATATCCGCGAATAGTCGAATAGCGGCGATTTATTCGGCATATATTCGCGAAGCCGACTAATTGAGGTATTCGATCATCCCTAGTTAAGATCCTAGACTCGACCACTAAACATTGATCACAGTCACGTACCCAGACCAGAACCCCTAAGTACTGACCCTTTACCAGATCACCTCAACCAATATAGAACGATATAGATCCTAAACCAGAAGCCCTAAATACAGACCCCAGACCAGGCACTTATACAGCATCTAAAGAGTTTTTTCTAACCTCAATACCTGCATAAAGATGGTTATGTGACCTTCAACATTATTAGAACAGTTACACATACCGGAATTAATTTAAAGAAGGAATCACCAGAAATCTTTCATGCATCAAACCTGTCTAAATTATGTGTGCGTGTTGTGTAAGAGCAATAAAATACTCATGTGACTGAAATCCCAACTTATGGGATCACACAGTGTAAAGGGGGCTTTACACGCTACGATATCGTTAATGTTTGGTCGCCGGGGTCAAGTTGTTAGTGACGCACATCCGGCGTCATTAACGATATCGCAGCGTGTAATACTTACCAGCGACCTTAGGCGACCTCAAAAATAGTGAAAATCGTTCACCATGGAGAGGTCGTCCCAAAGTCAAAAATCGGTATGGGTTGTTTAGCGTTGTTGTTCATCGCTCATGCGGCAGCACACATCGCTATGTGTGACACCGTATGAGCGAGGAACGCCTCCTTACCTGCCGCCGGCCGCAATGAGGAAGGAAGGAGGTGGGCGGGATGTTACGTCCTGATCATCTCCGCCCCTCTGCTTTGATTGGCTGGCCGCTTAGTGACGTTGCGGTGACGTCACTGTGATGCCGAACGTCCCTCCCCCTTGAAGGAGGGATTGTTCGGCAGTCACAGCGCCGCCGCCGACCAGGTAAGTATGTGTGACGCTGCGTAGCGATAATGTTCGCTATGGCAGCGATCACAAACAATCGCATGCACGACGGAGGCGGGTACTTACACGGTCGCTATCGCTAGATATTGCTAGCGATATCGCTACCGTGTAAAGCCCCCTTAAGTTTATAGAGTGTCTGAATGAGGCTCATAACAAGGCCTTACAATGTAGAAGTGACTTTCGGATTCACAGATAAACCACAGTAGGATCTGTCGGAATTTCAGTCACGTGCAAAGAAGACGGCAGTGTGGCTGGAGAAAGTGTGGTGAAATTGAAAAAAAAAAAAAAATTGCAATTCCACAATTGGTTTTTGGGTGATTTATTTATCATGTTCACTATATGGTAAAACTGACCTGGCATAATGATTTTCCAGGTCAGTACAAGTACGTAGACATCAAACATGTATAGTTTTTTTCTTTTAAGTGGTGAGTAAAAGTTGAGAAAATTGTAAAAAATAATAATTCGCTTTTGGTACGATTTTACGACAACCGTAATTTTCTGTTTTGAGTTCAAGGGCTACGTAATGGCTTTTTACTGATACCATTTTGGTGTAGATGCGATGTTTTGATCACTTTCTATTGCATTTTATTGCAATGTTGCGGCTGCCAAAAAAGTGTATTTATGTCGTTTGGAATTTTTTTCCATTACACTGTTTACTGATCGGATTTATTTATTTTATATTTTGATAGATCGGACATTTCTAGTGATACCAAATATGTGTTTTTTTTAATTGTTTTATTTTGAACAGGGAAAAAGGGGGATGATTTGAATTTTTTTTCCATTGACATAACCATAAGAGGGTTTTCTCTATATATACATTTGGTATCATCGTAATTGTACTGGATATCATTTTTCAACCCACACTGAATATTGTAAAAATCCCATATAAAAAAAACAGAGATAGAACTGCTTTGTTTTGCGTTCAATTTCACATTGATTTATTTCCTCTTTTTATGTAGTGTATTACAAAGTATATGAAATGGTGCCATTAGTTAAAATGTTCATATAATAAACAAGTTCTCTTGCTTCCATGCCACCTAAAAAAATTAAAAAGTTACGTCACAGGAATGGAAAGCTGAAGTGAAAAAATGTAAAATGTTCTGTTAGCGAGGGGTAAAATGAGGCCTAAGCCACACGGCGAGAAAAACAGTGCGAGTGGAGTGCGATAAAACATCGCATTCCCCTCGGACCAATTCTAGCCTGTGTGTCAGAACACATGACATGAGCGACTATTTTCTCAGCCCTAATCGGACTGAGAAAACAATCGCAGCATGCTGCGATTGTAATGCGAGACTCTTTCTCTCGCACCCATTCAAGTGAATGGGGCGAGAAAAAAATCGCACTGCACTCGCGGTACACCGGTGTACTGCTAGTGCAGTGCGAGAATGGCAATAGCCGGCTACGCAGGAGAGAGGGAGAGAAATCCCTCCCGCCCCTCCTGAGTGCCGGCCCGCCCCCCGCAGCTGAGGTCTGCTCGCACGAATGGACCTCAGTTGCAAGGACACACGCATGACACTCTGCTCTGCTGTACTGCCAGCACGAGCCGAGTGTCATGCAAGGGGATCGCAGTAGTCCACGTGTGGCCCCAGCCTAACTATTTCTCACAATCAAATGAGGAAAGGCCAGCACTTACATTAGTCAGTCAGAGTGGGTTTAAAGGCCCCATCACACACAACGAGATCGCTAACGGAATTGTTGCTAAGTCACAGTTTCTATGACGCAGTAACGATCCCGTTAGCGATCTCATTATGTGTGACACCTACCAGCGATTAGGCCCCTGCTGTAAGATCGCTAGTCGTTGCCGAATAGTCCGGACCATATTCTTCAAAGGCGATGTTATTGCTGTGTTTGACGCTGTGTGACAGGGTGCCAGTGACTGCCGAGATCGTTATACAGGTCGCTACTGCGATCTGTATCGTTACTGAGTTGTTGCTAAGGTCTGACTGTTTGACATCTCACCAGCGACCTGCCAGCGACTTACCAGCGATCCTTATCAGGTGGAATCTTTGTCGGGATCGCTGGTAAGTCGTTGTGTGTGACTGGGCCTTAAGTCTTTGTACACCATACATTGTCCTAAATGTAAGGCTAGTTTCACACTTGCGTTGAACGGTATCCGTTGCATTGCGTTGTGTGACGGATGCAACGGATGTGTTGCATATAGTGGCACAACGGATGCAACGGATGCTGCAAAACAACGGAATCCTTTTTTTTTTTTTTTTACAGTTTTACCGGCGGCAGACTATTGTGAACGATCAGCTGATCGCTCCCAGTAGCCGGCCGCCGGGTGATCAGCTGATTGCTCCCTGCAGCCGAGAATGTGTGCGGGGGGCGGAGCTGAGCGGGGCCATGGCGCTGAGGAAAGGTGAGTGTGTGTATATACATGCGGAGTGGAGTGCGGGAGGGGGCGGAGCCATGGTGCTGAGGACAGGTGGTGAGTGTGAGTGTGTGTGTGTGTATATACACATGCGGAGTGGAGTGCGGGAGGGGGCGGAGCCGAGCGGGGTAGTGTCAGGCTCCTTGCACACGTGGCCAGAGTAAATATCGGGCAAATCACTTTGCTTGGTTACCTGATATTTATATTGGTTACGGGTGCAGGGAGCCAGAGAGAGCATGCACAGTGAAATCCTAAGGATTCCACTGCTCAAAAAAACATTACATGCTGCGTTTCTCCCGCTGGGTGGAAGCAACGGAGCGTCGCCCAGCGGAAGCAACGCAGGTCCTTTTGGCACAATCCGTCATCCATACAAGTCTATGGGAAACAGCAGAATCAGTTAACGGATTCCGCTGGTTTCCAAAAGGGCGGATTGTGACGGAAGGAAAACAACGCAAGTGTGAAAGTAGCCTAACTCAATTGGGTGTTCTTTGAACCTTTTTCTAATGGGTCTAATGGGGATGTCTAATGCCAACTATTGGAAGTAGAAAACCTAAAAGTCTATATAGACCCTTTAACCCTCAACTGGTGAGGAGGGATTTTTGTCACGCAACTGGTGATGTGGGGCTTCCTATATCCCAGTGTTTAGAAATCTCTCATGTTTACAGAAAATGCAAAGATCTTGTTTGTTTTAATTGTTTTCTTATTGGCGATTGATTACACATGAGTATGACAAATTTTTGACACCCACAAGTATTGGAAAATGTAATACAATGATGATTCATACCAGCATTTTCCAACGAATGCCAGCTGAACTAAATTTCCCTGGGGTGTGGCAAACCCCACCTCACCAGTTGAGGGTTAACGAGCCTTGCCATAATATGACTTGGGATAAAAAGTGAAACCGAACACTCCATTTGCAAATATGTGCCGCCCCCGTGCCAGCAGCCGGGCTGCTCGGATCCGGATCCATGGTGGCTCGAGGGGTCTCCGGACCTGGGGGTCGTGCGGCCACTCGATGTAAGGGGTGACTATTTACAGGGGGCTTAGAAAGTTTGTGACGCCACCTACGGTGCGTGGTAAGGTGAGGGACCACCGCTGCCGTTGGGGAGCCCGGTGACAGTGGTGTGTGGCAGCTTGATGTTTAACCCCTCCGTGGGTAGGGGGTTTGTGTCCCGGGGCCCGTTGGATAGATGGTGTGTGGGTGCTGTTGGGGGTAGGAACAAGGGTTTTCAGTGTACTCACTCAGTCCAGGAATAACAACACCGACAGATTGTGAACCAGAATTCTGAGCACCACTGCAGCTTGTAGGGAGCATGCTGGGGTCCGTGCCCTTGGTGTTGCTGTTAGCCTGTGGCCCTGTCCTTAGCACCTTTGTCTCTGTTGGACCGGTGGGTATAAAACTCTTCGGGTCCCGCTCACCCGTATGGCTAACGGAGTGAGCTTCCTCTCAGGGTTCACACGTAGGATTTCTGTGGACTGTAGTGGGAAAGTCCTATCCCATCGGTGCACTAGTACACCGATTTTGGAGCGGGTTGGGGATGACACTTGAAGTCTTCACCCCCGTCGGATAAATTACCGGAACGCGTGAAGCTATTTTCTGGCCTGGGGTCCACGTACTCCGTCGTGCCCTGGCCCCTGCCCAGTGATAGCTCAAGGCCGCCGGCCGCCCTCCTCGGCAGTCTGTGCCCCTTGACACTGTCCCCTGCGACCGGGGTTCCAGCTCCTACCAGGCCCAGACCAACATCTGCCACCTAGTAACCACAGGAGCCCTGCTCTGTGACTGCTCCCCACAAGGGTCACCACTCTCCATCTTTCCTCGAGCTCTCCTTCAGCTCAACTCTTCTCTCAACTTCAGCTCAACTGTCACTTTACTCACTTCCCCTTACCAACCCCCCATGTGGGCGGTCTTATTCCCTTCAGGCCTCCCAATAGGGTGTTTGGTAGGTTCAGTGCAAAGTATTCCTAGGGTTTTTGATTGGCTAAGCTGTTAGCAACACCAAAGGACCAGGACCCGTAACCAAGGAGGGTGGATACCATGAAGAAGGGCAGGTTGCATAATACCCTGTGATGACCTGATAGACCAGGGCGTCACAAATACATGTTTTGAGGTGTTCACCCCTCATCAGTGCAAAGTAAGAGGCTTCTGACAATAGGTCTAAGGGGTTTTAAATTGTGGTGGAATGCATGGAGGGCTTGCGATGGAATGCATTGATGCAGGTCCTTCTTGAGTTTCACTGCAAGTCCTCGCGCTACACTGCATCCCAGGTTCCCCTGCCAGCCGGAAGCAACAGCTATCACCAGATCTTGTGTGTGTGTGATTGTGTTTGTGATCTGATGTGTGTGTGATCTGATGTGTGTGCGATCTGATGTGTGCGTGTGTGATCTGATGTATGTGAATGTGCCACCTGGAAGCAGGGGAGGTCCGCATGGAGCATACCTGCTGGGAACGCCCACCTGAGATCTCAGGAGGACTTGGGAGCCATGCAGATGCCCTGGGCTGGTAAGTATGAGTCTCCTGGTAAGTGGGGTATGCTTTTTGGGGGGGTTTCCCCAGAATAAGCCTTACCCCAACAATAAGCCCTAGCACATTTTTTGGGGCCAAAAATAATACAAGACACTGTCTTATTTTCGGGGAAACACGGTACTACACATGCCATTTGTCTCCTATTCTTTCTCTTTCACTCCTCTTCCAGAATAAATTTACTTCCTCTTTCATATTTTACTGTTAATTGGAAGGGGATTGGAAGACCTATAGAAATATTTCTTGTGTACACTATGCTGTGTGATGTTCCTATCACAATGACATTTTCTGTAACTAATTTTACTTATAATATTAGGTTGCATCTATCAATGAAAACAAAGATAAATACACAATACATTTTGCCAAGCAGTAGATAGCCAGAAAGCAGTGAGATTGTCAAAAGGACATTTTAATGTTTAATGCATGATTACAAGGTAATATTGTTGAATATTACAGTTCAGCACATGAGCCCAACTGAGAAAAGCAGAAGAAACACAAACACTGTAGAAAAAACAGACAAGATAACCAGTCACATACTTGATCTACATACCCTGGTAATATAATGTCCAAACTAAACATTTATTCTGCGCTACCTTTATAAAATACCAAAATACAATATTGTGGGCTATCATTAGTAACATAAAGTGCACCTCATTCACCCTCTAGGGAGCAGAATGTTTACAAATATAGATTCCTTCCTGACAAATTTAATGAAATTTTAATTCAATTTCCAAGATCCTATCCCAATATGTAGTAGGTATAATAATATTAACAAATACTTCCAATTAGAAATGTATTTTAGTTCTCTAATTCACTATATTACTTACCTCATGTTCAGGGCATTGCAGGACCTTAGTCATCCATGGTTATGACCATGCACATAATGACAGGTAGTTGCTAGTGGCCTTATTATAACCATGGATGCCTAAAGGCCGCTTTACACGCTGCGACATCGCTCAAGCGATCTCGTTGGGGGTCACGAAATTTGTGACCCACATCCGGTCGCTTTAGTGGTGACATGCCCCCCTATTCTTGAATATCGCTGCTGCAGCTAGCGATGTGGTTCCTCGTTTCTGCGGCAGCACACATCGCTATGTGTGACGCCGCAGGAACGAGGAACCTCTCCTTACCTGCGGCCGCCCGCAATGCGGAAGGAAGGAGGTGGCCAGGATGTTACGTCCTGCTCATCTCCGCCCCTCCGCTTCTATTGGGCGGCGGTTCAGTGACGCTGCTGTGATGTTGCTGTGACGCTGAATGAACCGCCCCGTTAGAAAGGAGGCGGTTCGCCAGTCACAGTGACGTTGCAGAGCAAGTAAGTGCGTGTGACGCTGCCGTAGCGATAATGTTCGCTACGGCAGAGATCACACGATATCGCATGTACGATGGGGGCGGGTGCTTTAGCGCTCGACACCGCTATGGATGTCGCAGCGTGTAAAGCGGCCTTTAGGTCCTGTAATGCCCTGAACATGAAGTAAGCAACATAGTAAATCAGAAGAACTATACTACATTTCTAATTGGAGGCATTTGCTAATATTCTTCTCATTACACCTACTACATATTGGGATAGGATCTTGGGAATACTCCTTTAAGGCCAATTTCAAACAATCTGACAATGGATCACAATGCATGGACTGGCTGCAGATCTCCTGATCCAGAGCTGATAGTGTGCGGAGCCATGAAGTATCTGCTCTCTACACTATCTATATTCGCTGGCAGAGCTGGAGCCCCAATGATCTGATTTTGATGACTTATCTTTAAGGTAGGTTATCAATATGTCTCTGATGGACAAACCCTTTAACAATGGGTAATGTAGAAATGTTAATATGTGACAGTTTCTTCTCTCTGATTATATACAAGTACATAGACATACATTAGTAAGCTTGTCAGATAAGTGTAATGCTATATAATCACTTTTAGTGGCATGGACTGGTGTGATAGGGTTGGCTACACATATTACACAGGCTGAGCTTCAAGCACATGGATTATTATTACCACAATTGCATCTGTTCTTCTGTACCCAAGTTCCTACTACTCCATTTCCTTTCTGTAATCCGCAGAAATAGGTTCGTTTTCTTTCCCAGTGTTCTTTCCTGATGGTCAGGATACTGATCTTTACATGTCTTCTTTCAGGATCTTTTTCTGTGTATTCTGTGATCATGTCAGGTTCCATTTCATTGCCATTTTCCATCCATAACACATTTATGTTACCCTTGCTGGAACTTTTGATCATACAGATGAGATTGACTTGATTATTACTGTTGACTTCTTTAATTTCATCTTTATGAGGGCAGAATAAGTAAAATGCTGCGGTTGTCACCTCATCATCTGCCAATGGTGATGGATCCTTCACTGTAAAGTTACAAATAAAGACACAGGGTTACACTTATAACCATGTCTAAAGGGGAAGCTATTCTTACGGAGACTGACACACCATTCCAGCATGCCAGTGAGGAGACTTTAAACTGCAATGCTCCTCTGGGAAATATTCAAATTGTCTCTTCAGGGATCAGATCTCATACTTTGCACTAACGAGGGACAACCATCCTGAAACACTGTGTCTGCAAATTGAGGTTCTGATCTGGCATAAATCCTAAGTCATATGAAAAGGCTCGTTAAAGGGTCACTATTGACTTTTAGAATTGCTACTTCCAATAGGTGGCTCTAGAGTTTGTCTTCTTCCACCCCGAACAGACAATTTGAACTTATGATCATGTTACACTTATGTGTTGGACATATTAACGTTTCATTTTTCTATTTTCTCTTTGACCAATGTCTGTTTTCAGGATCTTACCTTTTATTTCTTTGCTGGTTTTAAAGTTGGTTGGTGAGTGCTCCACTGTACAGGTTAACTGCTCCTTGTTTAACCTAGATTGCGGTATGGCCACAAAGCTGCTTGTGGTAAATATGTTGCTGTATTGTACCGTCATCTGCTTGGAAGCACTAGTTATGGACCCTGGCGTAAACTGTATTTTTACTGGTCCAGGAACATATCCAGTAGCCAGACATCCAATAGTAATATTTTCAGAGGTCACACTCTCACATGGGATCAAAGGGAAAACATCCGGGTTCTTCTGTGTTTCTGAAATGTAACAAAAGTATGACATTTTATAGGGTTATCTACATTTGGACCAACTTGGTTTACCTCTACTAACTCAAGCACATGTACTCCCACCATAACCTAGAACTAGGTCTTGGGAGTCATTGGTTTTGCCTTTAAGAGTTCAGCTTTTAAGTCCCATGGACCATATTTTATTTACTGTCTGAGGAAACAACAATCAGATTTTTTATGAGTGATTGCTAGGAAAAGTGCAATGGATGGAAGACAAGACTGTCTTACGTATATCTGCAAAATGGGATGATCATGTCTCTACAGGCGTTGTAGTTGTTTTAGTGAAATACACGTAGACCTGTCAGCTATGACCACTTGTCTGTACTATAAATACTTTGTGTTGTGCTGTTCTATTTTTCCTCCTGAATTTTTATGAATATATTGACAATTGGGTGTTACTGTTCCTATTGTCAATGGGGTGTGTCTATACACAATCTGTTCAGTGCTGACATTGTTAAAGAGGCTGTCTGATATTTGCCAACCTCTTATCAATGGCCAAGTGGGCTGCATAAATAAAAAAAAAAATCTTTACTTTCTTCCCGGACCTCCTCTGCTCACAGCCCTGTGGCAATTTGACTTTTTATTTCTTCTGGACGGCTTACCAAAAAAATCATAGATAGATAATATTATAAATAAATTATTATTGCTATAAATGATCCATTTCTATAGTCCAAGTCTGATATGAAGACATTAAGTGCATTGACTGTAAGCTGTAAATTAATGATAGTTATAGTCAAAATTTTCTGTATAAGTTTCTTCAAAAAAGCCACAGATGCCTTTACTGACAAGGTAAAAAAGTGCCCTATTTTTACAGACTGTCGTGGAATTCCTGGGTGATTGGCAACCCTGGTCCTATGTCCCCCACTGGTCTACTAACTTAACCAATGTCACGTGACCGCTGCGGACTTCACATTTTTGACCGAGTGGAAGAATAAGCTAGTCGGGAAGGTGAGTATAGCTTTATTTCTGTTTTTCTCAGATGGTAAATAAAAGTACAAGCTTATCCTACTCATTAAAAAGGAAGAAACATACTGCACACAAATGAAACATGGAAGACATCTGTATGCTATCGGTTTATTTCATGGACCCATTGACCTTCATTGGCAAGATGGATTCACAAGATGGATCAAACATGGACAAGACTTTTTTTGTTTTGGTTACAGTTAGTCTTCCAAAAAATGGCTAAGTGAACATATCCATAGACTGTAATTGGTAAGTGCACTCTCCACGAAAAACATCAGCAGAACATGTGCATGAAAATCGGACATGTGAAGCCTACAATTGTGAAAAGTATAGATCCATAGTTTCCTGGAGCTTAATGACATTATGTTGTACCTGGCTCAGTATGGTGCGGATTCAAAATAACCAACAAGGATGCCATTTGCTGCCTGTGTTGCCACAGCTGATTTTTATTGCTGCTGTTACACAGCTATAAGTAATTGCATATGGAAATCATCACATGTACTTGTATTCACAGGTCTGGTCTTGTCTCAGTATGGTTATTGTTTTAGCCCCTTATAAAAAAACTACTGGTATAGATAATATCAGAGACCTAGTTACTAGACATCAACAATGTTGCCGATTTGTAACGGTCTTTCAGACCCCATTTCCCTATGTGTCACACAGTACATCTCACAGGCATGTCATCAGGGTTGTGGTCAGGGAATTGATTTTGTGCGCTATGTGGTTTACAATATAGCATCCAAATGAACTGAGAGGCCTGGTTGAGGTATAAATTGATTGGGGGCTACTGGAGTTTGAATTAGCTGAAAGGGGTCCAAATTAATTTAGGGGATTAGTTATGGGAGTTTAACTTTATGAGTATCTCTAATGTGTATGTGAAGCCCCACAGGTGTAGTGTCGGTGCATTACCTTCAGAGACTCCACTCGGCTGGATCTCGTCACAGGTAGGGAATCTTCTCTTTGTCGTGACGCCACTCTCAGTATTGCGGTCAGTGGGGACCGCCACTGCAGGTTGAGGGACGCCTGGGGCTGATGGTGAGTGCAGTTAGTTGGAATAGCCTCCTGAGAGTGAGGCAAGCCCCAGGGCCCTGTGTAGGTGCGTAGTACCACAAGGCGCAGAATAACTCCACACACGCAGGATGTCTTTCAGGGGTTTTACTCACTTCAGATGGCAGGGTGAGTAACCCGGGCGTAGCTGGGATGAACCAGGCGGGAACCAGGTATCCTTCAGGCTGACTTCTGATGGTGACTACCAACTCGCCTTCCTTAGCCCTTGGTGGTTTGGGGTAACCCCGACTTTTAGTCCCTATGGGGGTCACCCAGGGAAGTTGCTGGTGCCTCTCTCCCCTTCGTTTGCCGTTTGCTTGTTGCCTGGGCCAGATCACTCCAGCTGCTTGCCTCCTGTGAACTATGGGCCCTAACTGTGGCTACGTGGCTGCGGCTTTTAGATGTTGTGGTGTGGGCTTTGAGGGCCCCACACCGGCAGGTTTAGCAGGGAAAGGTGGATCTATCCCCGCTCCGGGATCTGCCGCCCGTTTGGGCCTGGTTCTCCCTAGCAGTCTCCTTACTTCCCACTCTGTGCTCTCTCTTTAGCTGGAGATGGGTTTCGGGTAGCACTCCTAGGTGACCGTTCTCCCCCGTCGGTAGCCACTGCGCGGACGCTGTCAGACTGCAACAGCCCCAGGGGTAGGGGTCTGCTCTCCTCGGAGCTCCCTGGACTCTGCACTGAACCGGCTCACTGCTCCTCCTCTCCTGTTCTTGCCTACGCCACCTAGCAACCAGGCTCTCTTACCACACCCCTTGAGAGGAGATGGAGGCTTTTGGCCCCCTCCACTATTCCAGTGGAGGTGAAGGCTTTTCCCCCTCCTGGGATCCCCAGGGGTCCTCTCATAGGTACATGTGTGAGACCTGATCACTATGCGCCTGTGTAGTCACACCTCGGTCAGCCTTCTGGATTACCTGTATTGTACTGTCCCCAGCATGGGTGCAGTACTCAGTGGTGCCTGACCAGGTCAGGGGCGCCACATTCCCCCTTAGTTATCACCAGCACGTCCTCGGGCTGCAAGACAACATTTTAAAATGCATAAAACATTAAAACATGGTAAAACATTTTAAAACCACCAGGTACCATACATCACCACCCTCCACCCACAAGTCCGTTAACCCACCCAAAACCCTCTCACGTTGGCCGCGCCTTCAGCCACTTCTGGCAGGATGTAGAGGCGGCTTTCATGGTCTGGTGGTCTTCAGGGCATACCTGGCCTGGTGAAGCCGCGCCTTCAGCCACTTCTGGCAGGATCCAGAGGCGGCCTTCACAGTTGGTGCTGACCAGGTACCCTCTTTGTGGTGGAGAGCCAGGCCCCATAAACAGGCATGCTCTCTGGTCGCAGGTGAGCCAAGGCCCTATATACGGACGTGCTCCCTGGTTGCAGACGAGCCAAGCCCCTAAACAGGCTGGCTCTGGTGGCGGTGGTGCCCTCTGGTGTAACTATTTACACTGCGAGAGTTTGTGGCTATAGCCAGTTCATAGCCTTAAGGTTCATTTCTCACATTAGTTTATGTGGGCACATACTTAAACTTTAAAACGTTGCAAAAACTTCAAAACTGGTAACTTGCTGTATTTCTTATGTTATTTACATGGATTCCTCCTCACCAGGGCTTGGGCCTGTAGGGCTGCGGCACCTGTTGGTTTCTCGATCTTTTTCATCATCCGTGGTGGTCTCATCAGTAGGTTCCTTGTCTTTTCTTTCTCTGTCTTCATCTGTTTCTTTATCTTGTAGCATGGGATGGCTGTGGGGTTTGCTGGTACATGGTGCTACGATGAAGCCGTATCCTGATTTTAGGCTAAAATCTTCTACTACTCCTCTACAAAGGGGTCCTCTGACCTGGGCTTTGGCTCTTCTCAGGAACCGTTTCTCCTCTAGGTCTCTGGCCGTTATTTCATCTCTTTGCTCTGGGGACTGCGGTGCAGGGAAAGACTGGGTTCTGCTACGGCGCCGTGTCTTGCGGGCTGGATTCTGCGGGGTACAGCTTACAAGCTCCCAGGTGAGGCTTTTGGGTAGATCTTCTTCCGCAGACGGTGTCAGGTCTTCCTCATCCCAACGGGAATATGGCAACATCTCCGGCTCTGGGTATGGATCCACTGCTGGTGGCTCCTGAGTCAGCTCCTCAGCTTCCTGGCCTCCCCTCCCCCTTAGTTCTTCTGAGCACTCCTTTGGTGGCAGTGCTGGGGATGGACTTTCATCAGCAGGCCCAGGCGGGGGACTCTTTGGCGTAGTTGCTGCAGGGGTTGCCGGAATCCTCTTGGGGGTGTGCGGAGGGAGTAGATACCGGTCCACCATCTCCTGTGGGAACTTGGCCTCCAGGTCAGCCTTCAGCTGCCAGTATGCGGAGTCTTCACCTATCAGGGATTTCCTTGCAGGGACCTCCTTGGGCTGGGGAGCGGTGGCTGCTCTGGCCTTGCAGGCCGGGGGAAATGGTGATGCAATCTTATCTTGGCGGGCCGCGCCTGACATGGCGGCGGCCTGGTCTTGGCGGGCCGCGCCTGGCATGGCGGCGGCCTGGTCTTGGCGGGCCGCGCCTGGCATGGCGGCGGCCTGGATCGGCGTCGCTGTCGCGATGGGATCGGTGCAGACTGGGCTGGGCGTCGCTGCAGCGATCGGAGCTTGGCGGGCCGCACCTGGCGTGGCTGCGGCCTGGTTCAGCACCTCACTTGCGGCGCGGACGAGCGTTGCTGCTGCGGTGGGGTCTCGGCGGGCCGGGCCTAGCATGGCGGCGGCCTGGGTCAGCGTCACACCCGCGGCATGGATGAGGGTCGCGGTGGCAGCCGGTTCTCTGCGGGCCGGACTGGGCGTTGCTGCAGGGACCGGGTCTTGGTGGGCCGAGCAGGGCATCGCTGCGGCGGCCTGAGCTTGGCGGGCTGCACCTGGCGTGGCTGCGGCCTGCTTCAGCGTCGCCGCGCCGGACGCCTCTTCAGGGACCGCGGACGTGACAGCAGGGGTCGGGGCACTCGCGCTGGCAGGGGCATCACTGGACTCACCCATCGGTGGCAGCATCGGGGTCTGAGTCGTCGCCGTCCGGTCTGGCACTCGGCGCGCGGCTCTCCCTTCATAGGCCTGAACCGCCGCGGTCATTCCCAGGAACTCCGCACGTCCCTCTCTGATCAGCCTTCCGACCCTGGCCTCCAGTTGATCGCAGAACTCGGCGAGCTCCCGACACCACCAGGCAGCGGAGCCTGGCTCTGGGTCTCTGCATTCAGACGCCATTTTCTCTAACAACAAGCTGCTGGCTTCTTTTTCGTTCCGCCGTCTCTGGACGCTTCCGCTCTCTTCACAAGCGAGGTCAGAACTCTGCAGGGGATCTCTGGGTAGCCACACCTCTTCGTGGGCGGCAACTTCTCCCAGCGCGGGCTGCTGTTGTTTTTCAGCGCGCTTTTCATGGTGGCAATATGGCGGCGCTTCCAATTTTTCAAGCGGACCGCCCAGGCACATGGTCACCTGTCTGAACAGGTCTAGTCCTTATCCTGTTCGTGACGCCAGATGTGAAGCCCCGAGAACGCTGTGTCGGTGCATTACCTTCAGGGACTCCACTGGCTCAGTCTGGTCACAGGTAGGAAACCTTCTATTTGTCGTGACGCCACTCTCAGTATTGCGGTCAGTGGGGACCGCCACTGCAGGTTGAGGGACGCCTGGGGCTGATGGTGAGTGCAGTTAGTTGGAATAGCCTCCTGAGAGTGAGGCAAGCCCCAGGGCCCTGTGTAGGTGCGTAGTACCACAAGGCGCAGAATAACTCCACACACGCAGGATGTCTTTCAGGGGTTTTACTCACTTCAGATGGCAGGGTGAGTAACCCGGGCGTAGCTGGGATGAACCAGGCGGGAACCAGGTATCCTTCAGGCTGACTTCTGATGGTGACTACCAACTCGCCTTCCTTAGCCCTTGGTGGTTTGGGGTAACCCCGACTTTTAGTCCCTATGGGGGTCACCCAGGGAAGTTGCTGGTGCCTCTCTCCCCTTCGTTTGCCGTTTGCTTGTTGCCTGGGCCAGATCACTCCAGCTGCTTGCCTCCTGTGAACTATGGGCCCTAACTGTGGCTACGTGGCTGCGGCTTTTAGATGTTGTGGTGTGGGCTTTGAGGGCCCCACACCGGCAGGTTTAGCAGGGAAAGGTGGATCTATCCCCGCTCCGGGATCTGCCGCCCGTTTGGGCCTGGTTCTCCCTAGCAGTCTCCTTACTTCCCACTCTGTGCTCTCTCTTTAGCTGGAGATGGGTTTCGGGTAGCACTCCTAGGTGACCGTTCTCCCCCGTCGGTAGCCACTGCGCGGACGCTGTCAGACTGCAACAGCCCCAGGGGTAGGGGTCTGCTCTCCTCGGAGCTCCCTGGACTCTGCACTGAACCGGCTCACTGCTCCTCCTCTCCTGTTCTTGCCTACGCCACCTAGCAACCAGGCTCTCTTACCACACCCCTTGAGAGGAGATGGAGGCTTTTGGCCCCCTCCACTATTCCAGTGGAGGTGAAGGCTTTTCCCCCTCCTGGGATCCCCAGGGGTCCTCTCATAGGTACATGTGTGAGACCTGATCACTATGCGCCTGTGTAGTCACACCTCGGTCAGCCTTCTGGATTACCTGTATTGTACTGTCCCCAGCATGGGTGCAGTACTCAGTGGTGCCTGACCAGGTCAGGGGCGCCACATGTATATTTAGCAGAACAATGATTATTTTATGTTGTAGTGCCTGTTCCCTCAGTAAGTCTTAGCTCACATACTATCTTCCTCTTGGTCTCTCAACAGCCCCAACCCTCCTGATTTCCCTCTTCAGTTCTACATAGCCTCTGTCATTGAATCTCTTTCTTTGCTACTTCTGCCGCTGCCACTTTTTATTCCACCAACTGTCTTCTGCTCCAAGATCCCTGTAACCTAGACTCTGCCTCTTTCCTCTGACAATTTGTGTATCACCCCTGCCTTCATCTGCAATCTTTTGTTGCCACTTCCCTCTCGAAGGTGAGACATGGCAGAAATGCATTCGCTGTATGGGACCCAGAAATTCCTAATGTTAATGGTGTGTATAGGTATCCCTCACATGCAAAACCAGTGCATGCCCTTCAACAATATACAGTATAAAAATATGAGGATACAAGGCATACCCCGAGCTGTAAGCAATAAAAGAGTATTTCAATTTACAAAAATTATCACCTATCCACTAGTTAGGTGACATCTATGGAAGCACGTGTTATCATGGGTGGAGAATATAACAGCTGTAAGTAGGTTCTGATCCTTATTGCTTAAGGAACCCATCAAGGAATACAAAAGAAAATGAACAGAACTTCAGGCTGTGTGATAGAAGTAGATACTTATTGCGTCAACAGGGTTTCCCCATGAGAACATGAGTAGCTTCAGACAATACAATGGGTTTTGTAGTGTTCTCTGTCAGGATTTTGCAAGTCCGAGGAAGGACATAATTGTCTGAAGGTAATACTGCTGTTCTCTTTGCATCACAAAGTCTGAAGTGCTGTTCATTCTTCTTTGGTATACAATTGCATAGGTGATGATTTTTGGACTAGTGACAGCCTACGAAATGCGAGAGCATCGGAAGCAATATGCTAATGACCCTCTGCTGCGGTGTCAGCCGAGGGTCATGCGACTATGATGCCATCTTGCGATCACATCACAGGAGCGGAGAAGATGGAGGGAGCACTTTCACCCCATCTCCTCTGATGTCTGTCTCTGCGTGCACTGCACTGTAGTCGCATAACATGCGACTGCAGTTCGATTTTACACACACGGGAGCTGAGACTCGGTGCAAAACGCAGCATGTTGCGATTGCACCGAGAGCCCGATTCATGTGGAGAAAAAACAGGACAGAGGAAACCGTCTCATTGATTAATATTAGTGCAAGTGCAATCCGATTTTTTTATCGGATTGCACTCACCCATGAAAATCGCAGATGGAAAAGAGCCCTACTGCTGATACCCCACTGATAGCCAGAATGGGATACTTTTGTTTTCTGTCCTCTCTGTACTGTAAAGCCTGCTTTACACCTTGCAATTAAGCATACGATATCGTATGCGATCGTACCCGCCCCCATCGTATGTGCGGCACGTTCAATTTGTTGAACGTGTCGCACAAACGAATAACCCCCCGTCACACGTACTTACCTGTCCATACGACCTCGATGTGGGCGGCGAACATCCACTTCCTGGAGTGGGAGGGACGTTTGGCGTCACATCGACGTCACGCGGCAGCCGGCCAATAGCGGAGGGGCGGAGATGAGCGGGACGTAAACATCCCGCCCACCTCCTTCCTTCCGCATTGTCGGCGGGAGCCGCAGGACGTAGGTAAGATCTGTTCATCATTCCCAGGGTGTCACACACTGCAATGTGTGCTACCCCGGGTACGATGAACAACCTGACGTTCAATTTTTAGGAAATGAACGACGTGCATGCGATGAACGTTTTACCGTTCAATCGCAATCGCACGTAGCTGTTACATGCTACAATGTAACTTGCGATGCCGGATGTGCGTCACTTACGACGTGACCCCGCCGACACATCGTAAGATATATTGTAGTGTGTAAAGCGGCCTTAAGATCACTTACAAGAAGAGTTAGAAGGAATTGCGTGTCCTTCAGGCACCCTGCTGCTCCAATCTAAACAGCAGGGTGCATGTGGCCAGGAGTGAATGATAGGCACATATCCCCCAATCTGGCAGTTTGTGGAAACCCCAGTAGTGGGGCCTGTTATGCAGTGAATAGGTATTTGATGTAGCTCACAGTCTATGTGCTTTTTAAACATATGCCAATTAACAATTCTAAATGTTCCACAATTACTGATGTGCTAAGATTGCACTACACAGTGCCCAAAATAATACAATATCCAAATAGTGTAAAAAATGTTGTAATACAATAATTCAGTTTCTATATTATCGTGCCTGGCAGAGAACCACTATCACACTGGACAAATAAACAGCAGTGCCTGCCACACTGCCTGTATAAGTCTTTACAACAGACACTTTGTTTCAGGCATATTGCCTCAGGGATGGATTATCTAAGACTATCACACATATCTGCTAAGTGGGCACATACTCTTAAGTTAGTTTGTAATTTTTGCAATATATAATAAAGAAGATTATTTAGAGACTCTAAAATTGCTACATATTACTGCTGGCAGAGCAGGCAACAAAACGTTTGTGCAAGAAATGTATTACAATATTATAATAGTGTGTTACCAAGAATCAGGGCCGGTACAAGCCATTTTGGTTCCCATAGGCCAGGGGTGGGGAACTTCCAGCCCGCGGGCCGTATGAGGCCTGCGATGACCTTTTCTGCGACACCTGGGCAGATTCCCAGCGACCACAGTGCTTCAGCGGTAGCCGCATCTTGTGTGCTGCTGGCCCTTTAAACCCTGTACGCAGTGCACGCCACCAACCGGGAAGTAGCCCAAACATTCTAGACTAAACTATGCATACACTGGAGAATGTATTTTGTGAGTGGGGCAAGCCTGCAATGCTCTCTCATCCCATAGAAGAGAAGCGGCTGCCCCACTGCCCTGGCGTCCCCCAGGATTGTTTGTGCCGCCAGGCCTGTGTGTGCGCCTCCAGCCTCCCCAGGCTTCTCTGAGCCCCTCCAGTGTCCCCAGGACTGTATGTGCCCCTTCAGTGTCCCCAGACCTGTGTATGCCCCTCCAGCCTCTCCAGGCCTGTCTGAGATCCTCCAGCATCTCCAGGCCTGCGTGTGCCCCCACAGTATCCCCAGGATTGCGTGTGCCCCTCCAGCCTCCCCAAGCCTGTGTGTGCTATTCCAGCCTCCACAGGGCTGCGTGTGCCCCTCCAGCCTCCCCAGGGCTGTGTGTGCCCCTCCAGCATCCACAGGGCTGTGTGTGCCCCTCCAGCCTCCTATGGCCTGTGGGTGCCCTTCCAGCCTCCCCAGGCCTATGTGTGCTTCTTCAGCCTCTCCAGGCCTGTGTGTGCTTCTCCAGCCTCCCCAGGCTTGTGTGTGCCCCTCCAGCCTCCCCAGGCCTGTGTGTGCCCCTCCAGCCTCCCCAGGGCTGTGTGTGCCTCTCCAGCCTCCCCAGGCCTGTGTGTGCCCCTCCAGCTTCTCCAGGCCTGTGTGTGCCCCTCCAGCCTCTCCAGGCCTGTATGTTCCCCTCCAGCCTCCCCAAGCCTGTGTGTGCTCCTCCAGCATTCCCAGGGATATGTGCCCCTCCAGCCTCCCCAAGCCTGTGAATGCCCCTCCAGCCTCTCCAGGCCTGTCTGACTCCTACAGCATCCCCAGGCCTGTGTGTACCCCTCCAGCTTCCCCAGGGCTGTGTGTGCCCCTCCAGCCTCCCCAGGGCTGTGTGTACCCCTCCTGCATCCACAGGGCTGTGTGTGCCCCTCCAGCCTCCCTAGAGTGGTGTGTGCCTCTCCAGCCTCCGAAGTCATGTGTGTGCCCCTCCAGCCACCCCAGGCCTGTGTGTGCTTCTCCAGCCTACCCAGGCCTGTGTGTGTCCCTCCAGCCTCCCCAGGGCTGTGTGTGCCCCTACAGCTTCTCAAGGCCTGTGTGTGACCCTCCAGCCTCCCTAAGCCTATGTATGCTTCTCCAGCTTCTCCACGCCTGTCTGTGCCCCTCCAGCTTCCCCAGAGCTGTATGTGCCCCTCCAGCCTCCCCAGGGCTGTGTGTACCCCTCAAGCATCCACAGGGCTGTGTGTGCCCCTCCAGCCTCCCTAGAGTGGTGTGTGCCTCTCCAGCCTCCTAAGGCCTGTGTGTGCTCCTCCAGCCACCCCAGGCCTGTGTGTGCTTCTCCAGCCTACCCATGCCTGTGTGTGTCCCTCCAGCTTCCCCAGGGCTGTGTGTGCCCCTACAGCTTCTCAAGGCCTGTGTGTGCCCCTCCAGCCTCTCAAGGGATGTGTGTGCCCCTCCAGCCTCCCCAGGCCTGTGTGTGCCTCTCCAGTGTATCCAAGCCTGTGTGTGCTCCTCCAGAATTCCCAGGGCTATGTGCCCCTCCAGCCTCCCCAGTCCTGTGTGAGCCTCTCTAGCATTCCCAGGTCTGTGTGTGCCCCTCCAGCATCCCCAGGGCTGTGTGTGCCCCTCTAGCCTCCCCAGAGCTGTGTATGCCCCTCCAGCTTCCCCAGGGCTGTGTGTGCCCCCCCAGCCTCCCCAGGGCTGTGTGTACCCCTCCAGCATCCACAGTGCTGTGTGTGCTCCCCCAGCATTCCCAGGGCTATGTGCCCCTCCAGCCTCCCCAGGCCTGTGTGTGCCTCTTCAGCCTCTCCAAGCCTGTGTGTGCTCCTCCAGAATTCCCAGGGCTATGTGCCCCTCCAGCCTCCCCAGTCCTGTGTGAGCCTCTCTAGCATCCCCAGGTCTGTGTGTGCCCCTCCAGCATCCCCAGGGCTGTGTGTGCCCCTCCAGCCTCCCCAGGGCTGTGTGTACCCCTCCAGCATCCACAGTGCTGTGTGTGCTCCTCCAGCCTACCTAGAGTGGTGTGTGCTTCTCCAGCCTCCTAAGGCCTGTGTGTGCCCCTTCAGCCTCACCAGGCCTGTGTGTGCCCCTCCAGCCTCCCCAGGGCTGTGTGTGCCCCTCTAGTCTCCCCAGAGCTGTGTGTGCCCCTCCAGCTTCCCCATGGCTGTGTGTGCCCCTCCAGCATCCACAGTGCTGTGTGTGCTCTTCCAGCCTACCTAGAGTGGTGTGTGCCTCTCCAGCCTCCTAAGGCCTGTGTGTGCCCCTCCAGCCACCCCACGCCTGTAGGTGCTTATCCAGCCTACCCAGGCCTGTGTGTGTCCCTCCAGCCTCCACAGGGCTGTGTGTGCCCCTACAGCTTCTCAAGGCCTGTGTGTGCCCCTCCAGCCTCTCAAGGGATGTGTGTGCCCCTCCAGCCTCCCCAGGCCTGTGCATGCCTCTCCAGCCTCCCCAGGACTGTGTGCCCCTTCAGCCTCCCCAGGGCTGTGTGTGCCCCTCCAGCCTCCCCAGGGCTGTGTGTGCCCCTCCAGCATCCACAGGGCTGTATGTGCCACTCCAGCCTCCCTAGGGTGGTGTGTGCCCCTCCAGCCTCCTCAGGCCTGTGTGTGCTCCTCCAGCCTCCCCAGACCTGTGTGTGCCCCTCCAGCCTCCCCAGACCTGTGTGTGCCCCTCCAGCCTCCCCAGACCTGTGTGTTCCCCTCCAGCCTCCCAAGAGCTGTGTGTGCACCTCCAGCCTCCCCAGAGCTGTGTGCCCCTCCAGCCTCCCCAGGGCTGTGTGTGCCCCTCCAGCCTCTCCAGGGCTGTGTGTGCACCTCCAGCCTTCCCAGGACTCTGTATGCCCCTTTAGCCTTCCCAAGGCTGTGTGCTCCTCCAGCCTCCCCAGGGCTGTGTGTGCCCCTCCAGCCTCCCCAGGGCTGTGTGTGCCCCTTCAGCCTCCCCAGGGCTGTGTGTGCCCCTTCAGCCTCCCCATGTCTGTGTGTTCCCCTCCAGCTTCCCCAGACCTCTTTGTGCCATTCCAGCCACCCCAGGCCTGTCTGAGTCCCTCCAGCATCACCAGGCCTGTGTGTGCCCCTCTAGCATCCCCAGGCCTGTTTTTGTGCCTGCAGCCTCCCCAGGCCTGTGTGTGCCCCTCAAGCCTCCCCAGGCCTGTGTGGCCCTCCAGCCTCCCCAGGCCTGTGTGTGCCCCTCAAGCCTCCCCAGGCCTGTGTGGCCCTCCAGCCTTTTCAGGGCTGTGTGTGCCCCTTGAGCCTCCTTAAGGCTGTGTGTGCCCCTCCAGCCTCCTAAGGCCTTCGTGTGACCCTCCAGCCTCCCTAGGCCTGCGTTTGCCCCTCCAGCCTCCCAGACTGTGTTTGCTCCTCCAGCCTCCCAAGGACTGTGTGTGCCCTTCCAACCTCCCCAGTGCTGTGTGCTTCTCCAGCCTCCCCAGGGCTGTGTGCCCCTCCAATCCAGCCTCCCCAGGGCTTTTGTGTGCCCCACAGTGCTGTATATACTAAAGGCGATGTTTTTACCCCCCAACTATGTCTGTGCCCTCCAGTGATGTATATACCCCAATGATGTGTATACCCACCAGTGATGTTTGGGCCTCCAGCTTCCCTAGCGATGTATATTCCTTCCAGCCCTCCCCAGTGATTTCTATGCCCTCAATGTCTACTGTGAGGTCTGTAAACCCTAGCCTCCCCAGTCATGTCTATGCTCCTGTGCGATGTATATTCCTCCCAGCCTTCCCCTGTGATGTATATGCCCCCAGCATCTCCTGTGATGTATATGTCCTCAGCAGTCCCAGCCGACACAAACCTGGAAAAGCTGTTGTGAGAATCACCACAGTGAGTTGTTTGACCAAATATAGTAGGGTAATTTTCTAGTACATAATTATGTGCGGCCACTGAATGATGGTAGAAAATTTCAAATAGCCCCAAGCAGAAAAAAGGTTCTCCCCCCCTGCAATAGGCATATGAGGCAAATGGTGCTCCCCATGTCCAAAGAAAAGGTAAGAATCCTGATTACCTGGGTCACACTGTACACATACTGATAACGTCAATCAGATTGTCACTCTGGAGGAAGCAGGACTCTCACTCTCACTCTAAGAGTCATATTGGGAATTATTCCATAGTTTTTCTACCTTTAGTCATATCACTCTACTCTCTTTCTTTCATAAGCTGTTCTTGAATAGGTCAGAGGAAATGACCTTACAGGTTTGCTTTTCAAAGCATATTACTTTCATACAGTGCCCAAAATACCACCGCAAATCACTATCCATTCCCTTGCATACCCTGATACTAGGCACACAAAGGTACACTTACTACATCCATGCATACTCGCACATCCTTTCTACATACATTAATGTAGCTGCTTTGTACATGTTTCCTTTATACCACTATGTGCACGGTCATACAGAGGGGCATAGTATATTTACTACAAATAATGGTCTGTTACCTGTTTGAAGTTTTTTTCCAAGTGATGGACTAGTTACAGTGGCAGGTCTCGGAACCTTCGAAAGATATCTTTAAAAGTTGCTAATATCCTGTAAATCATTCAGGGATGTTTTTGGTGACACTCATTGTTGCGCCCCATCACAGTGCTGCAGTGCTAACTGCACAGAGCAGACATATCCGTGACTCAGTGAACACTAAAAATGGCACAGGTAGCAGCAGGCTTTTCAGTGGGGGCAGCATTGTGGAGTCGGGTACTGACACCAGCTGTTGCCTGTGACTGTGTAGTAGAGGGATAACTGTATCAGCATAGCATAGGTACAACACAACAGTCATAATGAATATATTTTTTGAATTGCGCCCCACCCTATGTGATACGAGGTAGCCCCCTAGGCAGTGGCTTTCCTCTGTCTATGCTGTATCTAGTGCCTGCAGATAATGCTTTATAGTAAAGAACTTCTTACCAACCTCATGGGGCAGAAATTATATTATACAGAAGAAAGCTATATTTTTGTCCCTGGACATTAAACGCCTTACAGCAATAATAGTACTCTTCTGGTTACATAAAGCATATAGAAATGTAATTGAATACGGTAGTATGTTCAAAAGTAAGACATCTACTGTATGCCCCTAGCAATACATACGGTATATCACAAAAGTGAGTACACCCCTCAAATTTTTGAAAATATTTTGTTGTATCTTTTCATCATACAACACTGATGATATTACCCTTTGACTTCATGTCGTCCGTGTATAGCTTGTATAACTATAAATGTGGTGTGTCTCTACATAACTCAACACACAGCCATTAATGTCTAAACTGCTGGCAAAAAAGTGAGTAAACTAAGTGAAAATGAAAACATTGTGTCCAATTAGCCGTTTTCCCTCCCTGTTATTATGTGACTTATTAGTGTTACAAGGTCTTAGGTGTGAATGGGGAGCCGGTGTGTTAAATTTTGCGTTATCGCTCAAACACTCTCATACCGGTCACTGGAAGTTCAACATTGCCCCTCATGGCAAAGAATTTTCAGAGGATCTGAAAAAAAGAATTGTAATGCTACATAAAGATGGCCTAGACTATAAGAAGATTGTCAACACCCTGAACCTGAGCTGCAGCATTGTGGCCAAGACCATACAGAGGTTTAGAAAGATAGGTTTCACTAAGAAAGGTCTTGACATGATCAACCAAAGAAGTTGAGAGCATATACTCAGCGTCATATTCAGAGGCTGGAGACCAGTTTTTGTTACCAATTCTCAAAAGCCCAGACATCTATACTAGTCAGTGCAGAAAAGCCAATAGTGCGATATTTGCTTCTATATGGAAGGAAAGACAATTGCCAAAGGTATCCAACGGCATGACATATAGTTGTATTTTTTGCTGAAAACATAACAAGTACGTGTTCTCATATGCATGCCACCTAAACCTTGCCCCAATCACTGCTTTAATATACATTTTGAACACACCTTGAGATTGAAGATTTTGTATATTACAGGTGCCCATACCTATATACCTTTTAACCATTTTGAAATGCTATCGGTACAGCCAGGAATTCTCGGCACGTATGTGCCTCCATCTTCATGTTTTGGTAACTCTCCTCCATACTTTACTTACAACCTTTTTTCTGTGATTTTGTTGGCACAGCACTAATCTAGATATTGCAAATGCACCCAGCTTTGTACCATTAAACTTGTACGAATAAATATAAAAGTACATGCAGCCTAATATTAATATACCAAACACTGACATTTTTTTATCTTTGTATCTTTGTCTTTATACCAGTATTGCTAAATCATAGAGTCAAACATCTACTGTAAAACAACAGAAACACTATGAAATCCCCTATTTCTTGTTATTGTTTATGTTTATCCATGTAGTCATGTCCACGTCTTACACTTTTTCATAGATCTGTTGATGTGTAGTTTATAGACATAATCCATAATCCAATATATTTTCAATCTCTTTCATAGAATATACATGGGATCCCAATTTAGCAGCCTAAACCACAAAAACAATACACATATAAGAGTGGTCAGGTGCAATGTGTGTAATTTCTTGAGACGCAGGCCTCATTACAAAATGCCATGAAGATGGTTCTACTTACCTCCAAAATTTATAGTCAAGGTCAATAAAAGAAAATGTCAAAATACTCACAAAAAAGCCTTCAGCTGTGTGTCAATGTGTGAGTTGGTCCTACAAGAATGAGTAACTTTCCAGAATGCGGACACTACAGTCAGAAACTGCATTTCCTGTTTGTTTATTTGTTTGTACGTAAATGCAACTTCTCAATGAAATCAGTTGCCCAAATAAATTCAGCTGCCTAAATAATACTACAGATCAGACTGTTCTATCATTTTGGATCAAAAAGCACATAGAACATCTCATTGGTCTGAGTTACCCTTTAATTTTATCCATGCTCATTTTTTTCTTAAAGGGAACCTGTCAGATCCCCTATGCCCTCCAACCCAGCAGCATTTATACCTCTATGTCCAAATTCCCTCTCTAACCAGCCCTATGTATTGTTATTCACTAATATGAATGTTTAAAAAAATGACTTCTAAACCTCGCTTTCCTTATGCTAATTAGGGCCTTGATTAGTTGATGGGGCATGGTTTCCCCAGATTAGTCTGCCCTCTCTCAGAGCGTCCACCCTGCTTCTGAGGCACACTAACATGGCCGAAATGAGCTGCGCACATGCGCAAGATTTCCAGGAACTGGTGGTGATGTCGGCTCGTGGAAATCATGTTATCACACCTACAGGGATGTCATAACACAGAAAGAGGGATAACTAGTCTGGGGAACTAACACCCCTGCGACTAGTCACCAGCCTTATTAGCATAGGAACAGCGCGGGTCATAATTCATATTTTAAACATTCATATTAGTGACTAGCACTATACAGGGTTGGTTAGGCAGGGAATTTGGGCATAGAGCTATATGGAATTTGGGCATAGAGCCAATGCTGCTGGGTTGGAGGGCATAGGTGGAGCTGACAGGTTCCCTTTAATACCCACGTATAACTACAATACGGGAGAATGAAACAACTAGATTTGTAGAAAGTATGAGCAGAAAATATTTATTCCAATTACTATTCTTGTTATAGTTCTCTCATCAGATTTGCTGTATGGATTGAGAAATAATAAGCAGAAATA
This sequence comes from Anomaloglossus baeobatrachus, assembly GCF_048569485.1. NCBI lineage: Eukaryota > Metazoa > Chordata > Amphibia > Anura > Aromobatidae > Anomaloglossus > Anomaloglossus baeobatrachus. Next base: position 636,004,986 of record NC_134353.1, read on the forward strand.
TCTCATTGTTGGGTCTTGGGCATTAAAGGGAACCTGAAAGGAGACTCATTCTGTCTCCAGTCCACTGAGAACATGAATCATATTCTGGTATGTTATTTCAGCCATGAATTGCCTTACCCTTAAACGCTACAGATAAAACCTGGATTGAAAAGTCAGCCAAGGACTATGTGTCTTGAATGACTATTGTGAGTCAGGTTCCAGATGGCATCTCCTCGACCTGCTCCCCTATACACACACATAGGGAGAGACCTGCCAGTCTAGGAGAAAGAGGCGTCAAGAAGCTGCCTGAGACCTGCCCTTGGCTGCTTATCTGAGATACATTGTTCCCAGCCGGCCTTTCAAAACATGTTTTCTCTGAAACAATGCAGCATTTCACAGTAAAACATGGTGGCAGCTGGCATCTTATTCATGTTATCTGTGGTAAAAGCAGCATAAATCTCCTTTCAGGTTCACTTTAATACCCATATCCCTAGGACATAATTGTACATCTTGGAATCTCTTGCATGAATCTCCAATCAGATTCCCTTTAACACAACCTGCTGTACTGTTGGGGCATAAAAGGCAGACAGGGTAGCAGACCAATAGAGGTTGCGGTCCTCAGTAAAAGACTACCACTGCTTACCACTTCCAAACCCATAGCCGTGGCCTTTCTTCATCAATCGCATCATCCATAGTGCATTTGACATCACAGAGATGAAGAGAATTTCAGGAAGGTGATTGGTGCTGGAGATAAGTCAATCACTGCACATGCCAACGGACCAATAATAGCAGTCTGTCACCGGTGATTGGTATGATTGGTCTGCCCCTCAAAGCTAATGGGGACCTGGTTATCAATATGATATCACTCTGTGTGCTTCAATTTTGTTTAGAGAGTTGAGAAGAGCAGTTATGGCTAAATAACACAAATAAAAATATGTTCAGCTCACCACTCTAGAGCAGGTATCTCCAGCCTCTGGTCCGGTGCAAGGAACAAGTGGTTTGGCTTCCACAGCTGAGTAATCAGTACCATCAAGAGGAACAAGGGTGGAGAGAGAATCCAGCACCGATATAGTAAAAATATTTTCTTTATTCAAAATTCATAAAATGAAAAATCTGACCAAGTGCAGAGTATAAATACGCTTAGCGCGTTTCGGAGAAGAACAGACTCCTTAATCATAAGCAATATAATCAGAATGAGTAGCCACGGTGATATATATATACCTATACACCCCTCATCTGAGCCGGATCTATATACATAATCCACAAAATAGTGCTTACTTTATATTCAACAAAAAACAATACATTACAAGAGTAATAAAAATACAAACATGCAGGAATATAAAAACAATGTTAGATAAACCACATTTTCTTTGTAATATATACGTAATAGATCATAGCATTGATTTGATTCCACTAAATAACATGCATACGGCTTAGAGGTCCAAAGTGCTTGCTTTAAGGCCCCCTTCACACGTCCGTGAAAAACACGCACGTGTGTTACGGGCCGTTTTTCGGGTCCGTGTCCCGTTTTTGTGTCCATTTTTAAGGTTCGTGTGGCATCTGTGTGAACTGCGTATGCTAGCCGTGTGTGCGTGTGTAAAGTCCGTGTGTGCGTGTAAAACTTAACTGACGTGTGTGTGTGTTGTCCGTCTGAAATGTCCGTGCGTGATGTAAAATGTAGTTGCTACATGCCGGCTGACAGCAGACAGAGTCGTGCGCTAAGAATGAACTCGGGTGAACTTCACCCGACTTCATTGTCATCCCGCGGCTCTGTCTGTGTCGCGTACTGATTAGCAGTCACCCGTGAAGGACTCACCACTCACCGTGAAGGACTGACCACTAATCCCCTGAGTGACTGAATTGAGCAGCGCTATTAGCGCTGCTGTCACTCAGGTTACCCGCGGCTAGCTGTATCCTCCCCCCGTGACCGCAACTCACCTGTGACTTCATCGCTGTCACTCAGGCGACTTGCAGTCACAGTTGGAGTATCCAGCGGTGGCCGCGAGTAACCTCAGTGACAGCTCAGCTGATCGTGCGACTCACCTCAGTTGCTGCGTGGAGCTGTCAGGAGCGGCGGTGTCTTCTGCTGCTCCTGTCACCTGCATGCAGCAGAGCTGGATGCGACGCTGGAGGTCCGTGGATTACGCCGGACATGGAGGGCTTTGTTGGGGTTAATAAATTGGTTACGAGGGAATTGGTTTGTGTTTTTTATTTCTAATAAAGGATTTTTCGGGTGTGTGTGTTTTTTAACTGTAACCTACAGATTAATCATGGAAGGTATCTCGGCGAGACACCTGACATGATTAATCTAGGATTTAGTGGCAGCTATGGGCTGCCATTAACTCCTTATTACCCCGATTGCCAACGCACCAGGGCCAATCGGGAAGAGCCGGGTAGAGTCCCAGAACTGTCGCATCTATCTGCTGGCTGATATTGTTAGGCTGGGGGGCTCCTCATAACGTGGAGCTCCCCATCCTGGAAATACCAGCCTTCAGCTGTGTGGCTTTACCCTGGCTGGTATCAAAATGGGGGGGACCGCACGTCATTTTTTTTTATTATTTATTTATTTTTTTAACTGCACAGTATAGTCCCGCCCCCCGGCGGCTGTGATTGGGGGCGTTTCTAACTGCAACCAATCATAGGCACCGGTGGGCGGGGAAAGCAGGGAATACGAGATTGTTTAATGAGCGGCCGGCTTTTTCAGAAGAGGAAAAGCCGCCGGAGTTTAGTGAACAGCTGTGCAGCGCCACGCCGGTGATCGGGGAACGGTAAGTATGAGAGAGGGGGGAGACTGACTGACAGACTGTGAGAGAGGGACAGACAAGACAGGGAGAGACCGACAGACAGAGAGACTGACCGATGGACTGAGGGAGATTGACCAACATAGACAGAAAAAGAAAGAATGACCGACATCGTGAGAAAAAAGCACAAAACGTACACGGAGCATACAGAGATGCATCCGTGTCACGTATTGTAACCATTGACTTTCATGGTGTCCGTGTGTGCGTGTTCCGTGCAGAAAACGAACATGCTACCGTGCAAAACGGAAACACATACGGATCACGGACACGGACACATGGACATTATGAAATAACGCACGTGTGACCACAAACATAGATTAAGATTGTGCATGTTTGTCCGTGTCTCCGGTATATATGGAAACGGAACAAACACGCACGTGTTTCACGGACGTGTGAAGGGGGCCTAAGGCAGATTTCTACCAGTCTCCCTCTCCAGAAAGTCCATTAACCCTCTCCATACCTTGGTAATTATAAGAAAAGCACAAATCCTCCATTAAATAAAATCTTACAATTATGTGATCTTAGAATGTGGCTATTTTTTTCACGAAGTTCCCTCTTAGCACAATCCTCTATTTTATGTATTATATCTATCGGGACATGTTCAGATGTGGTCAAGGTGGGAAAGGAAAGGGGAAAAAAAAAAAAAAAGTGATCAACTGGACCTGCCATGTGTATGAATTGGATTGCACTTTATGTAGTATATCTAAGAGGGAACTTGGTGGTTTATCTAACGTTGTTTTTATATTCCTGCATGTTTGTATTTTTATTACTCTTGTAATATATTGTTTTTTGTTGTATAGAAAGTAAGCACTATTCTGTGGATTATGTATATAGATCCGGCTCAGATGAGGGGTGTATAGGTATATATATCACCGTGGCTACTCATTCTGATTATATTGCTTATGAATAAGGAGTCTGTTCTTCTCCGAAACGCATTAAGCGTATTTATACTCTGCACTTGGTCAGATTTTTCATTTTATGAATTTTGAATAAAGAAAATATTTTTACTATATCGGTGCTGAATTCTCTCTCCTCCCTTGTTCCTCTTGATGGTATGGCTAAATAAACTACTACCCTCAGAATCTCTGTTCACCTCAAGTAATCAATCCCGCTGCACAACTGCATTATATCCCTCATTATCATTAGTGTTTAATCAGTGTGCTGCTCTTCTTTTATTTAATTTCAGACTTTTTTTCTTTTTTTATGTACAGTTGCAATCAAAATGATAAAATCTTCATTGAAAATTAGGTAAATTAGCAAAATTTACTAATTTAAAGATGCTTAAAATAAAAAAATCAAACAGGATTATTTTATATAACCCAACACAACTAATATGACAAGCAGTTTCTCCAAATTTAACATAAAATGCCACTATTACTGACTACTGCAATTTTAGAATTATTCAACCCTCCATGATAAACATGTAGATTTTAGTTATTACACACGTGTCCCAGGTATTCCAGGTTTCACTCCTTTCTCTTGGGTCTGCTGCTCTCTTTTGTGCTCTATGTCAGGTTTTGAAGGTTGCCTAACGTGAATCAATGACATCTCTAGGCCTATTTAAGACCCATTGATACATAGATGTAGGTCTTGGGATTGTTTCTAGTCCTCTATGTTTGTGTGCTCCACTTTTTATGCATACTATGCCTTATTTGTTTCCATCCCTGATGGGTTCCACTTTATCCATCTTGCTTCTTCTGAGATTCCTGAGTGGGCCAAGTTCTTGGTACCCACATGGCTCCTAGCTTGCTGCATCAACTCCTGAGGTCAATGTGCCCACTCGGACCTGGGCTTAGAGAATCTACCACATCTAGTCAGCCTGACACAAACCCAAGACCATGGATTCCAATGATGCAGCAGCCACAACACCATTGCCATGGACAATCTGCGTGAAGCGGTAATGCAACTTGTTGTAAATCAATCGCATCTTCACCAAGCTATGCGAGATATCACAGCCCACATGGAAGCGCTGTCCAAGATTCCTACAACTTTTTTATTAGCTCCTCAACACCTGCTACAGCCTATTTCTCACCTGCAACCCTCTATCTGGGAGACATCCCCACATTTGCCTACTCCTGCACATCTCAATGACGATCCTAAGGCTTGCCAGGGTTTTGTGAACCAATGCACTGTACTCTTTGAGTTGTGTTCTCACTAGTTTGGGGTTTTTTTTGACCGGTCGAAAATGGCATGAATATTTTCTTTATTGTCTGCAGATGCCTTGGTGTGGTCTGCGCCATTGTCAGAGTTGTTGATAATGCATTCCTACAATCCGTCCTGTGTGGATTCCATAAAGCTTTTGATGACCTGGGTTGTGTCCAGTTTACCACTGATTCTGTGAAAGGCTCAACAATTCACAATGATTGTATCTAATTCCGCACAATGAAGGTAACTCTTCGGATTGGTGCACTACATGTTGAGGACATATCTTTTTAAGTTTTGCCACATTCCAATGCACTGGTCCTTTTGGGACTATCATGGTGTGGCTATGGCTACATGGCTTGGTCATTGACCAGACGTCTGATCACATTGCACAGTGGGGATCATCTTGTTTCCATAACTGCTTTAAAATTCTGCCTAACCCATTTTCTGAGAATCCCTGTCTGCATCCACTGCCACTAATATTCCTGCTTCCTGTTGTGAATACTGTCTGGTGGAGTTCCGCTCTTGGACTCCCTCCTTTGGTCGCTGAGGGTAGTGATTAGATTCTGTTCCCCAGTTCTACACACCTGGTTTTCAGCTCAAACCTTGATTTTGGCTATAGGTGTGTGCTGGCTGTTTATCTCTGCCAGTTGTCTGATTTCCATAGACTATAGGAGTCTGTCTCTTGTCCCCCTGGCTTCCCTGCTACCAAGTTAAGCTAAGTTCATGGTTTTGCTTCATACTTTTCGTGTGCTATTTGCTTATGCTTCTGTGAATTATCTCTGAAGGTTTTTTTTGCTTGATCTACCGGATTAGGCTTATCATAAAGTAGACCCAAAGCCTGAAAAAAGGAATCAACACTATACAAAACAGGATTCTCATGTGAACCAGGACAGGAAGGTTTTTCAGGTCCTTCACGATAATTCCTTGTTTGTCAAGGGCTCCAAATGCCTTTTTGGGGTTCAGACGGTTTCTTTTTTGGGTTTCATTTTGTCTCCTTTCACCATTGAGATGGACCAGGAGAAGGTTCAGACTATTCACAAATGCGTTCAACCCTCTTCTGTGAAAGGTCTCCAGAAATTTTTTGGGTTTGCTAACTTCTATAGGAAATTTATTGCAAATTTTTCTAGTATCGTTAAACCGCTGACTGACCTGACCAGAAAAGGGGCTGATGTGGAGAACTGGACTCCTGAGGCAGTTTCTGCTTTTCGAGAGCTTAAGAGATGTTTTACTTCGGCTCCTGTTTTGGGTCAACCGGATTTGTCTAGCCCTTTTCAAGTTGAAATTGATATTTCTGAAATTGGTGCCGTGGCTGTTCTGTCCCTGAGGGATCCCAAGGATTTTAAATTGAGACCATGCGCCTTCTTCTCTCAGAAATTTTCTTCTGCCGAGCGGAATTATGATGTTGGCGATCGGGAATTACTGGCCATGAAATGAGCCTTTGAGGAGTGGAGACATTGGCTCGAAGGGGCTAGGCATTGCTTTTTTGTCCTGACGGATCAGAAGAATTTGATCTGTCTTGAGCCGGCGAAGAGGCTGAATTCTAAGCAGGCCCGTTGGTCTTTGTTCTTTGCTCGCTTTGATTTTGTGGTGTCCTATCTTCCGGGATCTAAGAACGTTAAGGTGGATGCCCTTTCTAGGAGCTTTGTCCCTGATTCTCTTGAACCCTTGGAGCCTGTTGGTATCCTCAAGGAGGGAGTCGTTTTATCTGCTGTTTTGCCTGATTTTAGATGGGCTCTTAAAAATTTCCAGGCGAATAAGCCAGAGATGTCCTGCGGGAAGATTGTTTGTTCCTGAGGCATGGACTAAGAGGGTGGTGTCCGAGGTTCACTGTTCTGCATTGGCCGGTCATCCTGGTATTTTTGGTACCAGGGACCTAGTTAGCAGATCATTTTGGTGGCCTTCCTTGTCCCGTGATGTGCGTGCCTTTGTGCACTTCTGTGAGTCTTGCGCGAGCTAAGCCTTCTTGCTTGCGTTCTAGTGGGTTGCTCCTGCCATTGCCTGTACCCGAGAGGCCATGAACGCATATATCCATGGATTTTATTTCTGAGCTCTCTGTCTCTCGGGGGATGACTGTCATCTGGGTCGTTTGTGACTGGTTTTCTAAGATGGTACATTTGGTGCCTTTGTCCATGTTGCCGTCTTCCTCAGAGTTGGTCTCCTTGTTTTTTCTGCATGTTGTGTGTTTGCATGGCATTCCAGAGAATATTGTGTCCGACAGGGGGACTCAGTTTGTTTCCAAGTTTTGGAGGTCCTTTTGTAGTAAGCTGGGGGTTAAGTTGTCATTTTCATCTGCATTTCATCCCCAGTCTAAGGGGTACTTTGCACACTACGACATCGCAGGTGCGATGTCGGTGGGGTCAAATCGAAAGTGACGCACATCCGGCTTCGCTGTCGACATCGGAGTATGTGAATCCTTTTTACTACGATTAACGAGCGCAAAAGCGTCGAAATCGTATGATCAGTGTAGCATCGGTCATTTCCATAATTTCGGAAGGACCGATGTTACAATGTTGTTCCTCGTTCCTGCGGCAGCACACATCACTGTGTGTGAAGCCGCAGGAGGGAGGAACATCGCCTTACCTGCGTTCCGGCTGCAATGAGGAAGGAAGGAGGTGGGTAGGATATTTACGTCCCGCTCATCTCCGCCTCCCTGCTTCTATTGGTCACCTGCCGTGTGACGTCGCTGTGACGCCGCATGACCCGCCCCATTAGGAAGGAGGTGGTTTGCCGGCCAGAGCGACGTTGCAGGGCAGGTAAGTGCATGTGAAGCTGCCGTACCGATAATGTTCGCTTCGGCAACTATCAAAAGATATCGCAGCTGTGACGGGGGCAGGGACTATCGCGCTCGGCATCGCTACCATCGGCTTGCGATGTCGTAGTGTGCAAAGTACCCCTTATGGTCAGATGGAGAGAACCAATCAGACCTTGGAAACCTATCTGCGATGTTTTGTGTCGACCGATTAGGATGATTGGTTCGAGTTTTTGCCTTTGGCCGAGTTTGCCCTTAACAATCGGGCCAGTTCGGCCACTTTGGTGTCCCCCTTCTTTTGCAATTTTGGATTTCATCCTCGCTTTTCCTCTGGGTAGGTTGCTCCTTCTGCCTGCCCGGGTGTTGACTTGGTGGTTCAGCGCTTGCAGCTGATCTGGGACTGTGTGGTTGATAATTTGGCTCAGTCTCAGTAGAGTGCCAAGCGGTTTGCTAACCGACGTCGGTGTGTTGGTTCTCGGCTTCGTGTGGGTGATCTGGTTTGGCTTTCCTCCAGATTTATTCCTTTGCGGGTTTCTTCACCTAAGTTTAAGCCTTGTTTTATTGACCCTAATTGTATAGTGGAGGTGATTAATCCTGTCTCTTTTCGTTTGGCTCTCCCGAATACTTTCAAGATCCATAATGTTTTCCATAAATCCTTGTTAAGGAGACATGTTGAGCCTGTGCTTCCTGTTGCGGTCCCTCCTGACCCAGTGTTGGTCGATGGTGAGTTGGAGTATGAGGTGGAGAAGATCCTGGATTCTGGTCTTGTTAGACGTAGACTACAGTACCTTGTGAAGTGGAAGGGATATGGACAGGAGGATAACTCTTGGGTTTTAGCCTCTGAGGTTCATGCTGATGAGCTTGTTCGTGTCTTTCATTGGTCGCATCCAGATAGTCCTGGAGGTACTGGTGAGGGTTCGGTGCCCCCTCCTCATGAAGGGGGGGGGGGGTACTGTTGTGAATACTGTCTGGTGGAGTTCTGCTCTTGGACTCCCTCCTGTGGTCGCTGAGGGTAGTGGTTAGATTCTGTTCCCCAGTTCTGCCCACCTGGTTTGCAGCTCAAACCTTGATTTTGGATATAGGTGTGTGCTGGCTGTTTATCTCTGCCAGTTGTCTGATTTCCATAGACTCTAGGAGTCTGTCTCTTGTCCCTCTGGCTTCCCTGCTATCAAGCTAAGCTAAGTTCATAGTTTTGCTTCATACTTTTCGTGTGTTATTTGCTTATGCTTCTGTGAATTATCTGTGAAGATTTTTTTTGTATCCTATCCTGTTTTGTTTGTGCCTTCAGATAAGGAAGATTTATCTTCCTAGTCGGTCTTTGCAATTTATTTTAGCAAGGGTTAGTCAGCAGGGTATTTGCTAGTTTTTTACTACAATTTCACCAGTCTTGTACGGATTGTGAACGTGTGAATATTAGATTACTCCTCCTTTTTTTCACATTCCGTGTAGGAAGTTTTGATGCTGCCCGGCTACTTCTAGTGTGGTGTTAAGTTCAAGGCTTGCGGTTGGTACATTATTACCTACGACTCTAGTGGATTGTGCTCATTGTAGTCAATGAACATCGGATCATAACAGCCTCCTATCAGTACACCACAAATGTCTTCTCCAAGCATGGAACCTAAAGAACTACTGGGACAATGTAACTAAAGCTAGATGCATCTGTAATGCCCATGCCGGTGTCCTCGCACTCTCCTGCTCCCCTTACCTAGCGAAGTGGCCGGTTCTTTCATCTGTCCAGGCGTCCTGTGGCAGTGGTCCCATCCCCGTCCCATGCTGCAGCCTCACGGAGCATCTGTACACCTGATAGGGTCTCGTCCTTGTCCTGTAAGGCAAGCCCAGAGCCACACGCCCTTTCTTAAAGGGCCGGCATCCTCCTAACCCGGAAGTACCTCCCAGGTTAGCTGGGAGGCCATAGGTACTTAAGGCACCTCTGCCCTATCAGTGATGCCTGGGCAGCGAGTCTAATATATTGCTAGTTCTTATATCCCCTAGCACTGCGCTGCTGCCGCTGATACAATGTGCTAGTTCTGTTTGCTGATACCTGTTTGCATTACCGAGTGCTGCTGCTGTATCCCTACCTGCTGCTGCTGCGAGCAGCCTCCCCGGCCATCTACCACGATACCTGCTGCTATGAAGTATCGTCCCTGCTGCTGCCTGTGTCCACACCGGCCGGCTTACACGATACTGTCATGGATGTGTCTGGACCTTCAGGTACTGCTGCTGGGACCAGGTGCTCGTCCAGACATTAATGGACGCTGTCCCTTTAAGGGCTGGATTTAGTTTTTTTTTCTCTGTTCCTTTCCAGGTTGGAGGAGCCTTTCCTCCAGCTGGTAATTAAGGGCCTTTATAAGGTGGGGCCTCTCACTCCTCCAGTGCGGGTTATAGTCTTTAGTTCGTGAAGTTGCTTGCCCAGGAGTGCAAGTGACTTCAGACTACTGTTGCTGTAGATTCTGAAGATTCCCTCTCAAAGATGCCATTTGCGCATTATGGGTTGTTGTTTTTCCTTTTTCCCTATTTGCTGGTTATTTTTGTGTTTGTTTTTCCCTTCGTGGTTTGGTGGGTGGTGGAATTTAGTGCTAGGGTCTGGCTAGGAGACAGGGGCACGTTGGTGGACCACACCTCCTAACCATTATAGGTACCTGTGGTTTGAGGGCTAGCGCAGGGCCCCCCAGTATCAGGGTCAATGCAGAAGCCCCTTGGTTTCCCCCCCTTTTTGTCTTTAAGCCTCCCTTATTCCCAGGAGTCCACTTGCTGGGTATCTCTCCCCACACCCAGCGTGACAGATACCCATCCTTACAAGTACTACACCAGACACTGCTGCTGTATCCGTCCATCCATCCATCTATCCCGGACGGATAATGCTGCTGCCACAACCTACTCCCGTACCCCTGGGGCCAGCCAATGCAACACCACTTTTCCCGAGTTGCACCCGAACCAATACCTGCAGCATAACACCACCTTTAGGGGCTCTGGAAAAGACCAGGCTCAGGTCTGCAATCATGTTCCTCTGGGTTTTCTGTGTGTTGCAGCCCAGTGGGTTCACTAACATCCCTGCTCGTCTGGCGAGCATAACAGTTTGCCCAGGCCATGAACCCCGCTGCCCCAGCATTCTTAGCTCAGGTTCCCGGGTCTGCTGTCCGCCTACTGAGCATATGCGGATGTCTTTGCGAAGAAAGAGGCTGAGACCCTGCTGCCACATAGACAATACAACTGCCCAATTGACCTAGTCCCTGGGTTTACCCCTCCTCGTGGTCGTATCTGTCCACTGTCTCAGGCTGAGACCCAGGCAATGTCCGAATACATAAAGGAGAATCTGGCAACAGGTTTCATAAAAAAATCTTACTCACCGGCTGGAGACAGTTTCTTCTTTTTAAGAAAAAGGACGGGTCTCTTCTCCCATGTATCGACTGCAGAGGTCTCAATCAAATCACAGTCAAAAACAAATACCCACTGCCGCTTATACCAGAACTGTTCGACCAACTCCAAGGATCCAGGATCCTCCGTGGTTCATACAATCTGGTTCACATACAATCGGGCGATGAATGGAAAACTGCCTTCAACACTCGAGATGACCACTATGAGTATCAAATAATGCCATTTGGGCTCAGCAATGCCCCAGCGGTCTTTCAGGAATTCATCAAAGACATCTTCCGAGATTTGCTGTACATGTATGTAGTCGTATATTTGGACGATATTCTCGTATTTTCACTGGATCTACCTACACATTGGAGAAATGTCTGTCAGGTGCTGCAGAGGATAAGGGAGAACCATCTCTATGCCAAATACGAGAAATTTCTGTTCGAGCAGTCTTCCCTGCCTTTCTTAGGCTACATCATCTTGGATACCGGCATGAGGATGGATCCAGACAAATTGTCAGCAGTACTGATGTGGCCACGTCTTGACAGTCTGAAAGCGATCCAGCGGTTTCTCGGGTTTGCCAACTACTACTGGCAGTTCATCCCGCAGTGCTCATCATTGGCTCTTCCCAGCTCAGCCTTGACTCGCAAAGGGAGCCAAAAGCTTGGACTCCTGAGGCTGAAAACACCTTTTTGACTCTTAAACAGGCTTTTGCTTCAGCTCTAGCGCTGGATAGACCTGACGCTTATAAGCAGTTTACCCTTGATTTGGATGCCTCGTCTTCTGGTGCCAGTGTGGTTCTCACCCAAAAGTTTGCTACGGGTAAGACTGTAACCTGCGCTTTCTTTTCCAGGCATTTCTGTCCAGCTGTTCCCAGCTCAGCCTTGACTCGCAAAGGGAGCCAAAAGCTTGGACTCCTGAGGCTGAAAACACCTTTTTGACTCTTAAACAGGCTTTTGCTTCAGCTTTAGCGCTGGATAGACCTGACGCTTATAAGCAGTTTACCCTTGATTTGGATGCCTCGTCTTCTGGTGCCAGTGCGGTTCTCACCCAAAAGTCTGCTACGGGTAAGACTGTAACCTGCGCTTTCTTTTCCAGGCATTTCTGTCCAGCTGAGCATAACTATTCGATTAGCGATCGAGAGCTGCTGTGTAATGCCTACCTGGAGCCACAGACTCAGACGGGCTGTAATGGACAGGCTAGAGGGAAGCTTCTCACCAAGCAGGACCCCCAGAACCCTGAAACCCTTTAACCCCTATACAGGGATTTGAAATTACACAGGGTCCTGGAGATCACTACCTGTGGAAGGCTGCAGTCTGAGAAAGTAGTCGTCAGGCAGGGTCAAACCAGGAATTGCGGAACAGGGACAGAATCGGCAGGCAAGGACATAATCAGAAACAAGCAGAGGTCAAAACCGGATAGGGCAGCGAGGTGCAAAAACAGCAGGCAGGAGGGTAGTCAGAAAACAAGCGGTAATCAGCACACGAAATCACAGAACAAGACAAAACAGGAGCCAGAATTTTCAGAACTATCTCTGGCAGAGGTCAGCAGACAGGAGGGGCATTAAAAGGGTGTGGTGTCTTCCCATAGGCTGTAGCTGAATGATGGTACTTCAGCTGGGAGACACCCGTCACCTACAGTCAGCCAGTGGCACTGCAGATCCCCAGGAAACCTAGACCAGTGGTTGAGCGGAGCCTGCGCCCACCGGCGCCGCTGGCATCGACTCCTTTCCCATCACCAGCACTAATCACGGCAGGAACACGGCGTCGCCTGGCGATCGGAGTAGAAGTCGATGGAGCGGACTCTGGTGGTGACATAACATGCTGGCCATAAAGATGGCTCTGGAGGAGTGGCTTTATCTGCGGGAAGGAGCGATGCACCCTCTCATCATTTACACCGACCACAATGAGTTGGCTTACCTACAGTCGGCTCACAGGTTGAATCCACACCAAGCCTGGTGGTTGCTTTTCTTTGCTCGGTTCGACTTCGAGCTACACTTCTGCTCTGTTGAAAAGAATGTCAAAGCTGATGCACTGTCATGCTCATTTCTGTCAGCCAATCAGAAGGAGAAACCTCAACACATTGTTGAGCTGTCCAGGATGGTGAGCGTGGCTCCCATAGACATGTCCCAGGTGCCTCCTGGTAAGACATGTGTTTCTGAAGCAACCCAGAATCCCGTTCCCAGTGGTGCTCACCTCCGGCAATCATGTGGTTGATTCACTCATCAAGGCGTTCTCCGACATCTGGGCAGAGACCAAGTCCTCCCTGGAGTAGTCCTCTGTTCATATGAAGAGGCATGCAGACAAGAGACGCCTAGACCGTTCTGGCCTGGAGACAAGGTTTGGCTCTCTTCCAGATATGTTCGCCTGAAATTACCATCTTACAAGTTGGGTCCATGCTTTATTGGTACCTTTGAGGTACTCCAGCTAATTAATGAGGTGTCCTACAAACTGAAGCTCCTGGCCTCCTTACGCATCCTCAATTCTTTCAAAGTATCCCTCCTCAAACCTGTCATCCTGAGCTGTTTTTACAGGGATCCAGGTACCTCTCCACTTCCGGTCATATATGAGGTAAAAGCTATCCTTGCGGCAAAAGAGGTCCTTGCACTCTTCTGCTCCCCTCCCCCAGCGAGATTGCCAGTTCCCTCACCTGACCAGGCATCCTGCGGCAGTGGTCCCATCCCCGTCCCATGCCACAGCCTCACAGAGCATCTATACACCTGACAGGCTCCAGGCCTTGGTCTGTAGAACATGACCATGCCCTTTTCTTAAAGGGCCAGCGTCCTCCCAGGAGCTCCCAGGTCAGCTGGGAGGAGATAGATATTTAAGACACCTCTGCCCTATGAGTGGTGCCTGGGCAACGAGTCTAATATGTTGCTAGTTCTCAGGTCCCTTAGCACTGTGCTGCTGCCGCTGATACATTGTGCTAGTTCTGTTTGCTGATACCTGTTTGAATTACAGAGTGCTGCTGCATCTTTACCTGCTGCTGCGAGCTGCCTCCCTGACCACCTACCATGATACCTGCTGCCACAAAGTTTCATCCCCGCTGACGCAAGTGTCTACGCCGGCTGGCTTACATGATACTCATCCTTACAAGTATCTATGCTGGATGCTGCTGCTGTATCTGTTCATCCATCCATCCCGGATGAGTTCTCGACATCTGCTGCTGCCACAACCTATTGTCAGAGACTGTTGCTCCGGTATCCCTGGGGCCAGCCAAAGCAACACCAGTCTTCCTGAGTGGCACCCGGACCAATACCTGCAAGGTATCACCTCCACCTTTAGGGGCTCTTGAGAAGACCAAGCTCAGGTCCGTAGTCACGGCCCAGTGGGTTCACTAACATCCCTGCTCGCACAGCGAGCATATCAGTATCCTTTCTTCTACCTTAATTTTCTAACTCTCTATCTGCAGTTCATTTTCTGGCCCACAACAGGTCCTCTTTTATAGTCAAAACGGTTTTTGCTTCTGTTTCTTATTTCAATTATAAAGTATAAATTCAACTAAGTTTGGAACTGTGAAATGACTTGTAGTCTTGAAGAGAGATGCTGGGTGTCTAAGAAGGACATTGATACTCCTATTGTTACAGGGGGCTGTCTGATAATAAAACCTAAAGGAGTATCAGACAGTCAGGGTCCACCGTGCAAAGACTCTGCTGCAGACTATGGCAGAGTGCAATACCTCTGTTAAACTCACAGAGGAATATAATTAGTAAATAAGGCAATTCCTCCCTTACTTGGAGGGTGTGTGGAATGGTCTCTGTTAATAATCACAGAGACAAAGGCAGTGAGTGTGAAATGGCACCTACCTAGGTCCGTTCCTCTAGTGGTGCCAGGAGACGGACAGCAGCGTAAGCCGCACAAAGCTCCTACCTGCGTTCGCTCCACTAGTGTGCGAGGACACGAACCACTAGATATGGCACCTGCCTAGGTCCGCTCTTCTAGTGGTGCAAAAGAGACGAACAGCAGCGTAAGCTGCACAAAGCTCCTACCTGCGTTCGCTCCACTAGTGTGCGAGGACACGAACCACTAGATATGGCACCTGCCTAGGTCCGCTCTTCTAGTGGTGCAAAAGAGACAGACAGCAGCATAAGCCGCACAAAGCTCCTACCTCTGTTCGCTCCCCTAGTGTGCGAGGATACGAACAACTGCCAGACGCAGTATTAGGAACGTTACCCTAGCGGCAACGTCCACCTACGAGTAGAATCACAAGGCCCAGCCGGACCATGTGCCTCAGGCACCTGCCTATGTCCGCTCCCCTAAGAGGTAAGGATACGGACTGCAGCCGAAGCTGTAAGGTATAAGAACGCTACCCTGCCGGTAGCGCTCACCTAGCATAGACAGAGAGATGCCTAGAGGAACGTGCACAGAGCGTCTACTCTCATGCATGAACCAAGAGGACTGAGCGCCGTGCGGCGTGCGGCAGGGTCTTATATAGACTCTGTGCCTCATCCAAGATGGAGGACACCAGAGCCAATCCGCTGCCAGAACGACAGGAATGACGTCACGCTGGCCTATCACCGAGCAAAGCGTCACAAGCACATGACCAGCGACCAATCGGCATAGAAGGTGTCAGAGACATGTGACCATGTGTCACAAGCACATGACCAGCGGCCAATCGGCATAGAAGGTGTCAGAGACATGTGACCTCGTGTCAGCGATGATGTCACCCGCACATGTGCAATGGCTCCAAGATAGGACTTAGTCTCCAGCGCTTGCACATGTGCAGTAGCAAGAAATCTGGACATAGTCTCCAGTGCTCGCACATGTGCAGTAGCAAGAAATCTGGACATAGACTCCAGTGCCACAGCAACCGTAACACCTATCCTACTCAAAATATATCATACTAAGCATCCTCTTTCTTATCTCACTAACTCATCTGTCAGGAGCACTAAGAGGAGGTGAGGGGTTACTGTTACACGCCTGTTTCATGTATCCTGGGTTTTGATTCCTTCAACTAGGTCAGCTACTCTCTAAAGTGCTCCAAGTCTGGTTTTACAGATTGGTCTGCATGGATCAATAACATCATCTCCCTAGACCTATTTAAGCACCAGTGATACACACACAGAAGTCTTGGGATTGAGTTTTTAGACCTCTGTCTCTGGTGTGATCCACCTTCTGTGCATACTGTGCTTTACTTGCTTCCATCCCTGCTGGGTTCCAATTCATCTGTTATGCTGCTTCTGAGATTCCTGAGTGAGCCATGTCCTGCTGCCCATGTGCCTTCCGGCTTGTTTCATCAATGTCTGGGGTCAGTGATCCCACCCAGACCTGGGGATTAGAAGATCCACCTCATCTTGTGAACCTGACAATAGTGAAGCACCTTTGGCTGTTAGGATTTGCTACAAATGTGATGCAGCATTATTTATTCTGGCAGCAGTACTGTGAATCCTAGCCTCCAATTCACTAATTTCATAGAATCATAGAATGGTAGAATTAGAATGGACCTTCTGGATCATCTTGCTCAATATTCTTGCATTTGTGTGCTGGAAATGCCTTCTTCAAATCACACCTAAGTGTTGTGAATGTCATCCGAGTGGGTGCTGGCTTGGAGCTCCCTCTGGTGGCCAGGAATGGTAATGAAGCTGAGTCTGAATCTGTGACTCAAACAGGTTTTGGTATTAATTGGGAATCCAGGAAGTCCTATTGCTGATCAGCCTGGTGTATTTAGGAGAGCAGTTTCTGCTTAGCTGCTGCCGGTGATAAATGTTCCTTCTGCCTTTGAAGATGGCTTGGAGTTTGTCTTTCAGTTTCCTCTATTTGTCCTGCGCCAGAATTCCCTCCAGATAAGTCTGCTGGTTCTCTTTGCCAAATTGCTGGTTTTGCACCTACGGGTGTTTGTGTTTTTGTTTCCATTTTGTTCTGTGTTTGTTTTCTTGTATGTGAGGATCTATCTCTCTGCTATTTCTGAGAGGGCAGTTCCTTCAGCAAGAAAGGGAGTTTCTCCCTGTTTTGATTTTGATTATTTGCACTTTTGAATTCCATTTGTTCTATCATTTTGTTTTTTCCCATTATATCTGCAGTTCTGATTAAAGTGTCTGGTAGAAGAGTCCCTGATATAGTGGGAGAAAGACCGTTTTGTTTTAGGGGGGGGGGGTTTCTATCAGAAGTTTGGTATTTTTTGCAGGGTTATTTGCTGGCCGCAATCAGCTTTCTTTCTTGTCCTGTTGTATCTAGTAAGTCGGGCCTCACCTTTGCTAATCTATATTTTCTGTGTATTGTGTTTTCTTACATCACCATAGTTACATGTTGGGGGCTTGCTATTCCTTTGGGGACTGCTCCGAGGCAAGTTAGTATTCCTCATTTCTATTTTTGAGGTGTTGCAAGTTTTTCCGGCAGTGACGAGGTGTCTAGGTGTGTTAAGAACATCCCACTGCTACTTCTAGTGTTGTCCGATAGATAGGGGATTGTGGTCAGCTTAGTTTCCAACTACTCTTGTGGTTTTTGTTTTTTCCTGATTGATGGGATTTTTTGTGATCATCCACGGTTACCAGTTCCTAACACCTAAGATTTTTTATGGGATTCAAGTCCAGGAACTGTGACTTGATGAATTTTGAGGGGCAGCCATGAGAAAAACTAAGTACACCCTGTCTAAATTCTAGCATTTGAATTCTATCATCATGGCATAAAAAAGCATCTGGTCCTTAGAAGATTTTAAAATAAGGTAAATACAACCTCAGAAAAAACAACACGTGAAAAATGTTAAAAATTTCCTATCTTTCCATAACTACACTAACTGATATTGTATGTTTTTTTCACTTCCTGTCAGATGATGCTTTGTTTGAGAATTCCCAGTATATGCTGGGATACTTAAACAAAGCGTCATCAGGGGA
Organism: Anomaloglossus baeobatrachus; assembly: GCF_048569485.1. Lineage (NCBI taxonomy): Eukaryota > Metazoa > Chordata > Amphibia > Anura > Aromobatidae > Anomaloglossus > Anomaloglossus baeobatrachus. The sequence continues at coordinate 636,022,846 of NC_134353.1, forward strand.
CATAAATTGTGGTCAGCCCCCTCCCTGAAACAAATCATCATCAGTGATACTCGTTTCAGGGCTCGACCTTGATCTGTCCCTATGCTCTGTGCGATGTGCATGCGCTCTGTTGTCGGTTTTAATGAATAGCAATAAGCCAATAACAGAGAAGTCATACTCGGCATGCAGGAGGTAGCACCACCTCCGCAGGTGGCGTTACTGGTCTCTTCCGGGTATTATGAAACTGCTCTGTTACCAGCTTATTACTATTCATGCCGACAACAGAGTGTGTGTTGTGCACATCACATAGTGCACATCACACAGGGACGAGCCCTAAAATGAGCATCACTGATGACGCTTTGTTTCAGGGAGGTGGCTGAGAATGCAGCAGTGACTGCAGCCTCTGCTGCCTGCTCTGATAACACTTTGTTTGAGTATCTCAGCATACACTGGGAATTTTCAAACAAAGCATCATCAGACAGAAAGTGAAAAAACAAATAAATAGAAAAACAGAGTAGTGAGGGAAGGATAGGGAATTTTAAAGAAAGTATATTAGAAATTTGCTTAGATTATGACATCAAATAGACTTAGGAGGAAACATGACTTTGCCTTCCGACCACCCCTTTAAGTTCATTGAGGTTTGTAGGAATTGATTTGTACACAGTTGAATTTAAAGGTCCCTCTATATTGGATTGACTTCTGGAATGTGACTGAGCCATGGCAACACCTTGGTTCATTTCCTTTTCAGCCATTGTGATGCATATTTACTGGCATGCTTGGTAGCATTGCCCTGTTGAAACCCTCATATTTTGGCCAAGCTTTAGCTTATAGATAGATGGCCTCTAAAGAAGAGTGGGTCTTTTGAAATTCAAATTCACCTAAAATCCCCCCCCCAAAAAAAAAATTGCTTTTAAATGCACAGCAAATCTGAAATACTGAAATGAAAAATGCTGCAAACATTTTAATTATAAATAAGCATGTTTATAACACTTTGAGGAGTAATTGAATCCCATTTGAGCTCTCTAATGCAAACACAGCCTTATTAATTTAGAAATTACCTCATCCATCTGGCTGGGGGGGGGGGTAAAAGGATGGTACTTGGTGGTAATCAATAGCCTATTTAACAACACACTGAGGAATCACACTTTTTAGGCTTCTTAAATTGTAAAATGGTCCAAAAATTATCCCTTTGTTCCTTTTGTGGGGCCAGATGTCTACCTTGCTGGTGTTTATATACAGGTACTACAAATAGAGGAAGTCATGGCTTTTTCACTCGGAGTAGTGCAAAAATTATTTACTTTTGGGGAGTATCAAGAGCTCTTATCGTTGCTAAATGAAGAAGCAATAGCTTTTCACCAGCCATCCAAAAATTCTGCCTTTGCTTTTTGGGATAAGAAACAGGTGTACTATTTTGAAATCAAAGAAGTAGTGATTTTTGAAACTAGGAGTGAAAAATATCCCTTTTTTGCAATCTGCAACAGGTTTGCTATTTTCAAAATTATGAAACAATTACAAAGGCTTTTTGTCAAGTCCAAAAATAGTAATTTTTTAGGGAACAGACTAGCTGTTTTCAAAGTGAAGAAATAATGCAAAAAGGCATGCAAAAAATGAGCCCTATTTTGGTAGTTGTTTCATGTGTGCTCAAAAAAGTACACTTGCCAGCAGCAATACAGTATAGCTGTGCAAGACACTGGACAAATGCAGGAGATACGTGTGGGCATCTAATGGCAGAAAAATAGGATAGGGCAAACAAGTAGATCAATTTCCCCCCATCCATCCAGTTTTTCCTTTCTGCCATGTAACAGATCCTTCTGCTTTTGGTTCCTATCTCTATCACTTCTGATTACCAGATGGCAGCATGCATCCACAATGCTTCATGGTACATTCCTGTTGTCTGAGTCATCTAATTTCCTTATAAATGCCCTACCACAAAAGGTAGTAATGGCAGACACTATATCAGCATTTTAAAAAGGGCTGGATTCTTTTCTTACAATAAGTGACATTGTAGGTTATAAAAAAAATAGTAATGGAGAAGATAGAGAATGTATGACTGGTAAAGAAAAATTGAACTTGATTGACTTATTTCCTTTTTCAAGCTATATACTATAACTGTGTAACATTTTGGATCCTTTTTAAGGCTTGACGCATATTTATTCTGTGCTCTATACTGAGCACTTACATTGGGGTGTTAATCTAAATCTCTGAAATACGTGATTCAAATGGAACTACAGACAGATCCGTTTAATTTATTGAAGCAAGCAAAGTTACTCGGGAGTCTAACAATAGTGCTGTTAAAAAGTGATGGGCGAACTCGCAGATTCACGGGATTGGATTTTATTTTCACAGCAATCTAGACGCAGACACAGTGCCTCTGATTGGTTACAGTCAGACATGCTGTCACACAGGCTGGGTGCACTGTCTAACTGCAACCAACCAGAGACGCCAGACTTCCGGTGGACGGAGCAAGCAGTGCATATGCCTGAAGCGGTCTCGGACGTAGAGTGAGCGGCCTAGAAGCAGAGTTACAGCCACGCATAGACTGGTAAGTATATTATTTTCTTTCTTCATTATTTTATTTTTTAATGACCCGGGTTACTGGAACTGGATCATTACCCAGAGTTCCATAAGAACTCCGGGCTCGGGGTCGGTGATCGGGTTCTTTTTAACCCAAGTGGATTCAGACTTTTATAGTCCGGGTTCACCCATCACTAGTGTTGAGCACTTACAAGCTTCAATACTATTGTCGTGGAAGCCTGTTATGATTCAGTGACCGAGAAGGATCAGAAAAAGGACAAAAACTCGGAATCCCAAAAAATAACTGTGGCTGGAACCTTAATGGACTGCAGATCTAATACTGACACACAACTAGAAGTAGCCGTGGGGCAAGCCTATGATGACCAGGTCGCCTCGACACAGCTGGAGAACTAAATATTCTTACAAAAAGAAATATTAGAAAAGCTTATCTGCCTCAGCGCAGTCCACAAAGATATAGATAGCCCCCTACATGTAAAGACTACGGTGATAGAAGAAAACACAATACGTAGCTAGAGAACAGATTCAGCAAAGATAAGGCCCAAAATATCTGCATAGGAAAGGATAGGAAAGAGCACTGACTGCAGCCGTTAAAACCCTAGTAAATACTAGCATGCCTGATATGGAAAAATACTGAGCCTATACAGGCTCTTCCCCACTATATCAGTACTCTGGTGTTACTGGGATCCAAGAAAAACACTGATGTGGAGGAGGGACTGAATTTTGCACCAAGCATGACAAAACACAATACATAGCAGAACATGGAGCAAGGTACACAGATACTCCCAGCAGGGAATGATCCAACTCCACCAAGAACTCCACAAAGGCAAAATTACAAGAAAGTGGAAACCATAAGCAGAGGTACAAAGACCAAATTATCTGAGAGGAGTTCTGGTAGACACAAAGAAAAGTGCTGGTTTCAGAATGTCCTTAGCACACAGGAGATACATTGAGCACCGGCAAGGAACAGGAGGAAACTACTCAGTTATATAGGCTCAATCCGAATGGCCTGATTGCCAATCCTCCTCAGCTGGCTGGTTCCCATTCAGCAAGTCAACTGCACTACCAGCAATGACCACAAGAGGGAGCCCCAAACTGGAATCTAATTCAAATGTATTCAAAACAGAAGCCCCTTTCCTTGGAGAGCTTATTTGTGAGATACATGGGATGTCCAGATCTGCAAATGTTGGTCCAATTAATGGTGATGCATTGGAGACAAGAACACACAGCCAGTATATATCAGTATACAACACTTGTCTGGTCTCAGATGCCAAGTCACAAATATTTATTACAACTACAGAAGAATGGGGGATGGCTTAGTGCCTTACCTAAAAGACATGCACGTTTGGAAACAAAAACCATAAAACATGGATTCTGCTGGATTACTTCAAACAAGATAAGAATTAGCTAAAACCAGCCCTCAATGTAGCAGCCAACACATTTAAATAAAAGCAGTACGCTGTGCCATTGGTTTTCTAAATAACACAAACCTAATAGAAAACACAAAGTTGTTAAATATATCAATAAATATATACAGTATATATATATATATATATATATATATATATATATATCTGTATATCTGACAACAAATAAGGAACGTTTTGGGCCTAAAAATTACTTTTTATTCTAAAAATGCTTAGAATACCTATATTTATTGATATAGAATACTGATTTAATTTTACATGTATCTGTCCCCACCTACACAGTAGCCTTTTTGTTCTATACTGTAACGTCATATTTATGTATTGATTTTAAACATTTCTTTAATAAAAAAGTGATTTTTAGGCCCAAAACTTTCCTTTTTTTGTTGTAGTGTGTAAGGCATTAGTTAATGGCCTTTTTTACCTTTATAAGTAGGTACAAAGTTATAATAAAGGTACTGTATATAGATGTGTAAACTGCTTAAATGTTAATTAAAACAAAATATAAAATATTAGTCATAACACCATGTAGATGCATGAATGCCAAATGTGGGATCATTCCTCTTTCCCAAGCAGAATCTAAGTAAAAGAAGGTGGCTTTAGTATCCAATGATGATGATCTTCCTTTATTGAGGCATCACAAATACAGAAGCAACAGCAACTTTTTGACCAGTAGTATAAGTCTGGGTCTTTAGCTTACAAAGCTTGAAAAAGTTTTTGTCTCAAGCTTGACAAAGACTCAGACTTATACTACTGGTCAAAAAGTTGCTGTTGCTTCTATATTTGTGATGCCTCAATAAAGCAAGATCATCATCATTGGATACTGAAGCCGCCTTCTTTAACTTGGATTTTTCTCGGGACTCAGTCTCACCTCTGTTCAGCAATATTCGTTTTTTCGGAGGTGCACAAATTCAGTGCTTGACTGCGCTTTTGTGCACATCTAAAAAATCGGGCACTGACAAATCATAGGCCAGGCAAAGTCCAAATTGGCTCCATCTCCTCAACTATACTGAATCTTCTTTTGGTGGATTTGTCTCAATAATGTATTTCAGAGCCTTACACGGAATCCCCGATGTAAGTGCTCAACGTAGAGCACAGGATAAATGTGAACTGAGCATTATTGCGATATTTGGAAAGCAGAATAAACAAGCCAGCAGTATTCAAGAATATATTTTTTTTTTTTTTACTCTGTTTACTGTGCAGAATAAGTGAAAAGATGGCTTTATTCATCTAATCAGTATGATTACAGTGATACCAGATTTATATTGTTTTTATACACTCTTCTACTATCACTCACTAAGGCCGGCTTCTCACTTGCGAGTTTATCGCAGTAGTGCAATGCGAGAAAATCTCGCATTGCACTCGGACACATGTTATTCAATGAATCAGCTCTCATCTGCGATTTTTTTCTCATTCCAAATCGGACTGAGAAAAAAATCGCAGCAAGCTGCTATTTGAAGAGTTTCTCGTGCGAGTCTCTCAAATGCAACTCTATGGGGAGCGTGAAAAAAAAGGATGTCACATGGACCGGCACTCACACCATCCTAGTGACATCCGTTTTTCTAAATACATTTATCGCATGTGTCACAAAGCACTGGAAATGAGTGAGGTGCCATAATGTCGGTCAATCTCTATCTCTGTCAGTCGGTCTCTCCCTCTCGGTCTCTATTCTCTCTCTGCCGGTCGGTCTGTCAGTCGGTCTCTCTCTCTGTCGGTCTCTCTCTCTCTCTGTCCATGTCGGTCTATTCCTTTCCCCCCCTATCTCATACTCACCGATCCCCGATCATCAGCGCGGCGCTGCATGGCGTTCACACTGCTCCGGCGGCTTCTCCTCTTTTGAAAAAGCCGGCCGCTCATTATTCAATCTCGTATTCCCTGCTTTACACACCCACCGGCGCCTATGATTTGTTGCAGTCAGACACGCCCCCAAGATGAGTGACAGCTGTCTCACTGCAACCAATCACAGCTGCCGGTGGGCGGGTCTCTATCATGCAGTAAAATAAATAAATGATTATAAAAAAACGTCGTGCGGTCCCCCCCAATTTTAACACCAGCCAGGGTAAAGCCACACGGCTAAAGGCTGGTATTCTCAGGATGGGGAGCCCCACGTTATAGGGAGCCCCCCAGCCTAACAATAACAGCCAGCAGCCGTCCAGAATTGCCGCATCCATTAGATGCGACAGTTCTGGGACTGTTTTCTGGACAGTTCTGTCTTCCCGTTTTGCCCTGGTGCATTGGCAAACGGGGTAATAAGGAGTTAATGGCAGCAGCCCATAGCTGCCACTAAGTCCTAGATTAATCATTGCAGGCGTCTATGAGACACCCCCAATGATTAACCGGTAATTTAAAGTTAATAAACACACACAGTGAAAAAATCCTTTATTTGCAATAATAAACAAGAACAAATACCCTTGTTCACCACTTTATTAAGCCCCAAAAACCCCTCCAGCTCCGGCGTAATCCACGGAGATCCCGCGTCGCTTCCAGCTCTGCTACGTGAAGGTGACAGGAGCTGCAGAAGAACACTGCTGCTCCTGCCAGCTCCACGCAGCAACTGAGGTGATTAGCGCGATCAGCGATGATGTCACTCAGGTTACTTGCGGCCACCGCTGGATCCTCCAACAGTGACAGCAAGTCGCCAGAGTGACAGCGATGAAGTCACAGGTGAGTTGCGGTCTCGGGTGGAGGATCCAGCTAGCCACGGGTAGCCTGAGTGACAGCAGCGCTAATCGCGCTGCTCACTTCAGTCACTCAGGGGATTAACGGTCACTGGTGAGTCCTTCACGGGTGACCGCTAGTCAGGATGCGACACACAGACAGAGCCGCAGGATGACAATGAAGTTGGGTGAAGTACATCCAACTTCATTCTGATCGTGCGGGTCTATCTGTGTCTGCTGTCGGCGACTATTCAGCTCTGCTGAATGGCAGATGACATTGAAAAAAGGGATCCCATACGCATCAAACACGCATTACACACGCTCTACTAGTCATTAAATAATTAAAAAAAAACATCGCACTTGCATTGCACACTGCCCTAACGTGAACTAAAATCGGCCGAGTTTTTTTCAGGCAAGTCGGATTGATTTTACACGCATAAATGTTTTTCCAGCCTTAAAAACACTTTAAAGCAAAAAAAAAAAAAGTTTTTTTGCATTGCCATATTTTGAGACCTATAAATGTTTCTATTTTTCTTCCAGTAGAGTCATGTGCCATCTTTTTTAAAAAAAAAAAAAAAACTTGTATTGTCACTTTTAATTTAATTCAAGCTCCTGTGAAAAAACAGACATTTCCAAAGAGTAATCTTGATGTAATAATGAAATGAATTATCACATGGATTAGAATTTATTTACATATATTTATGATGGTTATATATACAATACATGGTAGCAAACAATACAATACATGCAAATAAAAAAGCAATAAGTAACATTTTTTGGTTAATTTTCTGGGTATTATCCAAGATATTGCCTATAGGTTTTAGGAGTGATGACTGCCATTAAGTTTGGGTTGGGCTTTTCACAGATTAGGTCCTCACTGTGCTATAGAATCTAGGACTGTTACAAAATGCTCATCATGTCTGTCCAGCTGGAGAACTCGGGATATGAACCATTTAACCTGTGAAAAGAAATTAATTCACATCAGGGGTTATATATTAAGCAGGTGGATGTTTGTTCTGCAGGTACAAGGAAAATTAAGGTGAACTTTCTACAAAATGTGACACCTGAAGTTAGTTCTAAAATTAATTATAGCTACCGCAATGATACAGATAATAAATTTCAATGACCAACATGAAGTACTAGTGACTTATACACAAGCTGTAAATACTAAATGCAGTAACCAGTCTGACATCTGGATTGTTAGGGTACGGTTCCACTAGTGTATAGCTTCAGAAGCGATATGCTAACGACCCGCTACTGCGTGCATCAGCCGAGGGTCATGCGACTGTGATGTGATCTTGCGATCGGGTCAAAGCTGCTGAGAAGAGGGAGGGAACACTTTCTCCATCTCCTCCCTGGCCTGTCTCTGTGTACATCGCACTCTGGTCAGATGACATGCAAGTGCAGTGCCATGTTTCACACGCTCCAATAAAGTTGTATGGGTGTGCGTGAGCTGAGACTCGCTGCCCAAAGAAGCATGCTGTGATTCCTTTCTGAGGCCGCTGTGACATGAGAAATCAATCGCAGATGGACACTGCCCCATGGTTTTTCACTAGAGTGAGAGCAAGCTACTGTTTTATCAGATTGCACTTGTCTGTGCAAAACACAAGTGGAACCGTACCCTTACCATACGATTTGTAGATCAATTATAACTTTTGAGATATTTTATATATATTCTTCTACTTTTACCCCTAATTTTTCATCCCAGATTCCTGCTAGAGTCTAAATTTCACTTACCTTTACAAGTGTAATGGTTGCACTATAGAAAAAACTAATTAGAAATAAGGTGATAAATGTGACTGCTGTAGACCAGAGACTTTCATCATCATCCTCACTGCTGCAGTCCCAGACTATGTACTCTGTAGAGGAAGAAAATAAATGTAATTATTATTCAATAAGCATAACTGTTATATGTCACCAGTATATGGAATAAAGTTGGATTAATACCACCCACTCGCAACGTTAAATGACAGCCGATTAGCTACTTGTTTACTGATCAGCAGTCAGTTAATGGCCTGTTTGGACTGCATTTCCTATGTGCACAAAACAATCGGTAATAGATCGTTCTGTGAGCAGACTGTTCTCATCATTACTATTTAGGATGATGCGCTGCGGAGAGCAATAATTTTTAAACCTGCTTAAAAATTATTTACCCCCCCTAAATAAGGGCTTAGCTTGTTCATAGGATGGTTGCCAACTGGTTTACACTGCCCAACTATTAGGAAATGAGTATTCCTTGTAACGCTCATTTGCAATTATTGGCCAATGTAAATCCGGCTTCAGTATTCCATACTATCTCCTGCTGACAATTGAGTTCATAATCTATTGCTTTTATAGTTAAATTAGGACAGTGTCTTCTAAAATCCCTTTAAAAGACAAATAATATTGTGGATTCAAGATCAATTTTGGTTTATATGCTTTGCATTTTATGAAGATTGAAATACAGTATAAATTGTGTAATTTCCCAATACTAAACCAGTATTTCTATTCTGACAATTGATTACAATATTCAAAGGGTGAAGACCATACATAGGAATATAAGGAGTATCAGACTGGGATGCCAAGGGCCTAGCAGTAACATTAATTTTTGGGGGCCCAAAATTCTGCAACATGCAAATATTACATTACCCTCACTCACAAATTATCTGGACTTCTATATAATAATAAATTGGGTAGTTTGTTAAAGTAAAAGAATATAGAGATGCTGCCCTTGAACAAAGTTAAGCAACAGTATTTTGCAATTTTCACTTCATAAAGAGGAATTGGTAGCCACTTGTCTATAGGGGCCAGTAGAGGATTCACCGGTGGGCCAGTCCGAGTCTGGATACAAGATCAGATTATTTGAGATTCAGCATTTTCTCTTCATATATGAATAGAATGAACTAATGTGGGATGGATTGGGACCTTCACAGATTATCGAAATGATGTAGCCCTTTATTAGCAGTATTTTTCTCACTGATGGTCCAAAAGACACACTTCCACCAATCTTTCAATGATGGCCTAGCCTAAGAATTAGGTCAATGTTAAATTCTAAAAAATACTTAACAGACTTTTCTCAATAAGGACATTTATCACTTATCTACAAGAATAGTGGTAAATGTCTCGGTCTCCACCAATCTCTAAATTGCTTGAGTAGCAATGAAAAGCTTAGATGTAGCTGCAGTCAAGTATGTGGCCTTCATCACCATTCAAAGTCAGTGGGAGGGATGGAGACAGTCAAGTATGTCATCAACTGTTCCATGACTCCCATAGACATTGAAGATAGAGGCAGCATTGTGCATACTCGACTTCTGCTCCAAATAAACTCATCTTTACTGTGATCGAACAATGATCTGTAGAGGGTCTATTGGTGGTCCACCAACGGCTGATTTATCACATTTCCTATAGAATAAACACTTAACAAATGTGAGTAGTGTATGAAGTTGGCCTTACAATTTAATTCATACCTGTATGTTGTCAATATAAACAGCAATAAGGCTTAACAGAATACTCCATTATTTCTACAAAACGTAGTTTGAGACTTTATACACAAGGCAATGGCCTATGTAATCAGAGAGAGATACTAAGATACTATGTGGGCTTATTGATTCAAGGAGGTGCTCACCTACTCAGTGTGTATATTGAGTCATATCCATCTGCTTTAGGTCTAATTCCCACATCTTATTGGTCTAATTCTCTTATTTTATGTCCAACATCGAGAACTATTAGTAAATCAATTTCTATGAAAACTCTATTTCTCTATTCTATATTATGTGACCTATGTCGTACCCAATTTGTAATCCTACTCATGGATGTAAGAATGGGATTTCTTTGGATCCACGTTTTAATAGTATTCTTCAGCATTATTCCTTATTTTGTCATTATTTTACATAAGCAAAGTAGTGGTTTTCTTGTTTTTTTAACAATATGGTTAGATGTACTGTACATGTATTAACAACATTTTTTCAATGCAATACTAATATGATTGGGTGTGATTGAGGGTGGAAGGGGATGTTGACACTCCCTATTTTTCTGCTTAGATAAATTATGACAATGACCAGCTGGTATATTCCATGAAGTAGCATTTACAGTTCTTTTACCTAATGCACCAGTAAATCCGGTGATCACATGCTTCAAATGAGGGAATGCGGCACAGTTTGGCACAGTTTTAGTAACATGTCCTCTACCGGCTTCTTAAAATATAAATCTTTAAAACTCCCAAATTGACAATACATATCTTTTGGTTTTTGGCTATCAACTAATGCTACAAGTGTATGTTGTCTTAAAGAGAATCTGTCATCAGGTTTTTGCTGCTCTGTCTGAGAGCAGCATAAATTAGTGAGATAGACCCTAATTCCTGTGCTATGTCACTTACTGGGCTTCTTGGTGTAGTTTTGATAAAATCACTGTTGTTATCTTCTGCTGCTCTGCTAGTCCTCTCAGTGAGGAGTTTCTGCTCTATAGTCCTTCGATATTCATGAGCTCTGGCTATCCGCTTGCTATACCATTGAACGTAAGTTTTCTGTGTATGCACACTGAAGGCACAAAGCTCATTGGTGCAGTCATACAGAGCCCATTATTGAGAATACTAGTAGATAAAACCGGGACAGCATCAAAACCTACATCAAGGAGCTCAGTAAGTGATTCGGCAATGGAAACAGACTCTCTATGTCTATTTTATGTTTCTGAAAGTAAAAAAAGGCCACTTTACATGCTGTGACATCGCTAGCGATGTCGCTAGCGATCGCACCCACCCCCGTCGGTTGTGTGTCATGGGCAAATCGCTGCCCGTGGCGAACAATATCGCAGGTACACGTTACACAAACTTACTTTCCTAACAACATTTGCTGTTGCCGGTGAATAACCTCTTTTTTAAGGGGGCGGTTCGTGCAGCGTCACAGCGACGTCACACAGCAGGCCACCAATAGGTTCGGAGGGGCGGAGAGCAGCCGCATGAACGTCACTCCCACCTCGTTGCCAGAGGACACAGGTACGGTGTTGTTTGTCGTTCCCGGGGTGTCACACGTAGCGATGTGTGCTGCCTCAAGAACGACGAACAACCTGCGTCCCAAATGAGCAACGATATTTTGAAAATGAACGACGTGTCAACAATCAACGATTTAGTGAGTATTGGGATCGTTCTTGGTCGCTCGTAAGTGTCACATGCAACGACGTCGCTGACGAGGCCGGATGCCCGTCACGAATTCCGTGACCCCAGCGACATCTCGTTAGCGATGTCGTTGCGTGTAACGGGGCATAAGCTTAGTGACAGATTTCCTTTAAGGTTAGAGACAGTGGGAGAGCCACTGACTGGTTTGTCCAGCAAATTCCTGCGCTTTTTGTGCTTATGATTAGTGGCAGTCATAGTGACAAAATATCCTAAGGGCTCATGCTCATGACCATATTTTGAGTCCGGGTGCGATCCGACATTGGAGGGCACTCGGACCAATGTTTTGCTATGGAATCATGCACAAGTCATTGCTCTTGGCCATGCAAGTCAGTGAGTCTGTGGAAAACATTGGACTGCACTCGGATGACATCCGAGTGCAGTCAGATTTTCACAGACTAAACGAATGGAAAAGATGGAGAAAGTGGTGTCACATTCTGATCATACTCTGATCAAAGTTTGATTCTCTTGGTTGATTGAATATACGGCTGTCAGCAGCGAGCCTAAGGAAAAACGATTAGTATTAAGAAAAAAATGAAAACCATTGTAAACCCTTAGTGATGTCCTTGTGGTCGTCAAGGAATAGACTTGTGAGTAAATATGGCATAAATGGGGGGCATATCCTGCTATGTATATATCACTTCATGCACTCGGAAACTATATAAGCAATTCAAAGATCTTTTCCAATACAATTTCTAAACCAAGGTGTTAAAATGGTATTTTCCGTTCGATCTGTTGTTAGGCCTCCTTCACATGTCCGTGTTTCCTGTACGTTTGGCATCTGTTTTTTTCCCCCCAGATATCACACGTATCTATTATCATCTATGGTGCTATTCACATGTCCACGTTTTAACGGGGACTGTGTGTCTGTGTGAACCACACGGAGACATGCCCATTTTTTCCGGCAGCACGGATGACAAGGGCCAATACAAGTCTGCGGGTCTGTGAAAAGCACGTACAGCACAAGGATGGCTTGTGTGTGCTTTATCTATTTTAGGCCCGTTTCACACGTCAGTGAAAAACACTGACGTTCTTCACTGACATGTAAAACACGCACATGTCCCTCCGTGTTCCGTGATTCACGGCACACGTGGGTTGTCCATGTGCCATCCGTGATCCGTGATCCCGTTATTGCATATGGACATTACTCACCTGCCTTCGCTCCTGCTGTCCATGGTGCTGAACTCCTCGGCTCTGCAGCGTCCGCCCACCGCTCTCAGCACCTACTTCCGGGTCGGCTGTTCCTGCTTACATGAATATTCATGAGCCAGGCAGGAGCTGCCGAAAGCAGAGGCTGCACAGCGAATCGCAGGCAAGGTAAGTTGAAAATGTTTAATATTTAATATGTCCGTGATTTTCTTTTACGTGTTTCACTGATCACACTCGGATCACACCATAGTGTGGTCCGTGGGTCATCAATGATGCCAGACAAAAACTGACTTGTCTCCGTGCAGAATCACGGCCACGCGTGCACGCTGCATGGAGACACGTTCAGTAAAAAATCACTGATGTGTGAGCAGACCCATTGATTATAATGGGTCTGCGTATGTCAGTGATTCTGGTACGTATAAAAAAAAGCACAAACGTACCAGAATCACTGACGTGTGAAAGGGGCCTAACATTGCAAAGAACAGGACAGGCTATTTAATTTAATTCTTTTTTCAACATATCAGAAAAGCACGGATGACACACCAATGGAAAACACTGATGACACCGGCACCATTTTTTTCACTTAAATGTTTTATATGCCCGTGTGAAGGGTGCCTTATACAGCGGCACCTATAAGTAACAGTAGTCAGTGAAATTGGCTATAATTGCTGCAATTTAACCATTTAGATAGGCATTTATGTGGTTTTGTAAGCAATCATCTGTTCAGATTGTGTAAGCATCCATCTGATTCTTCTTACTGAGTGCCCCTGTCACTGCCATCTTGATGACCTTATCATGCCCATCCTGTGGATGGGTTACATATGTAATTATTAATTGACTGAAGTATTGTGTTACATAGTGCAAGCAATAACATGATTAAAGATTCAGGTCCTTTAGAAAAACTACACATGTAAAAAAAATTGTGAGGAATTAAAAAACCTCAAAAAATAAAACCATAAAAGTTTAAATGGAACCTGTCACCTCAAGAAATTATATGTACATGCAGGTATAGGGTTTATCTGCATTTAAATAGAGTAAAAATCATGTTAAGCTGGTTTGCTTGAATAGCAGCTACAGGGAGAAAATGAACAAATCTTCCCTGCAGCTGATCACTTTCAGTCATGGTGGTGATGCAGAGAGCAGTTACTGTCACTGCTTACTATACTGTGAGCATTCTACAATCACTTCATGGCACTTTAATTGACAATTCAATTAAATTACTAGGAATTTAATTTACAATGCTCACAGTATGGTAAGCAGTGACTGTAACTACTACCTATACTGCTCGTATGACGAAGTGATCAGCAGCAGGACAGATATACTGTACCTAAGTTATTTTTTTCCATGTAGCTGCTGCTCTAGTAAGTTAGCGTAAAATGATTTTAACACTACTGTACATACCTTCATATTGATCCTATATTTACAGGTCAATATTCTTTTTAAATCACCTCCCTTTTCCTAAATAAAAGACCTTAGGGGGACATTTCAATAACTGAATATTTTTTTTTTTCAAATCTTATTTCCCTTGTATCTGGTACTGGCAAATTAGCCCCAGTTACAGGGAAAATGCAGCTTTCTTTCTACATAGCAGAGCTATCCAGGTGTCCTATGACCCAGCATCTCCCGATCCTTCCTTTTATACAGGGATCATATGATCGGTGTGTCTAGAGGAGGAAGCACCATCAGTGCTTCCTATTGCTGCCTACACAGGACATGTTTAATTCTGTGTATACAGAGATGGTACAGATGGTAATACACTGTGCTCTCTGTATGGGCACTACGGTTGTCTCTGACAGCCGTCTCCCTGCTTCCGCAGGTACACGAGCCTGTGTAGCTGTGCTACTATACAGTAACGTTTTACAAAATCACTAGAGTAGGAGTCTGACTTCCTGGACGTTTACAGTCTATGGGTGGTCCAGAAACAGTTAATATAATAACAATAAATCACTGTTATCAAGTGGCAAATATGAATTGACCAGGAGCATTGAAATCCCTCATCTTCCTCATGCATCTTTCTTTGCATTCCTTCTCTTGTGTTGCTGTTGTTATGTGTACAAACAAAAGTGACAAGATGGTACAGGGAAGAAAAACACACTGTACTGTTCAGTCGGCAATCATTTTGGTAATGTAAATGGTTTTAAGAGCATATTTTACACATGAACAAGCCAGATTAGCTTTAAATGGAATCTGTCACCAGGTTTTTGCCACCTAATCTGAGAGGAGCATAACATAGGGGCAGAGACCCTGATTTCAGGGATGTGTCACTTAGTGGGCTGCTTGGTATCGCTTTGATAAAATGAATATTTTATCAGCAGGAGATCATCACTAAATGACTACTAGTCCAACCACAACTTGAATTTTGTTGACCCAGCTTTAGTCTTAGGGGCACTTTGCACACTACGACATTGCAGCTGCGATGTCAGTGGGGTCAAATTGAAAGTGACGCACATCCGGCATCGCATGCGACATCGTAGTGTGTAAAGCCTAGATGATACGATTAAAAGCGTCGTAATCGTATCATCGGTGCAGCATCGACGTAATCCATAATTATGCTGACGCGACGGTCCGATGTTGTTCCTCGTTCCTGCGGCAGCACACATCGCTGTGTGTGAAGTCACAGGAGCGAGGAACATCTCCTACCGGCGTCACCGCGGCTCCCGTTGGATATGCGGAAGGAAGGAGGTGGGCGGGATGTTTACATCCCGCTCAACTACGTCCCTCCGCTCCTATTGGCCGCCTGCCGTGTGACGTCGCAGTGACGCCGCACGACCCGCCCTCTTAATAAGAAGGCGGGTCGCTGGCCAGAGCGACGTCGCAGGGCGGGTGAGTCCATGTGAAGCTGCCGTAGCGATAATGTTCGCTACGGCAGCTATCACAATGATATCGCAGCTGCGACGGGGGTGGGGACTATCGCGCTCGGCATCGCAGCATCGGCTTGCGATGTCGCATCGTGCAAAGTACCCCATAGTCTATGTTCTCACATTACATTTTTGTTGCATTTTTTCATGAGTTTTCTTGAGTTGTATGCAAACTAAAAGCTGCTTTTTACAGTACCAGCTAAAGCTAGGGGATTTCAGAAATCTCATCCACACACACCTCCTTTTTTTTCTGACCGAAATGGAAAACTGATGCATTTTTGAAAGAAGCATCACGTCAACTCTTTCAGCATTTTTTGCAGTGGTCTTTTTACCATTGAAAGAAATGAGAAAGTGCAAAAATGCATCAGCTGCGATTTTTACTGCTATCGTGGTGAATAAAACTAAGTTTAGTAAACATACTATAGACAAATTACACCAAAAACGCAGCCAAATCTGCTGTTTGGAACCAACTTTTATACTGCCAAGACACAGCAAAAGTGCAATGTGTAAACATGGCCTTAATTAGACTACTGTTTTGGTGAATACTTCGATAATCCACAGTACATTAAATTTGGGATAATATAATTGGGGCCTGAGCTTTTAATCTGTAGATCCAGGTATTTCTGATCCCTCCAACACAACCTGATTTAATTAGAATCTTTTAAATCTAGATAAATAGGGTAAAATATTAATATAAGGCCACATGGTGCAGTTGTCACACGTTGCCAAACCATGTTTTCTTATGCAAAAATTGGGTAGTTAACCACACACTTTTTTTCAACTGCATGATAACCGCATCACAGCCATCCAACTGGTCTCACCCTAAAGGGTGCTTTACACACTGCGACATCGCTAACAATATATCGTCGGGGTCACGTCGTTAGTGACGTACATTCGGTGCCGTTAGCGACATCGCAGTGTGTGACACCAAGGAGCGACGATCAACGATCGCAAAAACGCCAAAAATCGTTGATCGTTGACACGTTGCTGCTTTTCATAATATCGTTGGTGATGCATGCTGCTGGTTGTTCATCGTTCCCGCGGTGTCACACATCGCTATATGTGACGCCGCAGGAACGACGAATATCTCCTTACCTGCGTCCACCGGCAATGAGGAAGGAAGGAGGTGGGCGGCATGTTCCAGCCGTTCATCTCCGCCCCTCCTCTGCTATTGGGCGGCCGCTTAGTGATGCCGCAGTGACGTCGCTATGACACCCAATGTACCTCCCCCTTGAAGGATGGATTGTTCGGTGGTCACAGCGACGTCGCTGAAAAGGTATGTGCATGTGACGCTGCCATAGCGATAATGTTCGCTACGGCAGCGATCACCAAATGTCGCATGAACGACGGGGCGGGTGCTATCGCGCACGACATCGCTAGCTATCGCTAGCAATGTTGCAGCGTGTAAAGCACCCTTAAGACTAAGAGCTTGGCGGGTACACACATCTGGCAGAATATACACGTAAGGGGTAAGAAATCTTGATTTTTTTCACATAGGATTAGTATTTATTTAAGAACTCCAGATGACAAAACAAAAGACATTTTAGTTTAGTCATTTCATCTTAAAAAAGAGTTTATTGAGATACAAGCACGCATGACATAACTGACAAAATCTAGTGTTCCACACACCAGACACACGAGAAGGGATACACAGTAGATATACATGACATACATTGGTTAGAAACTGTGATGACTCATGTTAGTACAATGCATTAGTATATGTAATAATAAAGTCTATGTGACTGCATTCTGTGTGGTACTGTTGTCGATAACTGGGTCCTATCGAAGCATAGTTGGACGTAACTGCATTGACTCAATATGTGCATCACTTCATAGTGCTGAAACATAGTTGGTTGATGTTCCACACATCAAGCAGATGAATAATTGTAGTTAACACATACTAGATAATACATGAGGGCAAACAAGACATTAAGCATTTGGGCCTACTGTAGAGCCTGACCCAGGAGAAATGCACAAAAAAATCATTTACCATGAGATTTCTTTATGGTTTTGTCAGTAATCTTGCTGTGAACAGCACTGCATGTCAAGAGTGCTCCTCTATTCCAGTCAGATTTCTCAATTGTGAGTGTACTATAGATAAGGAAGGTTTCTTCATCATCTTGCTGCATGGGCTCAGAGATTATGTAATGGTCTTCACTCTGGATATTACCGTTCTTCTTCCACTGGACATAGATGTCTTTAGGCTTGAACCCTTTAATAAGGCAGGGTACACTGACAAAGTCATGGAGTTTAAGTTCTTCTGCCGGTGGTGGGAAGACATAGACTGATGGGTCAATGGTTTCGACTAAAGAGAAAAGGAGATACAAAGTATTATATAGTTGTAAGCATTTCACTGTCTAACTGTAGCCCAAATTTTATTTTGTTCCACCACCTTTACAATTACAATAATGGTAGCAATGCAGTAGAAGAGGCTCTTTGAGAGGCCACATAGGTTGTTCACCCATAGAGTAAAGGCCCAGTCACACTAAACAACTTACCAGCGATCCCAACAACGATACAACCTGATAGGGATCGCTGGTAAGTTGCTAGGAGGTCGCTGGTGAGATGTCACACTAAGCGACGCTCCAGCGATCCCACCAGCAACCTGACCTGGCAGGGATCGCTGGAGCGTCGCTACACGTGGAAGCATGCTGCGCTTGGTAACTAAGGTAAATATCGGGTAACCAACCCGATATTTACCTTGGTTGCCAGCGCACACCGCTTAGCACTGGATCCCTGCACACCTAGCCACAGTACACATCGGGTTAATTACCCGATGTGTACTCTGCTACGTGTGCAGGCAGCAGGGAGCCGGCTTCTGCGGACGCTGGTAACCACGGTAAACATCGGGTAACCAAGAAGCCCTTCCCTTGGTTAGCCGATATTTACCTTTGTTACCAGCGTCCACCGCTCTCACGCTGCCAGTGCCGGATCCCTGCTCCCTGCACACATAGCCACAGTACACATCGGGTTAATTACCCGATGTGTTCTTCGGCTACGTGTGCAGAGAGCAGGGAGCCGTCACTGGCAGTGTGAGAGCGGCGGACGCTGGTAACGAAGGTGAATATCGGGTAACCAAGGGAAGGGCTTCTTGGTTACCCGATGTTTACCGTGGTTACCAGCGTCTGCAGAAGCCGGCTCCCTGCTGCCTGCACATTTAGTTGTTGCTCTGTCGCTGTCACACACAGCGATGTGTGCTTCACAGCGGGAGAGCAACAACTAAAAAATGGTCCAGGACATTCAGGAACAACCAACAACCTCACAGCAGGGGCCATGTTGTTGCTGGATGTCACACTAAGCAACATCGCTAGCAAGTTGTGCCTCAGCAGCGATGTTGCTAGCGATGTTGCTTAAGGCCCCGTCACACTAAGCAACATCGCTAGCAACATCGCTGCTAACGAACAACTTTTGTGACGTTGCTAGCGATGTTGCTGTGTGTGACATCCAGCAACAACCTGGCCCCTGCTGTGAGGTCGTTGGTTGTTGCTGAATGTCCTGGGCCATTTTTTAGTTGTTGCTGTCCCGCTGTGAAGCACAGATCGCTGTGTGTGACAGCGAGACAGCAACAACTAAATGTGCAGGCAGCAGGAGCCGGCTTCTGCGGAGGCTGGTAACCAATGTAAACATCGGGTAACCAAGAAGCCCTGTCCTTGGTTACCCGATATTTACCTTTGTTACCAGCCTCCGCCGCTCTCACTGTCAGTGCGCTGCTCCATGCTCTGTGCACATTTAGCTGCAGCACACATCAGGTTAATTAACCCAATGTGTGCTGTAACTAGGAGAGCAGGGAGCCAGCGCTAAGCGGTGTGCGCTGCTCCCTGCTCTGTGCACATTTAGCTGCAGCACACATCAGGTTAATTAACCCGATGTGTGCTGTAACTAGGAGAGCAGGGAGCCAGCGCTCAGTGTGCGCTGCTCCCTACTCTCTGCACGTGTAGCTCCGTGCGGTGGTAACCAAGGTAAATATCGGGTTGGTTACCCGATATTTACCTTAGTTACCAAGCGCAGCATCTTCCACGCGGTGCTGGGGGCTTGTCACTGGTTGCTGGTGAGCTCACCAGCAACTTGTGTAGCGACGCTCCAGCGATCCCTGCCAGGTCAGGTTGCTGGTGGGATCGCTGGAGCGTCGCAGTGTGACATCTCACCAGCAACCTCCTAGCAACTTACCAGCGATCCCTATCGTTGTTGGGATTGCTGGTAAGTTGCTTAGTGTGACGGTACCTTTAGTGTGACGGTACCTTAAGGCAACAACTCAATTACCTTTATTAACTCAAGCTTAAGGATACACAAATATCTTTACCTTCTGATCTTTTGATTGACTTTTCTATTGGAGATGGAAGGTCATTGTTTTGGACAATGCAGGTAAATGTTTGGCCACTTAACCAATCAGATGAACTTAGTTTTAATGTACTTTTAACACTATATCGCCCAAATGTATCAATTTCTGGATCTGAAGGAAATGATATAGTTTTTTTTCCATCTCCTCTTTTCCAGCTGATTGTTACAGAGTCTGGAGATTCTACTTCAGACACCTGACAGATGACTTTTGCTTGCTTGGTGATTAAGATGTCTTTAGGGGTAGGAGGAAGGACAACGACCTTTGGAACTACATTTTCTGGGACTGTTAGGGGAAAAGAACATAATGAAAGGGTTGATGATTAAATATCAGTAGATGTATTTCTTTAACTTTAGATACGGTAATAAATATTATTGTACAAATTATTATTACTTCTTTTTATATATTTTAAACTTTTATGTGCGTGTGATGTTATCATCATCATCATCATCACCACCACCACCACATCACCCTTGTGATTGAAAAGGCCATTCTTACCTGGACACTTATGTATCGTGTCTTCATTTTTGGTCTTACTTGCTGGATGGCTCACTTTGCATGTGTACAAATCTCCAGCAATCCAGTCATTTTTTGGAACACTAACGTTGCTACGCATTCCAAATGTGCCATCACTTTCTTTGTAAGGGGTGCTGTTTGATGGGATTATAGATGTTGGCTCTCCATTCAACAGCCACTGTATGTTAATGTTGTCAGGAGAATATCCACTGATGAGACAAACCAGATCAACTGAACCATTTTCACCGCAGGAAGCCTGCATGACTTCTACTGTGGGCGCACTTGTTTTAGTTGAACATGCTAAAGAAATAATAAAAACATCATATATTATATAATCTCTATACATTTTTTGGTATGTCACTGAAATATATCTATCATTATGATCTACTCATAGACATTATATAGATTAATTCACTAATATCCAACTGGATGAAATACTCTGACCTTATGCAGTACTCACAAGTGGTATGTCTGTCAAAATTTGACAACTGAGAAACAAGATAAGTATGTCACAAAAAAAAATACAGATTAATGTCGGCCAAGTGTGAGCATCTATGAGGGCAACCTGACAGTAAGTAAGGAAATCTTTAGTGTCAATTCATCAAGAAAGGTTGAACTTGATGGACCTATATCTTTTTTTGACTCTATGTAGTTCATTTCAACATGGCTGATCCTTTGTTTCCTTAAGAGATAAGTGTTCTGAATTTACCTTCTTCTCCTTTTGAAATAGACATGGCACAACCAATGTCATTGTGCATGTTTATAAGGAGGTCATAAGTATGGTAATCTTATATGTGGGACTATCGTAAAGAGTTATTCTGGTCCAAGCAAATTATCAACTATTCACTGGATATGTAAGAATTATTTTAGCAGTGTGGGTCCCATTGCTTGATCCAGTCACCAGAACAAGAGACATGTTTCTCCCATTTAAACCTGACTGCAAGATTGGATACAGAAGAAGTTGAAAGGAGCAGCAAGTCAAGAATGCCGACCACCTCTCCATTGAAGTCTAAGACACTTACGAATATAGCCAAGTGCAGTGCATCATTAGCTCAATAGACTTTTAACGGAGCTACAGCGTGCAAGCATAGCCCATTTCTTCTTGAAAGTGCTCTTAGATGCATTCTTGACACAGGCAAAAATAGGGTACACAAGCCTCCTGTTCTGGAAATCAGTGGGGGACTGAACACAAATATTTCTTTATGTGTGGCTATCTTCCTAATATGTCTCTTCTCAGTACAGTCCTCAAGATCCATCCTTATCAGAAAAATGTTTAGTAAAAAATTAGAACCTCTCTTACTTATAGTATTTAGAAAATAACTCTGATCTCACCTTCAACCTCTTTGTTGATTTTGGTACCAGTTGGTTTGTGGCTCACGTTACATACATATTTCTTAGCACTTTTCCAGTCAGATGTAGGGATTGTGAGTAGAGTGGTTGAGAGATATGAGCCTTGACTTCTATGTACAGCTGGAAAGTTTCTAATTCCACGTGTGATAGAACCTGAATTCCACTGGTAGTCCACAGGAGGAGGAAAGTAACCAGTAGACAAACAACCAATGGAGACCAGATCAGAGGTCAAAGAGTCACAGCAGGGGATCAGAGGGAAGACTGAAGGAGCACTTGTTTCAGCTGTAATGAAATATGAATATGTGTTTATGGGGTACGCATACTAAAATAAAAACATAGAACTTTTATCATATAGCAGTAAACTGAAGCAATGAAAAAAATCGTACCTATAGAAATGACCCAGGTTCTGCTAGATGAACAGAACTTCTAAGTAATACTAAATAATTAAAAGGAATCTGTCATGTAAAATAATACTATTAACCTGCAGATACACAGTTAATCTGTAGGTTAATAGCGTTTTGCTTCTGTACCCCAGCACTGACTGACAGTCAACTCTAATGATGAGTCAGCTGTCAGTCAGTGCAGCGGGCGTGGTTACAGCTGCCGATTACTATATACAGAGCAAAAACTGAAAATGCGCTGATGGCATCCTGATGACTGAAAGCCCGTGGCTGCCAGAAGGAATAAAGTTAATTTCCTCCTGGCAGCAGGGCTCACAGTGTGGTGGCCCACGGCATTAGAATGTTATTAACCTGTGGATTTATCCCATATCTGTAGGTTAATAATGTTTGTTTTGACAGGTTCCCTTTAAGTTTCGACTAGAAATAATTTTGAATTGTGGTTTACAGTTTATATTGGATTAGAGTACAACATTAGGAATAACATACTATGACGTAAGACCAATCACTTTTAAACAGATGGCAGAAAGAATGTGGCTGCCAGCCTCCTGTGTGGAAAGGAGCAAAGTGCTCTTCGTGTGAATATAGAAGTCCACTGTGTTTTGTTTTGGTGCTATTGAGTAAATGGGTGTCAGCTGCACTTAAAGGAATTATCCTAGAATATTTAATTTCTCTCTCAAGGGGCTAAGAACTGACTAGCTTCCTGATCTGCCCGATGTGAGATCAAATGTTGCTTCATTTGTTCTCAGATTTAAAGAACAGCTTTCCCTCTTCTGGGCTGCTCTGTTGAAAGGGTGTGTTTGCCAATGTCATGCTGATTGACAGCTGGCTTCCTGCAGTTAGGAAGTGGGGAGCCAGCTTTCAATCAGCATGACATTGGCTCTCTCGCTCCATCAACAGAATTGAGTGGAAGAGGAGCAGATGCTTTGTTGATGTGACATCAACATAAGCCACAGAGGTCGCTCTGAGCCAACAGAGATCGGTGACGGCCAAAACAGGAAGGTAGTTAGCAACTACCTGCCTTTAAGTTCTTAGCCCCATAATGAAAAATAAAATAGTCCCAGATTACCTCTTTAAATAGAGCAGGGACATGTATGCTTTGAAGTTAGACTTTGATTGGATGCCATGGGTAAAAAAGTAGTTTTCCTTTAGACATAATTAATAAGTGAGACCCAATAAAAGAAATATATCGATGGATGAATGTAAATGTATTGATGTTTTTCAAAGTCTGTTAAATTTTGAAAGTTTGTGTTTTGGCTAAAAGGACCAGTAGAAGTGCCAATCTTATTAAAGACAAGTTCTATATTCTGTATTTGTCATCCATGTGGATAATTAGTAAGTAGGGATGATCGAATACCTCAAATATTCGGCTTCGCGAATATTTTCCGAATACCTCGCCGCTATTCGACTATTCAATGCGCAATGTAAGTCTATGGTAAACCTGAATAACAACTATTCGGTACTATTCGGGCTTCCCATAGACTTACATTGCGCATCGATTAGTCGAATAGCGGCGAGGTATTCGGAAAATATTAGCGAAGCCGAATATTTGACGTATTTGATCATCCCTACTTATTATCCTTCCACATGGATGACAAATACAGAATATAGAACTTGTCTTTAATAAGATTGGCACTTCTACTGGTCCTTTTAGCCAAAACACAAACTTTCAAAATTAATGTAAATAGTGTCTAAAACACAATATTTTTTTTTACATTTTAACAAATTTCCTCTTCCGGTATGAGTTGCAAATTGCTCCCACATAATTAGCGCATATAGGTTTGCAAAACTTACAGGATTGGAGATAAGAATGTCTTAAATTGTACGGTCTTTTGCTAAAAGTCCACAGTCACTCTATATAACTGCAGACTTCTGAATCCTAACAGTGTGCGCACCGCAGGTGGTTACGTGACCTCAAGTATGTGATTTGTATTCGTCTGGGGACGTTCCAACTAGATGTGCTCAGTCTCGCTTAATATAAGTAAACTGAGCAAAGGCTTGCATGTCTATTCGGAAAATGGCTGAGAGCCTGCAAATCGCATACTTGAAGTCACATGACTGTCTGCTCTTGTTGACGACACCTGAGATGCCGGTGGTCACTTTCCTGAAGCATCGTCATGAGTGTCTTTTCAGTTGTTTTCCACGGTTCTGCCACTGCATCTTTGATCTGTACTTTCAAGGTTATAGAGCTGGTGGCTTTCAAACGAGGCAGCCCAAACAATGAACATGTCACTTCTATTACCTTTTTCAAACTTTTCAAATTCTGAATTGGTTAAAAGTAGTGACATAAGATGTAGCATGTGCACAGCAATGTTGTTTGGTCATTCCTTTGCACTATGTTTTTAAAATTCGCAACTTGACAATTTCTCTTAGGGTAAATATGTGTTTTCTGGGAAATTTTCCAAAAAAGAAAAAAGGAAATCTATGATCTTGATGAATAAAATCACCTTTTATTGATGTGTGAACATCAATAAAAGGTGATTTTATTCATCAAGATCCCTTGATTTCCTTTTATATTTTTGGTGTATCACTGTGGGCCAGGGGTTTGAAGTCGTCCTTTCCAGATTGATATATGCCATGGGTATTTCATGCATTCAGTATTGTGGTGAGTATACACACTTTTTCTTTTTTCTGGAACTTTTTTCTCATACACTTGAATGAGATTAGGAAAATCCCCAGGTAAAAAAAGCGTAACCTAATTAAGCAAGAAAGCTTCAAAAAATCCTCATCATCAAAAATTCACAAAATACTCCTTTTGGGAATGTAGCCCAAGAGTAGGTGGACTGAGAACCTACCAGAGTTTGATCAGAATTTTATCAGACTTTCATTAATGTTTGATCAGAATGGGATCCATTTTTCTCTGAGGTGCAGAATAAAAAAAAAATAATAGTTTCTCCACCATCAACATTCAGTCTATCCATGAAGATTTCATCCGAGTGCGGTCCGATATTTTCCATGGACCCATAGACTTGCATTGCCGATTTTGATCCGACATGCGGATCAAAATCGGACATGTCATTGGTTTCCTTGGTCCAAGGAGAAAATCGGGCATGTCCACAGCCTCAAAGAATAACCATCGTACAAGGTCTATCCTTCAAAACCACGAATAGCACTAGTCGGATATATACGGTAGTGTGCTCGAGCCCTTACCCAAACTTACAAAGCAGAGAATATATTCTGTACATGTTCACAGTTCTGTGTAAAATCCTAGATATGCCAAGATTTGTAGAGCTTGGAGCTGGAAGTTCACTCTATGCTTACATTTTTTTTCTAACAAATATATTTGTCACCTATCTATAGGATTGATAAAGACAAGTACAGTGGTCAGCTATCTCCACCAGTCCCATAGACAATGAATAGAGTAGTGGTCCCAAGTTGATAATAAAGCTTCGTGCAGAGGACTCAGAGGCCCCTTTCTCATAACTGGTAGGGGTCTTTCATGTAGCCTTGCAAATAAGAGTATATTTAACTCTACCTCTTTCTAATTTACCCTCAAATGCTGGATCTTTTTCTAAATATCCTTGTCCAGCCTCATAGAGCTAGGCATTTCCTCCTGGCTCCTGCTATATCTTTTAGAGGTGCCTTTCTCCATGGTTGCACTGCACCCCTTCTAATTTACGTAGCTTTATAAAGCTAGGCATTTTTCCAGTACTATTGTCCAGGCTTGCAATAAGGCCCCTTTACACACTGAAACTTTCTAGCGATCCCACCAGCGATCCCAACCTGGCCGGGATCGCTACAAAGTCTCTGGTGAGCTGTCAAACAGGCAAACCTGGCCAACGACGCAACAGCGATCCGGACCTGCAGAACGACCTAGCTAGTCATTGGGGACGTTGTAAAGCAGCTTTTTGAAAGGGAAGTCGCTAACAAAGTCGCTGTAAAGTCCCCTTTACACACTAAAACTTTGCTGCACAGCGGGAAACAAAGGACCAAAGAATGGTCCTGAACGATTTGTAGCGATCACAACTTCACAGCAGGGGCCGGGTCGCTGATGTGTTTCACACACTGCAATGTCGCTGGGGAGGTCGCTATTGCGTCACAAAACCGGTGACGTTACAGCGATGTCGTTTGCGATGTTGCAGTGTGTAAAGCCACCTTTACAAATCTAGATATATTCCCATTATTTTTGTTTCGGCCGTCAGAGCCTCAAATTAACCCATGCTATTTAATTTAAAGTTGAAAAGTTAAGCAGTTAAACTTTTTTACATAGGGTCCTTGTGGTTGAAATTAAATGGTTTATCTCATTTATGACCCACTCATTAGACTCCACGCCAGATATTTTGAAGAAGCACAAGCTCCATAATTTTAATGGTGGCTACGCCCAGTCTTAAAGCTTAGCTTCTTTAACTTGAATAGGACAAGGTTATATATATTTAATATCAGACACAACCACAACTAAGATTATGGAGGTATTCCTGGTAAATAATGAAGGGGATGTGGAGCCTTTTCAATTGCCACAGGCACAGACCCTTCAAGCAGCTGACTGGTGGGGTGCAGAGACTCCAAATATCTAATATTGATGGCTTTTTTTTACCATTTATATACTGTAGAACCAGATAGACCTATTAACCCTTGCTATTTAACCTAGATTTCAGGTTGCAGAGCTTGCGTATGCATATTCTCTTGAGCAAACTTTACTGCATTTTACAGTGTCAAATTAGTGCTGGGGATTTTAAGAATATCTCATTCACACGCTATGAAAAATATCGATATCATAACTTGACGAGAGCAGTAGGTTTGAGATCCGCGGTAGGTCAAGCTATGCTGTCATGGTAGCGTGAATGGTAACAAAGGAGTGAAATGTGCGGCTCTCCTGCTTCGTTTTCTCAATGATATCTGCAGTAGTAAGTACTGATTATTATTATTTATTATTATTATAGCGCCATTTATTCCATGGCGCTTTACAAGTGAATGCTTATAACGTATCCTTACAAACATGGATATAGTCCCATGACTCTAGACTGGCAGAATTTAGAATCACCCCAGCTAATTTAGGGAGCCTTGCAAAGCTAAGCATGTTATTCATTATCAGTGCATGAAATTTGATTCTGCTAGTTTGTTCACGTACCCTGATAAAGCTGCCTTTATATTCAGTAGCATAATGTGAAGCTCATGGGCCCCCGTGCAAAAACCCCAATGGGGCCCCCAAATTATTGCTAGTCTTTAATAGCCTTGGCCTTTTCATATAGGCTAAAGGGACCTTTTGGGCCCCCTAAGCTCTGGGCTCTGGTGCGATTGCACCCCTACACCTATTATAGTTATATATGTATATACCCACTATGTCACTGTAAGCTCACAAAGCTAAAAATTACCCCCACTATTTCATGGAGCCGAGTAAAGCTTACTATAGTACCCTTGCCAGTGTGTATGCAAGAAATATATCCCCATTTTATGTAGCCTTACAAAGCTGGTTATTTTTCTACTACTGCTCGCTACACTGGCAGAGCTTGGCATTTACCACTACTCTTTCAGGTCGCTTGTAAAGCTTGGCAGGTTCCACAGTGCCCTCAACCTTACTTATGTTAGTCCTGTTATTTTCAGGTAGCTTTGTAAAGCTTGGCAGGTTCCTCGGTGCCCTCAACAGTACCAATGCTAGTATTGTTATTTTTAGGTAGCTTTGTAGAGCTTATTGGGGTATTTTCATCTATGCCCCTGCTGACATGGGACTATACATCAATGTGCCACAGCTACAGGTTGTTGGGAATGCAGAAACAGCTGAGTGGGGTGTGCTATGGTGTTTCCATTACTCTCCTTGATAATGACAGAAATAACCTAGCAATCCTATCAACAATATCAATAGCTCTAGCACTATGTATGGTACAGATAGGAATACGCTTCTACTACGTACCTTCCCAGAATTGTTCCCCAGTCCTGCGGTGCATTTAATATGTACCTACCCTTTCTTGTAGCTTCTCTAAACGCTTGCAGAGCTTAATTTTAACCCTTGCTCCCTTTATGTTTCCATAAAAATCTAAGCATACATTTGTCAAGGCTTGCACAGGTTAAAATGTACTGATATATTTTCAGGTGCTATCACAAATCTGGATATGTCCTTAATATTTCACTGCAGGCTTCATTCCTTCCCATGCTATTTCATTTATTGCTAGTACCCTTCTTTTGGTATTGCAGTGCATGCGTTTCCACCTGCTCTTTACACAGGTTTATAAAGCATAGCTCTGTGAAGGCTAGTATAAGGCTTAACCCGGAACGTTCATGTAGCATTATACTTTCTATAGTACCTTGGCCTAGGACTGTATTTGGACAGCACAATGATCAAAATTACTCACTGTGCTAGTGCACACGAAGGACTTCTTACACATGGCCCTCAGGTCCATGTGGAAATAGTAGCAGCATGCACTGTTCTTGTCTGTTTTGTTAGCTTCAGTGGTGCTCAATGGTACACCTGTCCTTGATGCCCAATGAATCCATAATCTGCAGATGTGACTGTCTTGGTCTAAAGCTGTAGAAAGCTTCATCCTACCCCTGAACCTAAATCTAGTCATATATAGCTGACAGGCTAGCAGGAGTTATATTTCTATACTTCCAAGCAGATCTGCAAGCACAGTGACTACCTGCATCATATATTGAACATTGGGATATTTTTCTGTGTACTGTACCTTAAAATATTACCATTTTCTCATGTAACCAGTCAGGGGCCCAAAGAATCACATGTTTTTAATAATATTGCTCTTCTCATATGGGCCAAAAGGGCTTTTTGGGCTTTCCTCTAGGCTCTGGTGCCAGGGTGTGTCTGCAACCCCTGCACCCACTATAGCTATTCCAATGCATGTTCCCTTCCATAGCTGACAACACCTTTGCAAAAAGCCAGCAGAGCTATAGCTAAACATGTAGATATCCTCCTGCCCCAGTATACACCCCTACCCATCTGGATACATCCCTGGATAGGCTTGGAGAACGTGAGACATCAGGTTTCGTGAATAGCTAAAGGAGCAGAACTAGCACTATGCTTGTTGGGCTTGATGTTTACTCAGGTATATTAATTAAAAAATGTAAAAGCACTGGAAACTTCCAATACTTTCAATGCGATTTATAGGCATGGTCACGTATTCCAGGACCTTAACATAGCTTGTAAACCATGAATATACACACAATGCCATGATCTTGAAGTACACCTCAGTTTCTCAATTCATGTCTGCATAGCATAAAATTTAGAAAATCTATCGTGCCCTACAGAAGCTTTTCTATAACTATATATTCTATAATTAGTAATGAGCAAGCACTACCATGCTTGGTTCTCCGAACTCGTAATGAGCAGTTAATGTTCGGATGGGAAAAACTCAATGGGGGACTCAAGCATTTTTCCCGGATACATTCTGGAAAAATGCTTGAGTTCCCCACTGACTTCTATTATACTCGGTACTCGAGTCCTGCCCATCTGAGCATTAACTGCTCGTTACGAGTACCGGTAGTGCTTGCTCATCACGTACATAAGACATACAGGTAAGTACATAAGACATACAGGTAAGCTACTTTACTATATATTAATTTCCTACCAAAATTCTCATCCCTTCTCCCAGTTGATAAATCGGCTCCTGCATGAACCAATGCAGCACATACTATATGTATTGCATTTTTCACTTTTACATTATATACCTTACCACACAACTGTATACATCTATCTCCATAACAAGTCCACATGTCTTCATATGTAGCACTGTAGACGTTACAAGGCATTGGGTTTTGATATAAATCACATCGTTATTTACAGTCATGCACTTTCATCTTCTGTAGAGCTCTTCATTAATTATTGTACATTCAGCACTGAAAGTCATACGTAATAACAAACTGTATTACCGTAATTAACCAAGGTAATCTCGGTATTAGTCATGTACACAGCCCTACTGTACAAGCACTACTAGCAATATTATCTAATAAGTAAACAATGTAAAAGTCTATCATATATCACGGAACATGTTCACGAATGACAAGGTCGCAAATGTAATGTTTTAACCCTCATTGCTACATTTTTGGAAATTTTTTGTAGACATTTTGGGGAAATATCTTCTCTAACAATACAAGAATAATATCAAGATGCTTACTTGTCCCATGAAAACACTTCATTTCTCGTTAAACAATAGTTCTTTACTGAAAAACAGAATGAAAATATATAGATGGGTAAATAACAGAGACTGTACTACATGCACTAGGAATAATCATATATATTCATGTATAGAACTCATAACCATGGAGTCAAGAATTAAACAAGGAAATAACTAAAACGTTATAAAACAAAAAACAAAAAAGTAACAAAAACGAAAAATCAAACATGTCATGAACCATACATAGAGATACTTAGCTGTTTAGATTAAAGATGTAGTTAATGTTTAGACTTAGTGCGCGTTCTCTTCGTAGGGTCCAGTTCACACATGGCAGAATTTTCGGTGACTCTTCCATACGTCTCTAGGGCTCACAGACATCTATGTGCATTCTGCTGAAGCAATCATAGTCCCATGCTAAAACCGATATTCAGTTGCAAAAATTTCCCTAAGTTATTACCCCTATGTAAAAATATCCTTACTGCCCTAAAAATAAAATGCCCCTGTCCTCCTACCCATTCTCATTCCTAAAGTCTTATATCTTTTTTCCTCTCTATTTACTATACGCTATTTCCTCCAGTAAATCACAAGCTATGTAACGACTATTCCAATTTTGACGATGGTAGCAGGTCAATTGTGACTTGATAACAACTGAACACGTTAATTGAAACATATTACATTATATAGATCACAAATGTAAGATAATGTCTAATTCATTGTCTTCTAACAAATATACTACCCTGATGAAGTCTTACCTCCATAGAAGAACTCCCTCCCACCTAACCTGGTGCTCTTAGTATGCGGCTAAAGGAAAACAAGCAAGGTCAGCAATGTCATATCCTGTTTAGTTTTTTCATTTCTTGCCTAAGAAACACAAACTCATTTCTTGTAATCAGCTCATTAGCATTTCTAGGCTGAAACAGGCTGGTATATACATTTTGTCACTATTTTTGACTGTTTTTTTCATGTCAAATGACTGGAAGAGAATGTGAAACAGATAAAAATAGTGACAGATTCAAAATATCAAAACTAAAATGTGTTTATAATGAAAAAAAAAATACAAAAATAAAAAAAATCAAATAGAAAAAAATGGTAATAGTAAAATCAATAAATTATACATGATAACCATCTGTTTGTGTAATGTTTGTATTTATTTTGATGAGCTTATTTTCAGCAATTGCCTTTACATGTATTGCATAAAGTTGTTGTTTTATTAATACAGTCACTTTTAGGCCTCATTCAACTGTCCGTGTTGCACAGACAGTTGAAACCAGAAGTTCACATACACAATCTAAAAAGACACATATGCATGTTTTTCTCACTATCTGACATGAAGTCAGAATAAACCTTTCCCATTTTAGGCCACTTAGGAACCAAAATTATTTATATTTCCCAAATGTCATAATAATGCATTTTTTAATACGTTCTGCAAAGTCAAAAGTTTACATACACCAAGAGTTGTTGCCTTTAAACAATATGGGACAGTCAATATGATGATGTAATGTCTTTTGAAGCTTCCAGTAGGTTTAATGGCAACATCTGAGTTAATTAGAGACACACCTGTGGATGTATTTTAATGCACACCTGGAACACACTGCTTCTTTGTGTAGCATCATGGGAAAGTCTAAAGAATTCAGCTAAGATCTCAGGAAGAGAATTGTGGACTTGCACAAGTCTGGTTCATCCTTGGGTGCACTATCCATATACCTGAGGGTGCCTTGTTTATCTATACAAACAATTATACTCAAGTACAAACAAGATGGGAATGTCCAGCCATAATACCGCTCAGGAGAGTGACAGATTTTGTGTACCAGAGATGAATGCACTTTGGTTAGACATGTGCATATCAACCCAAGAATAAAAGCAAAAGACCTTGTGAAGATGCTTGTGGAAGCTGGTAAGATTGTGTCATTATCCACAGTGGAACAACTAGTGTATCAACATGGGCTGAAAGGAAACTCTGCTAGGAAGAAGCCATTACTCCAAAAGAAACATAAAAAATGCCAGATTAATGTTTGCAAATGCACACAGGAAGAAAGACCTTAATTTTAGGAGCTATGTCCTGTAGTCTCACAAAACTAAAATTGAACTGTTTGGTCATAATGACCATCATTACATTTGGTGGTAAAAGGAAGAAGCTTTGAAGCCTAAGAACACCATCCAAACTGTGAAACACGTCCCATGTTGTGGGATTGTTTTTCTGCAGGAGGGACTGGTGCACTTCACAAATTAGATGATGCCCCACATAGTCCTCTAAATTGAATAATGGGGCCCACATAGTCCCGCATACAGAATAGTATCGCAGGTCAAATAAAATCTGGCTGCGGACCAGACTGTGACATATTTGGTATAGGAGGAAATAATACTACACCCACTGGTATTCACTGGTATATGTAATGTTAACATTTTACTACCATATCTAGGCATACGGTGTGTGACATGGTCAGACACATCCATTTTAATTTATGAAGAAGGAAATCTAAATCTCACAACACCTATGCGTGCAATGCAAGAACTGGCAAAAAATAGATGGAAAAAGGACTCTGATGCACCAAGTATTCAACATAAGGCCGGTTTCAGACGTCCGTGTTTCAGGTACGTGTGAATCTGTTTTTAACACGGATGCCACACGTACCCATGTTATTATATGCTGTTACTCACACGTCCGTGTTTTCACACAGACTGTGTGACCAGAGTTGAGCGATGTTCGAGGTTCGCCAATTTCATGTTCGAGTGATTTTGGGGGTGCTCGAGATTGAACTCGAGCGCGAGCTTTTTGCTAAAAGCTCGACAGCTCGAGTTACGTTCGAGAACGGTTCGATCAGCAAAAAGCCTAGCTAGTTACTAGCTGGCTTTTCACTGTAATAGTGTGAGTCACTCTGTGATTCACACTATTATCAAATTTCAGCGTATAGTGTGCGGGGGGGGGGCGCATTTAGATCAGTGCTGCTGGGATAATGGCGATCGCCATTTTTTTTTCCCCTAAGCGCGCGTGCAGTGGGGCGGGCCAGCATGTCAGCAAATCACAGACACACACACAGCTAAGTGGTCTTTTTTGCCAGACAAGCAAGGGCATGTGTCATAGGCTGTGAATGTCACATGTCCTTGCATTTTAAATACGGCCATTTTCCCTCACGGCGCCATTATCTGCTTTCTGCGTGTAGGTGACAGTCTCCGCTCACGCAGCTCTTGTCGCCGCTCTAGCTGTGTACGCTGTACACACAGTGCTCTACAGCTTAGGGACAGAAGTTTATTTCAGGCCTTTTCAGGGCTGATTTCCTGGGGCTCAGAGCCATAGGTGACAGGCAGGTCCACGGAAACGCTGTATACAGCTTCAGATAACAGCGTCTGTGTACCTAAGCTCAGGGAATTCCTTGCTGCATTTCACCATTACGAGGGATAGAAAAGTGAGGCTTCCTTTCTGGCCAACAGACCCAGAGAACCTGGCCACTGTACCCACCTGCCCACTTTTGCCATGCTATTTTTATAGCAAACAGTGCTGAAACTTAGTGGCATCCAAAAAGTGTCTGCTAAACTCCATTGTTGTCCCACTGGTGCCAAGCAATTTCCAGCACCTCTGCATTCTACCCTCATGCACATTTTGCTATGCTATTTTTATAGCAAACAGTGCTGAAAATTAGTGGCATCCACAAAGTGTCTGCTATACTAATTTAGTGTCCCACTGGTGCCAAGCAAATCCCAGCACCTCTGCATTCAACCCTCATGCACATTTTGCTACGCTATTCTTATAGCAAACAGTGATGCCAGTTTTAGGGCCATAGTTGCATTGTCAGGGTTAGTCAGTGTTGGTTCTTCAGCTGTCAATAAAGCTAGACCACCTCTGCAATCTACATCACCTCTCAATTTTTGCTACCACATTTTAAGTGGCTAATCTTGTCGCTAACAAAATGAGTGGCAAAAGGACAGATGCTGGTGGAAAGGGGAACAGGCGTGTTGGAAAAGGAAAAAAAGTTTGTGTCAGTGGGGAAGGTAGCAAAGCTAAATTAACATCTGCTGAAGATAAGCCATCTTCCAGCAAAAGTAAGAAGTCTACTACTTTCCATGGACAAGCTGATGTGCTCCCTTTTTTACAGACCCAATCAACTGTAAGAAAGGTAGATGATGCACAAAAAAAGAACATGCTTGAATGGATCTCAAGTGCTCCAACAAGTGCCCTCTCCTCCACCTCAACTACCACATAAAAAAAACCCAGTCCTCTGAGTTGTCATCCCAATCACACTTGCTTTCTCCCAGCTCTCAAGTCTCCACCCGCCCTGCACAGTATGGTGTAACAGAGATGGCTGAGTCTGCAGAGCTGTTCAGTCACAATATAGCCTGGGAATCAGAGGTCTGCTGCCAAGCTACAGTGAGTACAGACCAGGAAATGGTCTGCAGTGATGCCCAGAAGCTTTGTGACTCAGATTCAGGCCCTGATGACCAAGTTTATGAGCATAATGTAGACCCTCATTCCCAAACTGTAACACCTGTTGGTGGAGACAATGAGGAACATACTGATGACAATGAGACGCAAATACCAGATTGGGATGACAATTTAAATATTCGGTCAGGGAAGGAAGAGGCTAGGTCTGAGGGCGAGGGGAGTGCAAACACAATGCTTGATGATGAAGTTCTAGATCCCACTTACTGTCAACCCACAGTCAGGCACGTGAGGAGGTCAACAAAGGCGGTGGAGGAGGATACAACTGACGACGAAGTTACCTTGCGCCTTCCTGGACACAGTCGGAGTACTGGTAGCATGTCTACAACTGCATCCTCAGCCACCACTCTGCCTCTGAGCACAAGTCGGGGTGGCTCTGCAGGTCGCATGTCCTCTAAGCCTTGCCTAGCCTGGTCCTTTTTTGACCTTGCAAAGGATCTCCCAAATCATGTGATCTGTAAAATTTGTCGGGAATCTATAAGTAGAGGCAAAAAGCTCACCAGTTTGACAACTTCTTCTATGAATCGTCACATGAATACCAAGCATAATTCCCAGTGGGAAGCTCACTGTGCTGCAATGTGGCCTAGCATAGCGGGCCAACCACCGCCTGCCCCTTCCAGTGCATCCGCGCGCTCTTCATCTTCTATGACTGTGGGGACAGCTGTCACACCTGGTTTTCCACGCACATCTTCCACCACTATAACCGCAACAGGCAGTTTGCTTGGTAGGTCGTCAGTTGGTTTGGAAGGGGAAACAAGTGCGGGTGTACAGCTCTCTCAGACATCGATAGCACCAACGTTGGATGAAGGCAACATCATGTCTACGCCTGCACTTTCCTCACAAACCTGCATTTTTCCAGGGACACACTACTCACCACCATCTACACAGAGCAGCCAGATCTCTGTCCCTCAGATGTGGACAAATAAAAGGCCCTTTCCCCCGACCCATGACAAAGGTAAGAGGTTGACTTTATCCCTCTGTAAGCTCTTGGCTACCGAAATGCTGCCTTTTCGCCTGGTGGACACACAGGATTTTCGAGACCTTATGTTCGTTGCTGTGCCCCAGTACCAGATGCCCAGTCGCCACTACTTCTCTATGAAAGGTGTGCCTGTGCTACACCAGCATGTCGCACACAACATCACCGCTTCCTTGAGAAACTCTGTGTGTGAATGGGTGCATTTCACCACCGATACTTGGACCAGTAAGCATGGACAGGGGCGTTACATGTCGCTGACTGGGCACTGAGTAACTATGGTGATAGATGGAGAAGGGTCTGCTGAACAAGTCTTGCCGTCCCCACGACTTGTGCGTCAATCCTCTGTATGTATAAGTTCCTCCAACGCTTCTGCCTCCTCAACCTCGTCTGGGTCCTCCACCTCCACCCCAAGCCTACCTGGTCAGGCCACCAGCATTGTAACTGCGCACAAGGAATCACGCACACCTCCTTACTATGCTGGCAGCAGAGCGCAATGGCATCAGGCAGTCTTTAGCTTGAAATGTCTTGGAAATAAGAGTCACACAGAGAGTTGTGGTCAGCTCTGCTGTCCGAGTTTCATAAATGGTTGTCTCCACTCAACCTGCAGCCAGGTAAGGCCGTGTGCGACAATGCTGCAAACCTGGGTGCGGCCCTTCGCCTGGACAAGGTGACACATGTGCCTTGTATGGCTCACGTGTTGAACCTTATTGTCCAGCAATTTTAACACACTAACCCGGCCTAGAAGGCCTTCTGCACAGGGCATCAAAACTGTCTGCTCACTTCCGCCGTTCAACCGCCGCAGCTGAGCGACTTGCATCGCTCCAGAAGTCTTTCGGCCTGCCGGTTCATCGCCTGAAATGTGATGTGCCGACACGCTGGAATTCGACTCTCCACATGTTACAGCGACTGTGGCAGCACCGCCGAGCACTGGTGCAATTCGTCATGACATATAGCCTGGGCCAACGAGATGCAGAGGTGGGGAAGATCACCTTGATGGTATGGTCTCAGATCAAAAACCTATGCACCCTTCTGCACAGTTTTGACATGGCAACGAATATTTTTAGCGCTGACAATGCCATTATCAGCATGACAATTCCAGTCATTTTCATGCTGGAGCACACGCTAAACACTATTCGGAGTCAGGGGGTGGTTCAACAGGAAGGGGAGGAAGTACATGAGGATTCATATGCGCAAGGGATAACAACATCACCAAGGTCCAGACGTTCATCATCACCAAGGTGGCAGGCATGGGACGATGGGGGAGAGGGATTAACAAGGGCGCATGGTAGCAGGCAAAATGTTGAGGAAGGTGCAGGAGAACATGAAGAAATGGAGGACGAACTATCCATGGACATGGAAGACTCAGCAGATGAGGGAGACCTTGGCCACATTTCAGTTGAAAGAGGTTGGGGGGAGATGTCAGAGGAAGAAAGAACGGTTAACACCTCTATACCACAAACACAGCAAGGACTTGGTCCGCATGGATGCGCAAGACACATGAGCGCCTTCTTGCTGCACTACCTACAACATGATCATCGGATTGTCAAAATTAGAAGTGATGATGACTACTGGGTTGCCACACTATTAGATCCCCGGTACAAGTCCAAATTTTGTGAAATAATTCCAGCCATAGAAAGGGACGCACGTATGCAGGAGTATCAGTAGAAGCTGTTACTCAATCTTAGCTCGGCTTTTCCACCAAACACCAGTGGTGCACGGAGTGAATCTCCCAGTTGCAACTTGACAAGCATGGGACGGTCTCGTCATCAACAGTCTAACCGTACCAGCAGCACCGTATCTGTTGCTGGTAACAGCAATTTTATTGAATTGTTTCATAATATTTTTAGACCATCCTTTGCAAGGCCAACAGAGACAAGAAGTCTGACACATAGTCAACGGCTGCAGAGGATGATACAGGAGTATCTCCAAATGAACATTGATGCCATGACTTTGCAACTGGAGCCTTGCTCATTTTGGGCTTCAAATCTTGAAAAATGGCCTGAGCTCGCCACTTACGCCTTGGAGATTTTGTCATGTCCAGCTGCCAGCGTTGTCTCAGAACGTGTCTTCAGTGCTGCTGGGTGTGTGCTGACAAATAAGCGCACGCGTCTATTCAGTGACAATGTGGACAGACTAACGTTCATCAAGATGAACAAGTCATGGATCCGCAAGGACTTTACTACCCCTGTGTCATCCTGGGGAGAGTAAAGGCTTGTGGATTTGGAATGTGCTTGATGCAAATGTACCTGTCAAGTTTGCAACTGGGGCACAAGTGCTGCCACTGAAGGGGTGTCTGTGTGGCCCAATTTTTGGAAAAAAAAGGCGACTCTGCTTGAAGTCCCCCTGCTGTGTTTTTAAAAACGAGCCAAGAAGAACAAGTCATGGTTCAGCAAAGACTTTGCTACCTACCCCGGTGTCATCCTAGGGACAGTTAAGGCTGGTGTATTTTGGAATGTGCTTGATGCAAATCTACCTGTGAAGTGTACAACTGGGGCATAAGTGATGCCACAGAAGTGGTGTCTGTGTGGCCCAATTTTTGGAAAAAAGGGAAACTCTGCTTGGAGTAACCCTTGCTGTGTTTTTAAAAATGATCCAAGATGAACAGATCTGGGATCAGCAAAGACTTTGCTAGACCTTCTCCAGTGTCATCCTGGGGACAGTTAAGGCTGGCGTATTTTTGAATGTGCTTTATGCAAATGAACACATCCAGTTTGCAACTGGGGCACAAGTGATGCCACTGAAGTGGTGTGTGTGGCCCAATTTTTTGGAAA
This sequence comes from Anomaloglossus baeobatrachus, assembly GCF_048569485.1. NCBI lineage: Eukaryota > Metazoa > Chordata > Amphibia > Anura > Aromobatidae > Anomaloglossus > Anomaloglossus baeobatrachus. The sequence continues at coordinate 636,061,433 of NC_134353.1, forward strand.
AAAGGGAGACTCTGCTTGGAGTCCCCTTGCTGTGTTTTTAAAAATGATCCAAGATGAACAGATCTGGGATCAGCAAAGACTTTGCTACCTATCCCTGTGTCATCCTGGGGACAGCTAAGGCTGGCGTATTTTTGAATGTGCTTGATGCAAATCAACACATCCAGTTTGCAACTGGGGCACAAGTGATGCCACTGAAGGGGTGACTGTGTGGCCCAATTTTTGGAAAAAAGGGAGACTCTGCTTGGAGTAACCCTTGCTGTGTTTTTAAAAATGATCCAAGATGAACAGATCTGGGATCAGCAAAGACTTTGCTAGACCTTCCCCGGTGTCATCCTGGGGACAGTTAAGGCTGGCGTATTTTTGAATGTGCTTGATGCAAATCAACACATCCAGTTTGCAACTGGGGCACAAGTGATGCCAGTGAAGTGGTGTGTGTGGCCCAATTTTTGAAAAAAAGGGAGACTCTGCTTGGAGTCTCCTTGCTGTGTTTTACATGACTTTAGAAGGGCATGCCATGCCTATAGCTGTGTCTCCTCCTCTTTTTCCTCGTCCAGCTGTTTAGTTTTCACATGGGTATTTGTCCTTTTCACTTTCCCATGTGTTTGTGTTGTCTTGGGAGTTGTTTGTCACCTTTTGGACACCTTTGAGGGTGTTTTCCAGGTGTTTTTAGGTGTTTGTGATTGCCTCCCATTGTTTTCAATGGGGTTCGAGAGGATCGTCGAACGGTTCGTCGAACGGTTCGTCGAACGGGGCACCGTTCGACGAACCGAACCAAACTCAAACTCTAGGGGTGTGGCTCATCTCTACGTGTGACCCCGCGTGCCCCACATGTACACACGCAGGCATGTCAGTTTTTTCTCCGGCAGCACGGGTGTCACACGGATCGCAAACTGATGTGGTCCATGTGACATCAGTGTGACACATACCGGAGAAAACACGGGTCTTTTTAATAAAAATATTATCTATATTTACCTCTCTCCAGCGATGCTGTCTCCGGCTCTGCTGCCTCCCGCTCCTGACCCCCGCTCATTATACTCACTGAATATTCAGTGCCCCGTGGAGCTGGAAGCTGGAGCAGCGCTGGGGACTTCAGTGCCGGGGACAGCACCGCTGTGTGAGTATACAGGAGAGTGTCTGTGTGTGTGTGTTCAGTGTATACGTGCATGTGCGCTATCTGTGTGTATGTGCTTGGTGTATCCATGTGTATCTGCTTTGTGGGTATACATATGTGTGTATATGTGCTCAGTGTATACGTGTGTGTGTAGTGAGAGCCTGAAAGCCAGAGTATCGCGGGTACAGCATTGGGGACTCATCACAATTCCCAATGAACTCTGATAAACCCATGAAGCTGTAGCGTGGATGTCACGGGGGTCATCAGGATGTCATCAGAGTTCATTGGGAACTCCAATGACCTCCTGTATGTCACTATGCTTGCAGAATACTCACTTGTCCCCGCTGTGCTGTCCTTGGTGGTGCTGTACCCAGCTGTGCTCCGGCTTCCAGTTCCTGAGTGCGGTGAATATTCAGTGAGTATAATGAGCGGCACTCAGAAGCGGTAGGCAGCAGAGCCAAAGAAAACAGCGCTGGATACAGGTAAATATGGAAAATCTTTTTATTTAAAAGACCCGTGTTTTCTCCGGTACGTGTCACACGTATGCAAACATGGATGTCCCACGTTTGACACACGTGTGACACACGTGTGACACACATGTGACACACGTATGACCATAACCATACGTGTGACTTGTACCTGATTAATCATGGCGTCTGGAACCGGCCTAAAGGAGGGCCTCTTACACATTCTGTTAAAATGCTTAGGTAGTGGGACTGCTACTGTACCACCCCGCTCTCAGCAGCTGAGCTGCTCGGATCCGGCCCTTCCGTGGGTGGCTCGAGTGTCTCCGGACGCGGGGACTTCACGGTCACTGCAAATGAAAAGGGGTAGTGATGGGATGGTGGATTTAGGATGTATATGTACGGGCTGAGCCGTATGGAGTTTGTGACGCCACCCACGGTGTGTGGTGATATTGGACACCACCGCTGCAGTTACGGGGCATTCGGGGGAGATTTTGTGCAGCAAGTTTTTAACCCCTCCGTGGGCAGGGATGGTGGCCCTGGGACCCGTTGGGGGTTTGGCGATGCAGGGAGATGGGCGACCGCAGGGTGCTGGTGTACTCACTATTAGAAAACACACGAGTCTCTGGTAAACCAAGGTGATGGTGGTCGGTGCCCGCAGCCGGCTGCGTTCTGGTTCCCCCACCCGGCTGGTGGTCTCTGTCTTTCTCTGCACCTGTTCTGAATGGTGGACTGCATGCGCTTGCAACTTCAGGAGTCCGCTCCCGGCTTGTGGTTGCCTAAGGAGCCCTTTGCCCGCAGACGCTGGCCCATGGGATCTCTGAGCCGTGGCGGTGGCCTTTTATCCACCTAGGTGGGCTGTTGCCTTCAGTCGGGACTTTGGGTGGGACAGGACCTCTAGTCCTGGCCACAATCAGTTAATTAGCTACCCCCAGTCGCTTCTGGACCTAGCTTCAGGGTCTGAGTACCCCCCTTTGTGCGCCGGTTTCCGAGTCGGTTCCCCGGGTCAGTACCGGCGGGCCACTACCCTGTTCACCTCGGTTCCACCAAGCAGTCTTTCCGGCTCCTGCAGACGAAGACCGCCGTCTGCCTCCTAGCCAAAGGCACCAGGGCTCCTACCCTGGCACCTGTTCAATTTGGGTTCTCGCCTCTGCTGGAGCTGCACACAGCTCCAGCCCACACTCCTCTCCAACTTGAACTCTAGACTTGTTCTGAATTTTCGCACCCCAGGCTGTCTAGGACTCCTCGGTGGGCGTCTTCCAACCACCTGGTTCCGCCCCCTTGTGTGTCTATCAAGCCCTGAGGGGGGTGACTAGGGTTTTGTGGTTGGCTGTGTGTTACCTGTGAGGGAAAGGTGTAATGCGGTGCCCTATTTGTGACTACCTGGCCCGGCCGGGGCGTCACACTACACTCATAAAAGCTATGCACTAAGTGCAAGGGCTGCCAAAAATTAGAAGGAGGAACAGCAGTATCCCTTGGAAGTCACATAGAGGAGGGCCTCAGACAACATTTTTTTACCATTTTTAAGGAGTGGGACTCCTAGACTGAGACTGGTAAAGCTTATACGCTACTAGAAAGGACAGGAATATTTTCAGCAAGAGACGTAGAGGAGAGAATCAGATTCAATTATGGTACAATATTACAAAGAATCTGACTCCAAACTGGCAAAGGCTATGCACTCAGTGCAAGGCCTACCTAGAAATCCTAGAAATTCAGGGACTGATTGTAATACACAGAGCAAGAGATGGCAGAGGGCCTGTGACTACATTTTGTGTCAATGTTAAAAAGATTCAGCCTCCTACACTGGTACAACCTATGCATCTATAGAATTGAAAGGATTGTAAATGCAGCAAGAGATGGAGAGAAGATACTTAGGTTAAATTATGGTATAATTAAAAAAACAAATTATCTGCCAACCTTTTGGCATTGCTTGTCCTTCAGTAGTGTTGTCTCCCGCCTCCCTGCTAAGTGGTACTGTAAGCATTGTCTGGGGTATGAGCGTTTTTGCTGTGCTCATGCAGCAGGCATGGTTTCACCTGCCCGACTATCCTGACCTATGCGTACAACATCAGCCACACGTCCGCTTCCTCGTCCTTTACTGTACAGTCGGCGCATATTAAATTACTGAGGCAGGTAACAGCGGTATAAATAGGTAAACTGGTAAGGATCTTCAGTCAGTGCAAAGCCTTGCTAAAATGACCATGAGGCACAGATGATGTTATGGGGCATGAGGTTCTGTTAGGCGAGGACGCCACACCAGGAGAAATAGTAAGAGCTGTAGATCAGTTACCAAGAAACGGCCGCTACCATTAGGTTGCAAAAATTATCAGTATCCACAAGCCTAAATGTCAACATTTGTGGGGAAATCAGTCCGGAAATGTGGCCGTTTAATGTTTTGGCCTGTGGGTGGCTGCATATTAACATCTGCGTTCCAAGGCCTGGGGTAGAGACAGCTGGACACTGAGTTGGGACAAGGAAGTAGTGTTTGCTGATGGTGTTTGCAAATGTGCAAAGAGAGGTTCAAAGTGGGGGAAGGCATCCACACGTGGGTGACACGCCCACCGGGGCTGTGAGACACTCGTTACCGGGTCGCAGTTCTGTTTCTGGGATGCTGCGGTGGAAAGGCCCGGTTCCGTGACCCCGGTGGTGTCAGTTTAAAAAGGGGGAGATGATGGGGATAGTAGTTTGTCGTGACACCACCTGTGGTACTTGGCCAGAGATAGCCGACGCTGCGGGATGGGACCTCTGGAGTAGATGGTGATGCAGCTTGGTTTGTATAGCTCTACACAGGTAGAACTGGGCCCAGGGTGGATGGGAGTAGTAATTTATGATGGCGGGGGTGTGTAGGGCTGGAGGCACAGGCAAATAACGGAGCGACACAGGGATGCAGTCACAAAGGTTTTTACTCACTGAGGCAGGTTCCAGATTATCACAGCCGGACGATCAAATGCTGCCCTTGGAATGCTGGTGCTCAGTGTGATGGTCTCCAGTCGATCCCGAATAGTTCGGAGGTCAATACCGGTGCATCCTTCATGTGTTCCTTCCCTGGTCATCTTCCTGTGCTAACTCCTTGCCCTCCTGTCCCGCGCCTATGCACATAGTGCCCTGAGCCGGTGTCCGCGGATTCTTCACAAGGGGAGCCTGCTGGCCTAGTCCCTTTGGTCTAGTCCTATGGGTTCACCTTCCAGCGGATTCGTGTGTGGGTTTGGCCTTGGTACTAAATGTGTCCTTGGCCTCTGGTTTTATTAGTGGAGAACGTTGGTTCTTCTCCTCTAGTCTAGGGACCAGTCCCTGTTCGGAGGCCAAGTCACTCCACTCCAATGTACTGTATGTGGAATTGTGGTGCCCTGGACTAACCAGGTCATCACAGGTAACACACACACACCCCCACCACCCTAGGCAGTTACATTAGCCAAACACAAAATCCTTGTTGCCTCTCTCCAAGGCCTGATGTCCACACCAGGTGGGGTGGAGCCAGGCAGTTGGCCCCACCCACCGAGGAGTTCACAGGCTTGGAGGTGGGAAAGGAGTTCAGATTAGTCTTGGAGGTGAAAGTGAGAGGAGTGAACACTTGGAGTGTCTGGGTTTGTGGCCCAGGCACTGACAGCAAGGTTGGCAGATGGTGGTGGCCATCTGCAAGAGTGGTGGATCAACGCAGAACCATAGGACCGGGGTCGGGCGGTGACCCGCCGGTACCGACCGGGGAGCGAAGTGAAACCAGCACACACAGGCAGGACCATCGGACCCCGACTAGGCTTGGAGTCGCCGTCAACAGTCAAATCCGAGTGTGACAGGAACCCCAGGGGTTTCCTAACAACCAAAGACCCGTTAGAAGGCAACCGTCCACACCGTGAGGGTATACAGCTACCGCCAAAGACTAGAGACCCAAGGGCCAGCGCCTGCGGGCAAACAGGCTCCTCCGGCATCCATACACCAGGGAGCGGACTACCGTTGGGGACCCATCGTAGTCAAGACAGTACACGAAGGTGCAGGGAAAGACAGCCGCCATCACCTGTCTGGGGAGGGACACAGCAGCCGGCTGCGGGACCCGTCCATCCAGCCGTTTGGTTTACCGGAGACTTTGTGCATCTCTTGCTGAGTGAGTACACCCGTGCCATCCGGCACCGCGCCGCGCTGTCCCTGCAACCCTGCACCTCACCTACCCTGCCTCCCTGTCTCACCACCGGGCCCCGGGACCACCGACCCCTACCCACAGAGGGGGAAAACAACATCCCAGCTGCTCCCTACCATCGCTCCCGGGATCCCCGTCACCAGCAGCGGTGGTGCCCACCTTCACCACAACCCGTGGGTGGCGTCACGGACTAAATCCCCAAACAAACCACCCCCCTTTTCACTCACGGGCGAGGAGCGCCGCTCGAGTCCCCGGATCCGGCCCACCGCTCGAGCCACCGAGCAGCAGCAGCAGCGCCGGACCCGAGCGTTAGCGAGCGCAGCGCCCCGCCGCCCGTGACAGAATGAGTCCACGGGGGTTTGGCACACTCCCCGTGGGCCCTGGGACCTTTCTGTCTTGTGCCTAGGTCAAGATGCATCAGCTCCATACCACAGGTCTTCACTCCTCCTCTGCTCCTTCTCGACTCTCTAACTCTCTGTCACTACAGAGTTCCCTCACTCATTAGACTCCACCCTAGGTCTGTGGGATTAGGGGGAGGGAGGTGTCATCACCAGTGGTGGCTATACATACCTTGTTTTTCCAAAAATAAGACCTCCCCCAAAAATAAGCCCTAGCAAGAGTTTTCAGCATTTTTGGCATAAGCTTAAATATAAGCCCTACCCCGAAAATAAGCCCTAGTCGTTCAATAATAAAATGTTCATGCAGATAAAAAAGTTTAAGAATACTGCAGGACACATCATTATAGAAAGCGAACACCGCCAAAAGTGAGAAGAAAGACGACTGAAGACCCCAGAATCATACTCACCAGATGCAGAACGGGAGGACCTGCAATGGAAAGCACAGCTGCACACATCAGATTGCACAACCACACACATCAGATCGCACACCCACACATCAGATCACACACTCACACATATCAGATCGCACACTCACACACATCAGATTGCGCCGCACACAATCAGTTCTCACACCCACACACATCAGATCGCGCACACACAAACATCAGATCACACACATATATCAGATCACACTCACAATCACACATCAGATCGCACGCACTCACTACATTTGGCGATACCGATTGCTTCTGGCTGGCAGAGAATCCTGAGATGCAGTGCAGTGGAACGCATAAGGGACCTGCGGTGAAATGGATTGATTCGTTCCACCGCCGATTCCTCCATGCGTTCCACCACAAGTCCTTGCGCTCCACTGCACTGCTTCCCATCTTCCTCTGCTGGCTGGAAACAATCGGTATCACTGAATGTGGTGAGTGAATGTGTTTAATGCCATGTGTGCTTGTGTGTGCAACCTGATATGTGTGTGTATGAGTATGAGTGTGTGTGTGATCTGATATATGTGAGTGTGACGGCCAGAAGCAGGGGAGGACGGAGTGTAGCATATCTGTTGGGAGCACTTGCTGAAGATCGCAGGAGGACCTGGGAGCCACTCAGACATCTGGGGTTTGGTAAGTATGGTTGTCCTGGGAGGTCTGCTTTTTGGGGGGGTGGTAAATTTATCCCCAACTGCAAAGGATCTGCAGTCAGTACAAGCTCTAGCCAAAATGATCAGGAGGCATGGCAATGCAATTAGTAACAGATGTATCTCCAACTTATCAACAAGTTTATAAGGGTGATCAAATATCAGAACTTCCAAAAAATTCAAATGACCCAAAAATCATAACCATAAATTATTTATTTCTCATCAAAAAATAAAAACAAACAACATTGAAAACAATTCAAGGAGATGGATAATGATATAAAAATATCCTGGGCAAACAAAGTGTCTGTTTTCTTTTTATGTGGTACATAATGTGTCCATACAAATTTATAATGATAATTCACAAGAAGGTACTCATAAAGTTGGTCTCCAAAAAAGTATTCAACCCCTAATATGTCTGTGTGGGATGATCTTAAAAGATCTATAGTGTATAGAAAGTGCAAGTGCATCAATATAGAACTACAAATAAATAATTTAATTCAGAAAATCACAATTATCCGCATATCAGACGATGAGGGGTTGAATAATTTTCTATCTAAGTTGTAACAATACCAAATAAATTAATTTAATAAACCACCAGTCTCTGTAACAGATTTTTTTAATATATTGTTGTGAGGGTCTTCACAAAAAAAGTATTCAACCCCTGATATGTCCGTGTGGAATGGTCTAGATAAAAATCTATAGTATATAATAAAGTGCAAGTGCATAAATATAGAACTATAAATAAATGATTGATTGTCCACATGTCAGACGATGAGGGGTTGAATAATTTTCAATCTAGGGTGTGATGATATCAAATAAATTAATTTGTTGAAGGTTTATAATTGGCACAGTGGAACCAATCAGAAGAAGAACTTAAATAGAGTCCCGTCAAATTCCTCTATTTCATCTAACGGAAGTAATGTGAGTACTGCAACCAATGACAATAATCGGACTTCAGGCAGGGGAAAGAGAAAGGGTACTTTTCAAGGCTCCTATAACCAAGACTATAAAAGAACAACTTCATTCAACACGACAACATCCAGGTTACAGGTAATTAACCTCTCAGATACTATATTAACAGAGTCAAATTTATGTGTTCAGTTTGGGGCTAACCTTTTCTCCATCTTGCTGTCTGGATCCCTTTATAGCGATAAAGCATTTACACCTTTTTGCGAGAAAATTGTTTTTTTAAAAAATTGTTTAACAAATCCCAACGAGGAGAGAAAAACTGGAACTTTAGAGAACTTCAAGCCATTCAAAGACTGATGGAATTGGAAGACATAGAGGATCCTCAAGGACAACAACATAATGAAGGTAATGAAATTAAGACATTTAAACCTAAATCAACCAAATTCCCATCACTTAACTTATTCCCCAACATTGATCTATTTGTTAGATTGGTATCTGATGGTTTTAAAAAAATTACCAAAAAAAGAAATGTAAAAAACCTGACGAAGGATCAAAAAACAGCGTTAGAGGAATTAGGAATTTGGAATTAAAAGGAATGAAAGATATAATGAAAAAACCCGCAGACAAAGGGGGCAACGTGGTCTTGTGGCCACGTGCAATGTATGTTAAAGAAGGCCTAAGACAACAACTGTTATAGGAAACTCACATTTACCCCTTTGCGATCATTTTCTCTGTCACTACAGGGGTTGGTGGAAAATGCGTTGAAGGATGGTGTCATTACGGAAGAACAAAAGGAATTTCTGGCTGTGCAAAACCCACAGATCCCGTGTCTCTATCTGTTACCAAAGGTACATAAAAATAAATTATCCCCACCTGGGCATCCCATTGTTTCGAGCAATGTGAGCCTATGTGAGCCAATGTGCCAATTTTTGGATTTTCATTTGAACCCCTTGGTATCTGACTTACCGTCATTCATCAAGGATTCAACAGATTTTCTACGGAGAATTGAAGGCATCCAATTGGAAAATGATATGTGGATGGCAACCCTTGACGTGGAAGCATTGTACACGTCCATCAAACATTGTGATGAAATTCGGGCGGTCCAATATTATTTATCCATGGGAAACCTGGATAATAATCTTAATGAATTCCTACTCACCTTACTGAAATATGCACTGACACATAATTTCTTTTGGTTTGGGGAGTCCTTCTTCCTACAGCTCCAGGGGACAGCCATGGGAGCGGCGTTCGCACCCTGCTATGCCAACCTGTTCCTGGGGCTGTGGGAAAGGGAGTCCCTTTTCAGTGATACTTTCGAAAATGCTGATAAAGTATTGGTATGGGCAAGGTTCATTGATGACATCTTCTTGATTTGGCAGGGAGGCAAAGAAGATCTAGACCAATTCATTTTTTCTCTCAATCAAAGTGACCGAAATATCAGATTAACTAGTAAGCTGAGTCAAGAAAGGATTGAATTTTTGGACCTTCCAAATTTACAAAGGCAGTGATGGTTGCATTCATACCATGAATTTTTGCAAGATAATACAAAGAGAAGCCCTGCGTCACTGAAAAGATAGGTGCTCTGAGGTAAAAACATATACAAAAAAGGAGATAACCCCGGCACACTACCACTCCCAAAAAGGCAATGATACAGTAATTTGTATGCAAAAATAATTGTTTTATTGACAAATTTATTCAATATTTCATTATATGTGCTTGGTCCAAAAAATTATAATTGACGTTTCGGCTGGAGGCCTTCGTCAGTATGGACTTTTTTATCTAATAGTGACAAAAAAACAAATCAATAACACATATGCATTTCAGAACTTATATACAATAACATCCAACATCTTATGATCAGAGTCGACGAGGATAGATAATACAAGGCAGAGATACTATGAGAAACATATGAGGGAACAAAGGTATCATCTGTCAGTACAGGTCATATAGATCCAATTTCATATTTAGTACTTTCAAAAGAGAAAGGTATATTTTTAGAAAAATAATTATCCGCGAAATTACTACTAGGAGTGAGGACGTGCGAGTGACTGAGCAGATGGAGGACCGACCAGGCATGAATCAGGAAAATGAGAGAGTTGGCAATACGTAATAGTAGGAATAGATGAGAGATGATGAAAGGCACAAGAAAAAGAAAAAGATGGAGGACTAGAGAGAAAAAAAAGGGAAAGACAAAAGGAGAAGGGAAAAAACAAAGAGCAGGGAGAGAACAAGGAGAAAACAAAGAGCAGGGAGAAAACAAAAAATGATAAGAACAGGAGCACAGAAGGTAATATGGGGTAAATGTATAGCACACTCACCATATACTTATAGATACAAGTGAAGAAATATGGCAGTTAGGCCGCAAAATAACATATGGAAAGTCTCTCAGAATCCTTGTCTATAATGGAAAAAACATGTGTTAATATGTCCTACAACATTGTCATTAGTGCAGGTATAAATATGCCAAAAATGACTAAGGTTATGAGAAATGAGGTACCTGTGACTTTAAGAGGACTTCGAGTAACAAATGTACATAAACAATTATTTGGCAGGCACAGTGACCATATGCTGTGATGTGAAGGGTTCCAAAACTTCAAAAAAGACATATATATATGTGTTAGAAGTTATCGTGGATCTACAAGGAAATGACATCACATCATAATAAGATGAGAGAGTGTACCTATGGATACCACGTCTTCAATGAGATAACGTCTATTGGGTAGTATTATCATATATAGTATAACCAGTCGACTGAATTGTGGATAAATCCTAGTTCCATATAAGAAAAAAGGAAGATAATATACGTAAGACCATGAGGTTCAACTATATATTAAAAAGGTGTATATAGTGTTGCAGTTAAATACCTATACTTCTATAGGAAAGCAGAAATGACTGTCAGCAGTGGGACCCCCCAGCATTTGTAACAGGGATATGGATAAATCTATACTGGAAATAGAAAACAGAGTGAGACAGACTGGCTCCAGAAAACAACAAAACAAAACTGATGTTCATTATAAGAGCACTTTACCAATCCTAACTGGTCCAGGAAGGGGAGAGAATCCGGTATAACTGGTGGGAGAATATGACCTTCCCTGACAACAGGGGAAAAGAGACACAGAATGATTAGATAAAAGAACTAGGCATGAAAAAGCTGTAATCAGAGGGCAGACAGACCGGTCGGTATCCATGACTCACCTAATGACTGCTGGACATGTGTTCAGAGAGGAGGGTCCTGCACAGTGAGCTGCGTACTGCGTGGAATGCTTAAAAAGGAAGTGTGGGCGGATACTGATGTGTCACTTCCTGTGAATGGAACTCAGGAAGTCGGGTGTGTGGAATGCACACTGCGCATGCGCACTGCGCGTTCCCAGCCCGGCTCATAGGCAGGACGTCAGAGTGGCTAAAATCATGTGATTGTGAGAGACAGCGTTCAGGGAGGGTTCGCAGGAGCTCCATTTACATGCGTGGTAGTGACTAGGAGAGGTGATCTATCCAAGGTGCCATATGGAGCAGTGCAATTATCCATGAAAGTGATGGTGCTCGCTATCCATAGTGCCTAGCGTTTCTGCAAAAAAGAGAGACATAATCAATATGGAGATGACAATTGTAAATAACAGTGTAAATAATACATATACGTGTACATGGCTTCAGAGATACCTCTATACCACTGAACTATGGTATTTGAAAAATCATATTACAAAAATCATATTAAAAAATCATATTAAAAATAAAGGAGTGCACATACGTACACACACATACACATACACATATGAACCACACATATGTATACATATATATACGTGCACACATGCACACACCTTCCAACCCACAAATATACACATATCAGTGTATATACGACGATCAATGGAATATAATGTAAATATCGTCGTGCCTCAGTAGATAGACCAACACAAAACAGTAAATGGGAATCATTTAAGTACCTACATGCAGCGCAAGGGGACCGCAATGGGCAGCAACATGGCGCCCCCTTACGCGAATGTCTTTATGGCGTTTTTTGAGGATCGTTTCATCCATCCCAACTCATTCATCATTAAACATGCCCTGATATGGCGAAGATATATAGATGATATTTTCATGGTTTGGGATGGTGAACTGAGTACTCTTCTTCTGTTCTTTTCTGACCTTAACGGTTTCATGCCCGGGCTAACATTTTCGATTCACCATGACAGGCATCAGATTAATTACCTTGACTGCATGGTTATTGTAGTTGACGATGGGCTCCTGACTACTGACATCTATGTAAAACCCACCGACAGGAATAGTCTCCTCTTCTACACAAGCAATCACCCCAGGCACGTCAAAAAAGCCCTACCTATCTCACAGCACACACGGGTTGATAGACTTGTGAGCAAACCAGAAACTAAAATAATGCGCCATAAGGAGATGAGTCAAAAATTCGTTCAGAGGGGGTATCCACGGGAAGTGGCTGACGCTACGTGTTCCACATCCAATAGTAGGAGCGAATCTCAAAGTCGGGTAGCATGCGTCACCACTTACCACCCTTTCCAACCCTTACTCAAAAGAATCATCTGCCAACATTGGCCCCTTCTTAAGTCAGCTTACCCCAAAATTGGGGTTTTTCATGATTTACCTCTGTTCTGCCACAAGAGATCGCCTAATCTGAGAAACCACCTTGTACGTGCTGATATCGGTTCTAATAAGACAGTTCCAAGGCAAGTGTTCCTAGACACACAACAGAGAGGCACTTTCCCATGCCTCAGCTGTGCACAATGTGCCAATGTTATTAAAGGCAACACGTTTACACATGCCAGAACTGGAAGATTGTTCCATATCAAGGGTTTCCACACATGCGACAGCACCTACGTGATCTACTACATTAAATGCCCATGCGGTCTCGGGTATGTTGGGGAAACCACCCAGCATATCCGAGACCGCATAAGTCGGCACAAATCCGATATCAGGTGTGGCAACACTTTGTTGCCCATGCCCCACCATTTTGTGGCAGCAGGGCACCGAATATCCCAACTCAGATTTCAAGTCATCGACCATGTGGATACCATACGTAGGGGTGGTAATAGGGTTAAACGTTTACGTGACAGAGAGGCAATGTGGATACACCGGCTGGGTACACTTGAACCCTTTGGCATGAACCGTAAATACGAGGCAGGTACTTAAATGATTCCCATTTACTGTTTTGTGTTGGTCTATCTACTGAGGCACGACGATATTTACACTATATTCCATTGATCGTCGTATATACACTGATATGTGTATATTTGTGGGTTGGAAGGTGTGTGCATGTGTGCACGTATATATATGTATACATATGTGTGGTTCATATGTGTATGTGTATGTGTGTGTACGTATGTGCACTCCTTTATTTTTAATATGATTTTTTAATATGATTTTTGTAATATGATTTTTCAAATACCATAGTTCAGTGGTATAGAGGTATCTCTGAAGCCATGTACACGTATATGTATTATTTACACTGTTATTTACAATTGTCATCTCCATATTGATTATGTCTCTCTTTTTTGCAGAAACGCTAGGCACTATGGATAGCGAGCACCATCACTTTCATGGATAATTGCACTGCTCCATATGACACCTTGGATAGATCACCTCTCCTAGTCACTACCACGCATGTAAATGGAGCTCCTGCGAACCCTCCCTGAACGCTGTCTCTCACAATCACATGATTTTAGCCACTCTGACGTCCTGCCTATGAGCCGGGCTGGGAACGCGCAGTGCGCATGCGCAGTGTGCATTCCACACACCCGACTTCCTGAGTTCCATTCACAGGAAGTGACACATCAGTATCCGCCCACACTTCCTTTTTAAGCATTCCACGCAGTACGCAGCTCACTGTGCAGGACCCTCCTCTCTGAACACATGTCCAGCAGTCATTAGGTGAGTCATGGATACCGACCGGTCTGTCTGCCCTCTGTTTACAGCTTTTTCATGCCTAGTTCTTTTATCTAATCATTCTGTGTCTCTTTTCCCCTGTTGTCAGGGAAGGTCATATTCTCCCACCGGTTATACCGGATTCTCTCCCCTTCCTGGACCAGTTAGGATTGGTAAAGTGCTCTTATAATGAACATCAGTTTTGTTGTTTTCTGTAGCCCACTTGTTTCACTCTGTTTTCTATTTCCAGTATAGATTTATCCATATCCCTGTTACAAATGCTGGGGGGTCCCACTGCTGACAGTCATTTCTGCTTTCCTATAGAAGTATAGGTATTTAACTGCAACACTATATACACCTTTTTAATATATAGTTGAACCTCATGGTCTTACGTATATTATCTTCCTTTTTTCTTATATGGAACTAGGATTTATCCACAATTCAGTCGACTGGTTATACTATATATGATAATACTACCCAATAGACGTTATCTCATTGAAGACGTGGTATCCATAGGTACACTCTCTCATCTTATTATGATGTGATGTCATTTCCTTGTAGATCCACGATAACTTCTAACACATATATATATGTCTTTTTTGAAGTTTTGGAACCCTTCACATCACAGCATATGGTCACTGTGCCTGCCAAATAATTGTTTATGTACATTTGTTACTCGAAGTCCTCTTAAAGTCACAGGTACCTCATTTCTCATAACCTTAGTCATTTTTGGCATACTTATACCTGCACTAATGACAATGTTGTAGGACATATTAACACATGTTTTTTCCATTATAGACAAGGATTCTGAGAGACTTTCCATATGTTATTTTGCGGCCTAACTGCCATATTTCTTCACTTGTATCTATAAGTATATGGTGAGTGTGCTATACATTTACCCCATATTACCTTCTGTGCTCCTGTTCTTATCATTTTTTGTTTTCTCCCTGCTCTTTGTTTTCTCCTTGTTCTCTCCCTGCTCTTTGTTTTTTCCCTTCTCCTTTTGTCTTTCCCTTTTTTTTCTCTCTAGTCCTCCATCTTTTTCTTTTTCTTGTGCCTTTCATCCTCTCTCATCTATTCCTACTATTACGTATTGCCAACTCTCTCATTTTCCTGATTCATGCCTGGTCGGTCCTCCATCTGCTCAGTCACTCGCACGTCCTCACTCCTAGTAGTAATTTCGCGGATAATTATTTTTCTAAAAATATACCTTTCTCTTTTGAAAGTACTAAATATGAAATTGGATCTATATGACCTGTACTGACAGATGATACCTTTGTTCCCTCATATGTTTCTCTTAGTATCTCTGCCTTGTATTATCTATCCTCGTCGACTCTGATCATAAGATGTTGGATGTTATTGTATATAAGTTCTGAAATGCATATGTGTTATTGATTTGTTTTTTTTTGTCACTATTAGATAAAAAAGTCCATACTGACGAAGGCCTCCAGCCGAAACGTCAATTATAATTTTTTGGACCAAGCACATATAATGAAATATTGAATAAATTTGTCAATAAAACAATTATTTTTGCATACAAATTACTGTATCATTGCCTTTTTGGGAGTGGTAGTGTGCCGGGGTTATCTCCTTTTTTTTTATGAATTTTCACAAGGACACTGCGGTAAATTTGTTGCTTCATTTTTCATCAGCTCATCCCCGACCATTGAAGGAAAACATCCCATATGGACAATTTCTAAAAATTCTAAGAAATTGCTCAGAAGATAACTCATTTTTCCAGCAGTCGCGTGAACTCTCTAGAAGATTTCGAGAAAGAGGGTATAGTAGACGAACAATTAGAAAAAGTCTCCAAAGAGCATCACAAGTGAAGAGATCAGACTTATTAAGAGTGAGGAAAAGGAGTAACTCTGTACAACCAGTGAGGTTTATTTCACAATATAACGAGGATTGGTGGCAAATGAAAGAGGTATTGAAGAGATTCTGGCCTTTACTAAGCCAAGATGAAGTATTAAAAACGTGTATTCCTGAAGAGCCATCAATTACCTTTAGACGAGCAAAGAATCTGAAAGACATTTTGGTCCATAGTTATTACCAAGGAAAAGAAAACCAGAATCCCTTTGGCACCAGAGGCCCCAAATGGGGATTTTATCCATGCGGACAATGTCTCGCATGTCCCAACATGAAAAGAGCAGAGACCTTTCAATCAAGTAATGGAGAGAGAGAATTTCGTAGCACGCAGCATATTACATGCAACACTGAAGGTGTTGTATATTTTGCAACATGTCCATCCAACTTAATCTACATTGGACTTACCTCCAGAAAGCTCAAAGTATGGATCAGGGAACATGTCCTTGACATTTTGAATGCCTCTAAGGCAGATGAAGGCACAGAATTAAAACCGATACCTCGCCATTTTAAATCAAAACATCAGTGAGACGCCACATTATTAAAAGTGATGGGAATTGATCAGATTGTCCTCAACCAAAGAGGAGGAAATTTAAAGAAATTATTGGCTCAACCGGAGACTTTCTGGATTTGGAAAATAGATATGGTACGTCCTAAAGGTCTTAATGAAGTTCTGAGTTATGCGCCCTTTTTAGTAGAATGTATGATTACTGATTAAGCTTCCATTTCTTGAGTTTATGTACCTTTTTACTAAAAAAAAAATTCTTTTTGATGTTGTGGTGTTTTTTTCTTCTTTTTACTTCACATGTTTTTAATATTATTTTATTTTATTTTTTTAGTGAATTCATAGTTGGATATTATACAAAAGAAACTGTTGGAGAGAAATTAATGGAGTAATAAAGAGACATTTGGATTTCTGAGAATTAAAATCACCTATGAATGTTTATAGGACTATGCGCTGATGGGTTTGTGTAATGCAGTTGGTCTCCTATTTAGGATTTGTTGTAGGGACAATATATCATTTTATATACATGTATTTTTTGTGTGTGTGTTTTTTGTATTTTTTGTAATTTTTGTTTTTCAGCAATTTGAGTTAATTGAAGGTAGTAAGTATAATACATCACGTATATATTTCATTAAATCACTTGTGCACATTGTTGTGTTTTATTTCTTTTCCTTTTTTCATATGTTTCACTACATAGGCACACTTGCACTATTCACTTCACTTACCACGGTTTATTCTTAGTTTTTTCTTTTTCTTTTCCTTTTTCATTTTTTTCACTATCATTTTGCACCACCTAGATGAACCTGCTCAATAACATGCATCCCTTATGAGCCTTTGAATTAGGTCCGTTTTACTTTGGTTATTTTCTAAGTATAAGAAATCCCTTATTGCACATGCGCTTCCTGTGGGCAGCGGTGTTGATGGGTATCCATGGTGAGGCGTCCTGACGTGGTTTGTGGACGCGCTCCCCTAGTTACGGGGGGCGTTTCCATCAACTGCGGGACGCCGGGCCAGGTGCTATGAGCTCACCGGCTTCCCATAGCAAGCGCTACACAGCTGCCACATCTAATGATCAGCTCTGTCATTGGACAGCTGATCCTTATATAGAGTGTGCGCTCTGCCAGACTTTACCCTTTCTGAGGAAGACAGACAAAACGATCGTTAAGGGGGATCCTGTGGCTCTTATGTAAGATTTATATAATTCACTGCTCATGTTTTTTATTCATGTGGTCATCTTGATAATATGTTGATTTATTCAGACTCTGTACCTGTTTGGTAGATTAACCATTACCCTACTGATTAAAGATCAGCTAATAGTGCATGTGCATGTGTACTTGAAGATGTCTAACAGGGGTTTGCAGCATCCGCTATGTTAA
This sequence comes from Anomaloglossus baeobatrachus, assembly GCF_048569485.1. Taxonomy (NCBI): domain Eukaryota; kingdom Metazoa; phylum Chordata; class Amphibia; order Anura; family Aromobatidae; genus Anomaloglossus; species Anomaloglossus baeobatrachus. The sequence goes on from NC_134353.1 coordinate 636,079,164, forward strand.
TATAGGTTCAGTATACTCTCTGTGAGATCAAATTTAGTCAGATATTGATTATGTGAATACCCTCACAACAAGACATTAAAAAATCTGTTGCAGCAATTGGTAGTTCAACAAATTAATTTATTTGATATTATCACACCCTAGATTGAAAATTATTCAACCCCTCATCGTCTGACATGTGGACAATATTGGTCTCTTAAATCAATCATTTATTTATAGTTCTATATTTATGCACTTGCACTTTCTTATATACTATAGATTTTTATCTAGACCATTCCACACGGACATGTCAGGGGTTGAATACTTTTTTTGTGAAGACCCTCACAACAATATATTAAAAAATCTGTTACAGAGACTGGTGGTTTATTAAATTAATTTATTTGGTATTGTTACAACTTAGATAGAAAATTTATTCAACCCCTCATCGTCTGATATGTGGATAATTGTGATTTTCTGAATTAAATTATTTATTTGTAGTTCTATATTGATGCACTTGCACTTTCTGTACACTATAGATCTTTTAAGATCATCCCACACAGACATACAGTTAGGTCCAGAAATATTTGGACAGTGACACAAGTTTTGTTATTTTAGCTGTTTACAAAAACATGTTCAGAAATACAATTATATATATAATATGGGCTGAAAGTGCACACTCCCAGCTGCAATATGAGAGTTTTCACATCCAAATCGGAGAAAGGGTTTAGGAATCATAGCTCTGTAATGCATAGCCTCCTCTTTTTCAAGGGACCAAACGTAATTGGACAAGGGACTTTAAGGGCTGCAATTAACTCTGAAGGCGTCTCCCTCGTTAACCTGTAATCAATAAAGTAGTTAAAAGGTCTGGGGTTGATTACAGGTGTGTGGTTTTGCATTTGGAAGCTGTTGCTGTGACCAGACAACATGCGGTCTAAGGAACTCTCAATTGAGGTGAAGCAGAACATCCTGAGGCTGAAAAAAAAGAAAGAATCCATCAGAGAGATAGCAGACATGCTTGGAGTAGCAAAATCAACAGTCGGGTACATTCTCAGAAAAAAGGAATTGACTGGTGATCTTGGGAACTCAAAAAGGCCTGGGCGTCCACGGATGACAACTGTGGTGGATGATCGCCGCATACTTTCTTTGGTGAAGAAGAACCCGTTCACAACATCAACTGAAGTCCAGAACACTCTCAGTGAAGTAAGTGTATCTGTCTCTAAGACAACAGTAAAGAGAAGACTCCATGAAAGTAAATACAAAGGGTTCACATCTAGATGCAAACCATTCATCAATTCCAAAAATAGACAGGCCAGAGTTAAATTTGCTGAAAAACACCTCATGAAGCCAGCTCAGTTCTGGAAAAGTATTCTATGGACAGATGAGACCAAGATCAACCTGTACTAGAATGATGGGAAGAAAAAAGTTTAGAGAAGAAAGGGAACGGCACATGATCCAAGGCACACCACATCCTCTGTAAAACATGGTGGAGGCAACGTGATGGCATGGGCATGCATGGCTTTCAATGGCACTGGGTCACTTGTGTTTATTGATGACATAACAGCATACAAGAGTAGCCGGATGAATTCTGAAGTGTACCGGGATATACTTTCAGCCCAGATTCAGCCAAATGCCGCAAAGTTGATCGGACGGCGCTTCATAGTACAGATGGACAATGACCCCAAGCATACAGCCAAAGCTACCCAGGAGTTCATGAGTGCAAAAAAGTGGAACATTCTGCAATGGCCAAGTCAATCACCAGATCTTAACCCAATTGAGCATGCATTTCACTTGCTCAAATCCAGACTTAAGACGGAAAGACCCACAAACAAGCAAGACCTGAAGGCTGCGGCTGTAAAGGCCTGGCAAAGCATTAAGAAGGAGGAAACCCAGCGTTTGGTGATGTCCATGGGTTCCAGACTTAAGGCAGTGATTGCCTCCAAAGGATTCGCAACAAAATATTGAAAATAAATATTTTTTTTTGGGGTTTGGTTTATTTGTCCAATTACTTTTGACCTCCTAAAATGTGGAGTGTTTGTAAAGAAATGTGTACAATTCCTACAATTTCTATCAGATATTTTTGTTCAAACCTTCAAATTAAACGTTACAATCTACACTTGAATTCTGTTGTAGAGGTTTCATTTCAAATCCAATGTGGTGGCATGCAGAGCCCAACTCGCGCAAATTGTGTCACTGTCCAAATTTTTCTGGACCTAACTGTATTAGGGGTTGAATACTTTTTTGGAGACCAACTTTATGAGTACCTTCTTGTGAATTATCATTATGAATTTGTATGGACACATTATGTACCAAATAAAAAGAAAACAGACACTTTGTTTGCCCAGGATATTTTTATATCATTATCCATCTCCTTGAATTGTTTTTAATGTTGTTTGTTTATATGTTTAATGAGAAATAAAGAATTTATTGTTATGATTTTTGGGTCATTTAAATTTTTTGGAAGTTCTAGTAACAGATGTAGATGACAGACTCTGATTCCATATTTTGTTTAATTTTGAGCAAACTCTTAAATATTGACTGTCAAACTGGCAAAGAATATGCAGACAGTGTGAGGTGTATTCAAAATGACTATGAGGCACGGGTGATGCTATAGGACATGTGCTTGTGTAAGGTGGGGACGGCACATAGGAAAAAATATTGATGGCTGGGGACTGAGTGCCTAGGGACGGTCACCACCATCAGGTTGTGGAAAGCCTCAGTGTCCACAAGTCTAACGCCAATGTACCGCCCCCGTGCCAGCGACCGAGCCGCTCTGATCCGGAGCCGCGGTGGCTCGAGGGGTCTCCGCATCTGGAGGTTCCGTGAAGACACTCGAGTTAAAAGAAGAGGGGGGATATGTACAAGGGAGTTAGAAAGTTCGTGACGCCACCCACGGTGCGTGGTAATGTGAAAGACCACTGCTGCTGTTGGGGAGCCCAGTGACGATGGTGCAGCAGCCAGATGTTTAACCCCTCCGTGGGTAGGGGGTCTGTGTCCCGGGGCCCGTTGGATGGTTGGTGCTTGGGGTGCCGTGGGCGATAGGAAAAGGGGTTTCCAGTGTACTCACTCAGTCCATGAATAACAACACCGACAACTTGTAAACCAGAGTCCTGAGCACCACTGCAGCTTGTAGGGAGCACGCTTGGTGTGCTGTTAGTCTGTGGCCCTTTCCTTGGCACCTTTGTCTCTATTTGGACCCTCAGGTATAAAACTCTTCAGGTCCCACTCACCCGTATGGCTAACAGAGTGAGCTTGCTCTCAGGGTTCGCGCGTAGGGTTTCTTTGGACTGTATTGGGAAAATCCTATCCCATCGGTGCACTAATACCCCGATTTGGAGCGGGTTGGAGATGAATCTTGAAGTCTTCACCCCCATTGGGTAAATTACCTGAACGCGTGAAGCTACTTTCCGGCCCAGGGTCCACGTACCCCGTCATGCCCTTGCCCCTGCCCGGTGATAGCTCATGGCCGCCGGTTTCCCTCCTCGGCAGTCCGTGCCCCTTGACATAATCCCCTGCGACCGGGGTTCCAGCTCCTACCAGGCCCAGACCAATGTCTGCCACCTAGTAACTACAGGAGCCCTGCTTCAGGCCGGTGACCTCTCTCTTTTAGAGCGTCACCTGCACCTCCTTCTTCTCCTGGTTCCCTTCACTCTCTCCTCAGCTCCACTGTCACTTTTCCACTTTTTCCTTTCCAACCCCCCATATTGGCGGCCCTATTCCCTTCAGGCCCCCCAATGGAGTGTCTGGTGGGTACAGTTTAAAGTGTTCCTAGGATTTTGATTGGCTAAGTTGTTAGCAACACCAAAGGACCAGGACCCGTAACCAAGGAGGAGTGGATACTGTGCAGAAGGGAAGATTGCACAATACCCTGTGACAACCTGATAGGCCAGGGCGTCACACCAACATTTCCATGGCATGCAGGTGGCTGAGTATTTCTGCTTGCTTTCCAAGGCCTGGGGTAGAGACAGCTGGACTCTGTGCTGGGACAAGGAGGTGGACAAGGTTGTCGATTGTGTTTGCGAATGTGTAAAGACAGCTTCAGGGCACAAGGCATCTGTGCCTGTGTCCTGGCCAGGGGATTCACCAGCACGTACCATAGGGGAAGTGGCAGTGGGGTCACCCACAGACAAAGATTGTGAAGCCAGGTGTTCGGCCAGTAAGGTTTTGATGACATGTGCCTGAGCATGCTGGGGGTGGTCAGGCTGGTAGTGGTCTGGCTCCTACTGAGCTTGGTATGGCACAGTTTGCACATGACCATTTTGTTGTCTTTTGCACTTTCTGTAAAAAAGTGCCAAATTGGGGAACACCTTGGTCTGGCATCTTGCTTTGTTTGGGTGCTCTGGGAAACTGTTGCCCCCTTCTCCCTCTAGCCTGCCTACTGCCTTTTGCTGCCTGATGCGGTGTTGCAGATCCCTCTCCCTCTGAGCTGCTGTCCTCACTCTGTATGCCACCTTGCCATGTTGGGCCAGTGACTTCGTCATCCATCATCTCATCTTTCACTTCCACACTTTGTTCCTCCTCCTGACTTATAGACTTCATTTGACTTACTAACAACTGTGCCTGATCATCATCCACCTTTTGAGACAGTAATTGCCATTCCACACAGTCGTCTTCTTCTGGCCGGAGCTGCTAAAATATGTGGGCATCACTGCGCACAATCTGCTCATGTGCCTTTTGAAATGTGAACATTAAGAAGCCAGAAGAAGCCATAAATAGAAACGTAAATAGCTCCTCAGAGTATCCAAGTGTGGGGTCATTTACATAGATCTCTTCTCTAATAATACAAGCCTTACATGCATTTAGTGTAGGGCAAGTTGCTGGAATAGGGATAGTGTACTAGAGGCTTGTAGTCAGGGACTCTAGCCTTACAGATCGTGCTGCTGTTATTTAAAATAATTAATTATATTCTTTTATAATACTGCTCTTTGCTGCACTTAGTGTTGGGCAAGCTGCTGGAGTAGGGATACTCTATTAGAGTCCTGTAGGCAGCGATTCTAGCCTTATAGACTGTGCTGCTGCTACATAAAAAAAATCTATTCTCTAATAATACTGCTTTTAGTCTGCAATTAGTGTTGGTTGAAATTTTGGAGTAGGACTAGTATTAGATGCATTTAGGCAGGGATTCTAGTCTTGCTCCAGCTAAATAAAAAAAATATTCTCTAGTAATACTGCTCGTAGTTGCATTTAATGTAGGGCATGCTGCTGGAATAGGGATATTGTATTAGAGGGCTGTAGGGAGGGATGGTAGCCTTACTGTCCATTCTGCTGCCGCTTAAAAAAAAAAAATCTAAAAAAGTTGTATTCTCTAATACCGCTCTTAGCTGCATTTAGGGTAGGGCAAGCTGTTGGAGTACAGATAGTGTATTAGAGGCCTGTAGGCAGGGATTCTAACCTTACAGACCCTACTTGTACCAAAAAATATCTATTGTATTCTCTAATAATACCACTCTTAGTTGCATTTAGTGTAAGGGCAAGATGCTGGAGTAGGGATAGTGTATTAGAGGCTTGTAAGCAGGGAGTCTAGCCTTACAGACTGTGCTGCAGTTTCCTAAAAATTTGAGTAACATCACTGTTCACTCAATGACTACAATAATGAGGGACATATCATCAAATGCAGGTTACAGCCATATATTTGATCTGGGATCAAATAGAAACGATGCAGATAATTTTTCAGCAAGAAAAATACTGTTTATTGATTCAAAATTAAAAAGTAAACTCAGATAAAATAGTAGAGGTCCAACTGAGGGTTGAAACATATCTCAGACAACAGGGTATACAATTAATGCAGAGAAGGAGTTATATTTCCAATGCATTATATCTCTTAGGCGGGCTTTCCACACTACGACATCGCAGGTGCGATGTCGGTGGGGGTCAAATTGAAAGTGACGCACATCCGGCATCGCATTCGACATCGTAGTGTGTAAAGCCTAGATGATACGATTAACGAGCGCAAAATCATCGTAATCATATCATCGGTGCAGCGTCGGCGTAATCCATAATTACGCTGACGCGACGGTCCGATGTTGTTCCTCGCTCCTGCGGCAGCACACATCACTGTGTGTGAAGTCACAGGAGCGAGGAACATCTCCTACTGGCGTCACTGCGGCTTCTGTAGGATATGCGGAAGGAAGGAGGTGGGCGGGATGTTTACATCCTGCTCATCTCCGCCCCTCCGCCGCTATTGGCCGCCTGCCGTGTGACGTCGCTATGACGCCGCACGACCCTCCCCCTTAGGAAGGAGGCGGGTCGCCAGCCAGAGCGACGGTCGCAGGGCAGGTGAGTGCATGTGAAGCTGACGTAGCGATAATTTTTGCTACGCCAGCTATCACACGATATCGTACCTGCGACGGGGGCGGGGACTATCGCGTGCGACATCGCAGCATCGGCTTGCGATGTCGCAACCATGCAAAGCCGCCCTTATTGTCAAATATACCCGACAGATCAGAAAAAAACAGTCTAATAGGAAATAATGTCTGGTCACAAGCATATTAATTATACATAAACGAGTTCAATGTGTGAAATTACATTTGGCCAGTACTAGAGAATATAATTTCCTGTGTATCTGGAAAGTGCAAAATAAGGTGCAGTTAATACTTATGGTTTTGTAAATTACCATTAAAGTAAAGAAAAAAGTTAAAGTGCATAAACGTTTAGTATTGCAAATAGTATATAGCGTACAGTATATGTAAATAAAGTGCAAAGTAAACATTTTGAGATATCCGGTATGAAGGGGCAGATGCAGGGAGGTCTAAATGGTACATGTTAAATAAGGTGCAATAAGTAGAAAAATGACATGTAATTCTAGCGTATATAATGCATAGCCAGAAGTAGATCTATGGAAAAATGCACAGCAAGATTTATGTCCAGATAGGATAGGATTATAAAAAAAGTACAATAAAGAAGATTTAACTGACCTGTTGATGACAGAGGGTAGGGGGACCCACACCCCAATGCGTGTTTCACTCCTGCTTCTTCAGGAAGCATGTGGATAGTGGTGTCCACACGCCTCCTGTCCACACGGTATTAGTTTAGAATAGAATAGATTTAGTTTAGCCTTGAAAGAGACTGTTGATATAATGTTGCATTAGCAGGTACTGTACTGTTATAAGACACTACGCCTTCTCCAGCAGAACCTCTCCCTACACTATTTCCAGCCACAGTGCAGCAAGCATGCCGTCAATGGCTCTTATTTAGACCCGATGATGCTATGCAGCTGGCCAATCATAGTAATGCCAGGTTTTAACATAGTTATGGCCTTACCATAATTTTGAAGCAATCAATTCATGTTTAGTGGCTGAAAAAACCTGGGACATATGCAGAGCAGGGACACGAGCATGGTACCCGGGTGCCAGAATACTCGTTCGAGTATTGATGACCTCAAGCACCCAGATGCTCGATCAAGTACCAAGCAGTACCAAGCAAACTCACCCATCACTAGTTTTTACTAATTTGAATGGTACTCCCATAGCCTTTTCTTTGCCTTGCAACAAATGGAAAAACTCCCTATCTTGAAGAAGCTTACAAATCTGAGGTCCAACTAAGGGGTACTTTGCACACTACGACATCGCAGGTGCGATGTCGGTGGGGTCAAATTGAAAGAGACGCACATCCGGCATCGCAGGCGACATCGTAGTGTGTAAAGCCTAGATGATACGATTAACGAGCGCAAAAGCGTCGTAATCGTATCATCGGTGTAGTGTCGGCGTAATCCATAATTACGCTGACGCGATGGTCCGATGTTGTTCCTCGCTCCAGCAGCAGCATATATCGCTGTGTGTGAAGCCGCAGGAGCGAGGAACATCTCCTACCGGCGTCACCGTGGCTCCCGTCGGATATGCGGAAGGGAGAAGGTGGGCGGGATGTTTACATCCCGCTTATCTCCGCCCCTCCGCTCCTATTGGCCGCCTGCCGTTTGACGTTGCAGTGACGCCATACGACGCGCCTCCTTAATAAGGAGGCGGGTCGCCGGCCAGAGCGACGTCCCAGGACAGGTGAGTCCATGTGAAGCTGCCGACGGCAGCTATCACAAGGATATCGCAGCTGCGACGGGGGTGGGGACTATCGCGCTCGGCATCGCAGCATCGGCTTGCGATGTCGCAGCGTGCAAAGTACCCCTAAGACTCCTTCCTTTATCTTTGCTTCACTCAACCATGGAAATTTATCAATGAGATACTTGAATGCTTTGGTATTTTTATTGATTTCCTTTTCAACATTCTTCATTAGGTACAACTTGATATGCAATGGTGGTAACAAAATGTTATGTGGATCAACAAGTGCTGGATGCAGGACATTTTTGCTCTCTTGCTAAAGTGAATGTCGGAGAGGCTAGTCTCTTTCATTGTAGTGATATTCTCTTGCATGATTATCCCACTCACACAGAAACCAGCAGAACTTTGTACAGTATATCCACCCTGGAGACAAATAAGAGGACAATCACCTTTATGTTGCCACAGAGGGGCCACAAATGTTGGTTATAGTTCAGTCACCTCAATAGCTGTTTCATGTTGTCACAGGTTTCTTTCATGTGGACTGCATAACCAACTAGAATTAGAGGCAACGCATTGCCATTATACAGCAACACGGCTTTTAGGCTTGTTTTAGATGAATTGATGAAGAGCCTCCATTCCTCTAGATTATGACTTTATTCAGAGCTTCCATTAAAGTTTTGTTGTTGTTGCATGTCAGAAGATTGCTTTCACGGTCGTCTCTCTATTTTTGGAGACTAGTGATGGATTCAGGATTGGGATCCCTCATTTCCATCTGGTACTCAACATTTAAACGTGGTTTCACTTCCTTCAGTGCATTATGAGTTAATGTTAGTTTTGTTGTCCAGCAGTTCCTAGCTGAGTGTTTAATCTGCAGCTACTTTGTAGCCACACCACTTCAGGTTTAAGTAGAGGTGTTACCTAGAATTCCTTGCTGAAGATAAAAAAAAAACATTTGTTCTCTAGTCACCTTGGATGAAGGTCCTGTGAAGGCTTGCTCCTGAAGTTAGACTTTATCCTTTTCTGTTGCTGTTTTTTCCTTTTTGTCTTACCTTCCCTTGTGTCATATTAATTCAGTGGTGGGGCTAATGTCTCCCACCTGCCAACACGCTAGCCAGGGCCACTACTGAGTATTCTTAGGGACTCAGGTTCCTGTTCGGCGACAGTTGAGGAGACTGTATAGGGCCTGGCTAGGAGGGTAGGGACAGCTGCAGGTTAGTGCAGGAGGTGTCCCTTTTACCCCCTCACTAGAGCTGGGGCCCACCATTGTTATTGTGTAACTAGTGTTCACCCCTACCTGTCATATCGTTTGTTCTATATTTCGTTGTCCATCAGACATCCAAAGGTCTTAACACACGTGCCACACTTGTCATACCTGGCAGAGTGACAACCGCCCTCCATGAAGAAGTATTGGGGCAAGATCTTTATCATGGATGCAGAATGAAGAAATCCAAATATTGCACTCTAGGAAATTCCATTGCTGTAGCCTGGAACATAAGAGCTCAGCCGTACTGTCACGCTCCCCGGGTCCACTGCCGTGCTTCCCGGCTCCCCTGCCTCGCTCCCCGGCTCACCTGCCACGCTCCCCGGCTTCCCTGCCTCGCTCCCCGGTTCCTCTATCAGGCGTCCCCCGCTCCAGCCTCCATCACCTGCGCTCCCCAGGCGGCTCGGTCCCCGCTCCCGGCGCCCGTCGGCAGCTCTGCTCCAGGCCGGCTCCCCTGCTTCCTGTTCACCGCTCCCTGCCCTGGCTTCTGGCACCCGGGCCTCGCGCATGCGCATTAGGGCGCGCGCGCGGTCATTGACCCTTTCTTAAAGGGCCAGTGTCCTCCAACAGGATATTGAAGGATCAGGTACTGGGTATATAGGGGGATCCTTTCCAAGTGGGCGGGGCCTGTTCTTCGTGTTTTGCTAAGCTAGGAGTCAGGTCTCCTTGTGTCTTGCGGTATACTTACCTCTCTCTCTCCTAGAGCCGCTTCTGCCTGACACCATCTCGGCCTCCGAACCTGAGCTCCGTCACCCGGACTACCTTCGGTGACTCCGTGGTCCCAGGGACTTCTACACTCCACTCCTTGGAACGGACTGTCCTGCTACCTGTAGTGCTCCGGCTACCGGACCCCTTGCCTTCAGTGAGGTGTTCGACCCAGTGGATCCACCTCCTGGGTCTGCCCATCCACCTGGCCCTAACAGTAAGAACAGGCCATGGATCCCGCCGAAGCACTAGCGGCCTTGCAGCAGGAACTCACACGCCAGCGCGAGACCCAGACCCGCATGCTAAACTTCATGTCTTCTGTGGATACCCGCCTGAACGCGCTACAAGCGACCGCCACATCCCTGGCATCTCAGGTTTCCACCGTACAATCCACGGCCACAGCTCCCGTGGCAGCCTCCTCGGATGCTTCCAGACTTCGTTTGGCTTCACCACCCCGGTACGCCGGAGATCCCAAGACCTGCAGGGGATTCCTAAACCAGTGCTCCCTTCATTTCAAGCTGCTTCCGCACTTGTTTGCCTCCGACCAAGCCAAGGTGGCGTTTGTGATGTCACATCTAGAGGGTGAGGCACTGGCCTGGATGAACCCCTTGTGGGAAAAGGAGGACCCTGTGACTACCAACATCCAGGACTTCCTGCAGGCATTCAGAAACACCTTTGACGAACCTGGACGTGCCGCTGCATCCGCCTCATCACTCCTCAGGCTACGTCAGGGGACTACGACGGTAGGGCAGTATGCCATCCGCTTCCGCACTTTGGCCTCAGAATTGGGATGGAACAATGAAGCCCTCACCGTCGCCTTCTGGGAAGGACTCTCCAGCCGTATTAAGGACGAGCTGGCAGGCCGCGATGTTCCTACCACCCTGGATGCCCTGATCGCACTAGCCACCCGTGTGGACCTCAGATTCCAGGAACAATCCAAAGAGGTGTCCCGTGAGAGACGACCGATACGGCATTCCTCTCATCCGCAGAAGCCCGCCGTCCTTCAGTCAGCGTCGTCTGGTGCCTCTGTTCACGAGCCCATGCAGATTGACCGTTTGCGGCAGTCCGAACAACGCCGAGCAGAACGGCTCGCCAAGGGCCTCTGCTTCTACTGCGGAGAGGGCACACACCTTCTACGCTCCTCTCCAGAGAGGCCGGGAAACTCCAAAGCCTAGGGTTGGTAGGAGAGGCCACCCTAGGTGCTGGGACTCTCTCAGACCCGGTTACGTGGACTGTTCAAGTAACAACGGGAGAGACGCGGTTCACGGCCGAGGCGTACCTCGATTCCGGGGCAGCAGGCAATTTCATCCAGCAGGCCACGGTGGACAAGTACCAGGTGCCTGTTACTCCACTCAACAAACCCCTCGTGATTGCCTCTGTAGATGGGAGACCCCTCTCTGACACCATCTCGTGGATCACCAAGCCGGTGGAACTACGTATCGGTGCCCTGCACACCGAGAACATCGCTCTCTACGTCCTCCCACACATGTCCCATCAAATCCTGCTGGGACTCCCCTGGTTACGGACACACGAACCGTCAGTCAGCTGGGGTACTGGTGAAATCACCCGATGGGGCTCCTCTTGCCACGAGAAGTGTCTGAAGACTATACAGCCCATCCGACGACCTCCGGTTCCGGAGTCCCTACCGGGACTGCCCTCGGCCTATTGGTCCTTCGCGGACGTCTTTGATAAAAAGGAATCAGAGGTACTTCCGCCACATCGTCCTTATGACTGTGCCATCGACCTACTCCCGGGAACTACACCACCTCGAGGACGGATATATCCTTTGTCCCCTGCTGAAACAAGGGCCATGTCTGCCTACATCACGGAGAACCTAGCAAGGGGATTCATTCGGAGATCCTCCTCTCCTGCTGGAGTGGGTTTCTTCTTCGGTAAGAAGAAAGAGGGCGACCTACGCCCATGCATTGACTACCGGGGATTGAACCAAATCACCGTGAAAAATAAATACCCCCTGCCGCTCATCCCCGAATTGTTTGATCGGCTTAGAGGAGCTTGTGTGTTTACCAAGTTGGATCTTCGGGGTGCCTATAACCTGGTCCGCATCCGCTCTGGGGACGAATGGAAGACCGCATTCAATAGTCGCGATGGGCACTATGAATACTGTGTGATGCCCTTCGGCCTCTGTAACGCACCAGCAGTGTTTCAGGAATTGGTGAACGACGTGTTCCGGGACCTTCTCTACGTCTGTGTGGTGGTGTATCTTGACGATATCCTGGTCTTCTCTCCGGACCTCCAGACCCACAGAGAGAACGTGCAGCTGGTACTGCAAAGACTGAGAGAGAATCGCCTGTACGCCAAGTACGAGAAGTGTGTATTCGAGCAGTCTTCTCTTCCCTTCTTGGGTTACGTAATCTCCGATACTGGCCTGCAGATGGACCCAGAGAAGGTCTCTTCCATTCTCAACTGGCCCCCTCCTTCCGGACTGAAGGCAATCCAACGCTTTCTGGGATTCGCAAACTATTATCGTCAGTTCATCCCTCACTTCTCTGCTCTGACTGCACCTCTCTCCGCCTTGACCAAGAAGGGGGCTAATCCAAAGGACTGGTCACCTGCGGCCGACACCGCGTTTGTCTCCCTGAAACAGGCATTTGCTTCTTCCCCTGTGCTCCACCGTCCTGAGTTAAACCGACAGTTTACCTTGGAGGTGGATGCCTCCTCCTCGGGAGCCGGGGCAGTGCTCATGCAGAAGTCCTCCTCCGGGAAGATGGTTACTTGCGGTTTCTTCTCCAAGAGCTTCTCAGCGCCTGAACGCAACTACACCATCGGTGACCGAGAGCTATTGGCAGTCAAACTGGCTCTGGAGGAATGGCGCTACCTTCTGGAGGGAGCAGTGTACCCCGTGATCATTTACACGGACCACAAGAACCTGGAATACCTGCGGTCTGCTCAGCGACTGAACCCACGGCAGGCCAGGTGGTCCTTGTTCTTTGCCAGGTTTGATTTTCAGCTCCATTTTCGACCCGCGGACAAGAATGTAAGAGCAGATGCCTTGTCCAGGTCATTCATGTCCATGGAGCAGGAGGAGGAGACATCCCAGCTCATCATCTGTCCTAGTAAGATCATTCCGGTGGCTCCGGTCACCCTGGCCCAGATACCACCTGGGAAGACCTATGTCTCTGAGACTGACAGGGAAAAGGTTTTGCACTGGGGCCATGCCTTGAAAATAGCCGGCCATGCTGGTCAGAAGAAAACATGGAGTACAATTGTACGTCATTACTGGTGGCCATCCCTTCGCAAGGACGTCGCTTCTTTTGTCTCAGCCTGCTCCTCTTGTGCCAGGAACAAGACGCCCAAACACCTGCCATATGGTCGTCTTCTGCCTCTGGCTATACCCTCCATTCCGTGGCAACACATTGCGATGGACTTTATTACGGACTTGCCCCTGTCCTCCGGACACACAGTCATATGGGTCGTGGTGGATCGGTTCTCCAAAATGGCTCATTTCGTCCCTATGGCTGGACTGCCCTCTGCCCAGGAACTCGCTGACGCCTATATACAACACATCTTCCGCTTCCATGGCTTTCCATCACACATTGTGTCCGACAGAGGGACTCAGTTTACCTCCCGCTTCTGGAGGGCCCTCTGCAAACATCTGGGAGTGACTCTGGACTTTTCTTCAGCCTACCATCCTCAGTCGAATGGCCAAGTGGAACGAGTCAATCAGATCTTGACCTCCTTCTTACGTCACTACGTTAACGCCCATCACGACGACTGGTCCACGCTTCTTCCTTGGGCTGAATTCTCCCATAACCATCATGTCAGTGAGTCCTCCTCCAGCTCTCCCTTCCATGTCGTTTACGGACTTCAGCCTTCCGTCCCGTTACCTGTATCCTCTTCCTCGGATGTCCCTGCTGCTGATGCTGTAGTCCGTGACTTTTCTACAATCTGGGACTCTGTCAAGACGTCCCTTGGACGTGCTTCCCTGCGGATGAAGAGACACGCAGACAAGAGGCGTCTGGATTCCCCGTGTTTCTCTCCAGGAGATCTGGTCTGGCTTGCTTCCAAGTACGTCCAATTGAAGCTACCATCATACAAGCTGGGTCCTCGCTACATCGGGCCATTTAAGGTCATCAGCAAAATAAATGAGGTCTCATACAAGCTGCAGCTTCCGGCCACGATGAGAATACCCAACTCCTTCCACGTCTCCCTGCTCAAGCCGGTTGTCCTTGGTCCCTTCTCCGCTGCTGCCAGTTCTGCTCCTCCTCCTATTGCTGATGACGACATCTATGCGGTAAGGGATATCGTGGCCATGAAAACCGTACGGGGCCGACAGTTCTTCCTGGTGGACTGGGCAGGGTATGGTCCTGAAGATAGGTCCTGGGAACCCCGGGAGAATGTGGGTACTCCTCTGATACGTGCCTTCCTGTCCCGGTTGCGGGGAGGAGGCGTGGGGGGGGGGACTGTCACGCTCCCCGGGTCCACTGCCGTGCTTCCCGGCTCCCCTGCCTCGCTCCCCGGCTCACCTGCCATGCTCCCCGGCTTCCCTGCCTCGCTCCCCGGTTCCTCTATCAGGCGTCCCCCGCTCCAGCCTCCATCACCTGCGCTCCCCAGGCGGCTCGGTCCCCGATCCCGGCGCCCGTCGGCAGCTCTGCTCCAGGCTGGCTCCCCTGCTTCCTGTTCACCACTCCCTGCCCTGGCTTCTGGCACCCGGGCCTCGCGCATGCGCATTAGGGCGCGCGCGGTCATTGACCCTTTCTTAAAGGGCCAGTGTCCTCCAACAGGATATTGAAGGATCAGGTACTGGGTATATAGGGGGATCCTTTCCAAGTGGGCGGGGCCTGTTCTTCGTGTTTTGCTAAGCTAGGAGTCAGGTCTCCTTGTGTCTTGCGGTATACTTACCTCTCTCTCTCCTAGAGCCGCTTCTGCCTGACACCATCTCGGCCTCCGAACCTGAGCTCCGTCACCCGGACTACCTTCGGTGACTCCGTGGTCCCAGGGACTTCTACACTCCACTCCTTGGAACGGACTGTCCTGCTACCTGTAGTGCTCCGGCTACCGGACCCCTTGCCTTCAGTGAGGTGTTCGGCCCAGTGGATCCACCTCCTGGGTCTGCCCATCCACCTGGCCCTAACACGTACTCTTGGCAGATTCAAATTTCAGTTCAGTTCACTTTATTTTATAAGGTGTGGTTCATGTGAGGTTGCTGACTGACATTCTGGGTAATGAGAGGAAGATGCTTCATGACACCAAGTGCCTTTTCTTCTTCACTTGACTTGACTGAAGATGTTTCTGGTGCTTTAAAACCAGTAGTTCTTCTGTATATGGTACTGGGCGAATTAAAGATGGAATGTTTGGATACTGTAAAGTTCACTTCTTCCTTAAAACTTCATTCCTAATGGGTGACATCATCCTGAAATAGCAATTGTTAGTGTGATCGGTTGGCTCTCTCCAGATCATTGAGACTGCAAAAGAGATAGATTGCCTCTCACCATGCAACCAATGGGTAAGATGTGTGTGCATATCTATTGCAGCATATGTGTGGAACCTACTCTTGTCTTGATCTCCTATTCTGCAGCCAAAATACAGGCTGTAGGTAGTGATGGGCGAACCCGCAGATATCCAGGATTGATGAGTCCAACCAGATTTAAAAAAAACCCTGATTTGGGAATAAAATTAATCCCGGATATCTGCCCAGACGCCTATCCCCTTATAAGTCTATCATAAGCTAAATCATGGTAAAAAGGAATAGAGGAATTAGAGCAAGAGCGTTATACTTACCAGTCTCTACGGGGCCGCTTATTATCCCTCATGCATATGCACTGCTTCCCTCGCCCATTGGCCGTCCCGGCGTCTGTGATTGGTTGCAGTCAGGCTGCGCCCACACCCTGTGTCACAGCGTGTCTGACTGCTTGGAATCGCACAGGCTGTTTACATATGTATAGTGATGTAAAAATAAATAAATACATTGGCATAGGGTCCCCCATATTGTGATACCCAGAACAATTAAAGCATTTGACTATATACTGCAGCCCCAGCCATGTGCTTATCTTGGCTGTGTATCAAAATAAGAGGGCCCCATATGGCTTGTTTAAAAATTATTTAAATAATTTTAATAAAACTGCAAGCAGTCCCCCCCAATTTTGATACCCAGCCATGATAAAGCCAACAGCTGGTTGGCTGATATTCTCAGACTGGGGAGGCCCATGCTTATTGAGCCCTCCCCAGCCTAAAAGTAGTAGCCTACAACTGCCCAGATTTTTCGCATCTGGCTTTTTCCCCGGCTTATCCCGATTATCCTGGTGCGGTGGTAATCGGGGGAATATCAGGGGTTAATGACAGCTCAAATATGCCACTAAACCCTAGATTAGTAATGGGGAGAGTCTATGAGACAACCCCATTACTAATCTGTAAGTGAAAAGAAATAAACACAAACACTGCATAATCCTTTTTCTAAATAAAATGTTAAAAACCGAACCCTCTTTCACCCCTTTATTAACCCCAAACATCTAGTTCAGACATAATCCACATGAGGTCCCAGAACGATCATGGCTCTTCTACATACATATTAATGTCACAGCACGCGAGCACAGAACATGTCGACATGCAGTGGGCTTCAGACAGAGACTAACTAAGCCTCAGTGATGAGTGGTGATGTCACTCAGTTTACCTGCGGTCATAGCCAGAGGTTCCTGCGGTACCCTGTTTTTCCCCGAAGACCTGCAACTTCTGGCTAAAAAGACATCAAAACATAATGTGGTTTTGCAGGAATAAGGTATATAAATTGCAGCCCCAAATTTGCATTTCCTGGCAGAAAACCGCACCGAAACGCGTGAAAACCTTTTCTGTATGTTTTTTTCCCAAGAGATGCAGATTTGGTGCTGAAATTTATATACCATATTTCTGCACCAAATTTGCATCTTCTGAGTGCATATCCATGAGGAATAATGAGCGGCACTGGAAGTAGTGTTACAGCTGCACGGAGACTGGTAAGTACAATGCAAGAAGATCATGCAAATCCGATAAATAAAATTTTCATACTTTATTCATCAAATTCACCTAATCTTCTTGCATTGTTCAGTCCATAGTTGTGACTTTCAAGGCTGGAGTCCGTCAATATACGATATTAGTTGCAAGATAATGGTAGTACGGTAAGGCATCAATTTTTCTATATAGTGACTAATATGTATATTTGAAACCAGAAGTTTACATACACTATCTAAAAAGACAGTCCAAGAAAAGAAAAACACATGGAACCACTCACTATTGAATGATTGCCTAGATAACCTCCTTCTGTGGATCCAAGATCTAAGCAGGGACTTGCGGTAGCCACCACAGGTAGAACAGCAGAAAATGGAAGAGGAAAAAGTCCAGCTCAAGAGCCTCTAGAAAGGTAAAAAATAACTTTATTAAACAATTTAAACTTGGCAATATACACGGGCAATAATGTACTGACTATTTTGGAAGTAGATCAACAGAGGCAACGCGTTTCGGCGTTCAGTCACCTTCCTCAGGTCTCACCTGAATGCAGAAATGCGTTGTCTCTGTTGATCTACCACCTACAGAGTCAGTACCTTATTAATCGTGTATATTGCCAATTTTTAAGGGTTTAATAAAACTTATTTTTTACCTTATCCGGAGGATCTTGAGCTGGACTTTTTCCTCTTTCCTTTTCTGCTAATCTAAAAACACATATGCATGTTTTCCTCACTATCTGACATGAAATCAGAATACATCTTTCCCATTTTAGGTCAAATAGGATTACCAAAATTGTTTATATTTACCAAATTCCAGAATAATGAGAGAGAATGTTTTAAGGCATTTTTATTACTTTCTGCAAATTCAAAAGTTTGCATACACAAGAGTACTATGCCTTTAAACAAAACTGGACAGCCCATATGATGATGTCATGTCTTTGGAAGCTTCTGATAGGTTTATTTGCAACATCTGAGTTAATTAGAGACATACCTGTGGATGTATTTTAATGAACACCTGAAACACACTACTTCTTTCTATAATATCATGGGAAAGTCAAAAGATATGAGACAAAATCTGAGGAAGAGAATTGTGGACTTGCACAAGTCTGGTTCATCCTTGGGTGCAATTTCCAGATACCTGAAGGTGTCTCGTTCATCTATACAAACAATTATACGCAAGTACAAACAAGATGTTATACTGCTCAGGAAGGTGACAGGTTCTGTGTACCAGAGATGAATGTGCTTTGCTCAAATGGGTGTATATCAACCCAAGAACAAACGCAAAAGACCTTGTAAAGATGCTGGTGGAAGCTGATAAGATTGTGTCATTATCCACAGTGAAACGAGTACTGTATTAACATGGGCTGAAAGGCCACTCTGCCAGAAGAAGACATTACTCCAAAAGAAACATAAAAATGCCAGATTAATGTTTGCAAATGCACACAGGAACAAAGACTTTAATTTTTGGAGACATGTCTTGTGGTCTGGTGAACCTAAAATTTAACTGTTTGGCCATAATGACCATCATTACATTTGGAGGAAAAGGGAGAAGCTTTGAAGCCTAAGAACACCATCCCAACTGTGTAACATGGGGGTGGCAGCATCATGCTGAGGGGTTGTTTTGCTGCAGGAGAGACTGACTAACTAAAGGAATTTAATACCATGAGAATACCATTTTAAGGTAATACCCTTAAAACAACATACCAATTGAAACCATGATAAAAACAATAATATAGTAAAAATGTTTTAATAAAAAGCATAAGTATCCATATTAGTACAACTTGCAATGAATCATACATAACAAGCAAATCCAAACCAATACAATTATTTAGAAAGCTAAAGATTATATAGTAGTATTTGTGTACATGGTAAATGGCAAAAATAAAAGTTTATTCACATCGACATAACTGTAAATACGATAAAGGATATCACTGCCGGACACCGACAGAAAGGCCCCTGCTCAAGAACAACGTATGGGCCCTTTGCAGCTCAAGAACTCATCAAACTGTACAATACACAATTGGAGGTTGAAATGGGCCCCCTTACCTCCTGGGCCCCTGTGTGACTGCACAGGCTGCACCAATGAAATGTCTACCCTTGGCTCATAACCATACTATTGTTTTCAACTGTCACTTTTTTATACTAATTAGAACTACTAACCGTTTTATATTAGCTTATTTGGTGGGGGGTGTTTTATATTTTCCTGCTGTATTAATACCCGAGGATCGCACCACAATCCCTGGTATCACTTCTGAGCTGAGAGTGACAGCTCCATAAACATACACACTGTCACTCTCAGATCAAGAGTGAGTGTAATGAGCAAGCTCATGGCTACTTAATAGAATTAATATTCATCCTCCTCTCCAGCAATCCCGCCCACCACTCTGAGTCCTGCACTGCACCCGCACTCTGCCTGCTGTATTACCAGTACTGCCAGCCCAAGTCGCCGATGATTGCGATGTGATCCTCACGCTGGGCGTACCAGTAATACAGCAGGCAGAGTGCGGGTGCAGTGCATGACTAAGTGCGGTGGGCAGGATTACAGGAAAGAGAGTGAATATTTTCTTAATTAGCCAGGGCTTAAAGCAGGGGTGGTCGAACAGCCCGTGATTACTTTTTATGCGGCCCCTGGGCACATTCCCGGGGACTGCAGTGCTCAGGCGGCAGCCATGGCCTTGCCGGCTGCTGGTCCTTTAAATTCCAATGTGTAATGGGAGGACACGCTGCGTGCACATATACCATGAGGTCCTCATGCTGGTCTGTGCCAGTGGGCTCAGGGCTTACTTCGTGGATGGTGTAAGCAGTGCAAGATGCGCTTCTGTCACAGAAGAAGAGGAGGAGAAGCTTTACCGCCTCCCTGCTGTACCTGCTTCCCAGACCGCTGTTGTGTGACTCCTCCCCTCCAGTGCTGTGAGCCTGCCACTCAGTGCTGTCCCCTCTCCCCCACTGCTGTGTACTCCCCTCAGTCCTGTGTACATCCCCCAGTCCTGTGTGCTACCCCCCAGTCATGTGTGCCACCCCCACAGTCTTTTTTTCCCCTCTAAGTACTGTGTACAACCTCCAGTGTGCCTGCCACCCCCCAGTGCTGTGTGCGAAAAATTAAAAGTATAAATTCACAAATAATTCCAACTGTACTACAATGCAAAATGAGATTTTTAGCAAAAAATTGATGAACCTTTTGAGCCACCCCTGCCACGTCACGGCAAATCTCAATAGGGGGGTCCTACTCCATATTAAATATTTCCATTTTGCCATGCGGTCTCAAAAATTCATTTAAAGTAGAACCATATTAAAGCAACACATTTACCTGTAACATTTCAGAAACTGCTACCACGTGTGCTCAAAAATTCATGAGATTTGCCGTGATGTGGCAGGGGTGGCTCAAAAGGTTGATCATTTTTTTTGCTAAAAATCTCATTTTTGCATTGTAGTACAGTTGGAAATATTTGTGAATTTACACTTTTAATTTTTCGCACACCATTTTTGAAGCAGTGCTGACTCCCTCCCCATTTGATGTATATTGGTTCGGTGGCTGACCCCTACTATGCCGTGCACACCTGGTCTGGTTTGCAGATTCCTTCTGATTCTACCAAAATTATATATTGGTTGGTGTTCACACTTCACCACCTCCCACTTCTCCACAGGCTTTGTAATTAAGCACCATTTACTTGGGCCTGTCCCGCCTTTATTGATGGACCCTGGTCTCGCACTGTGAGGGTTAGTTCTGACATTGTCCTGGTGTGTATGGCATTCACTGCACATGCTGGGACCTGGGCTACCATTATTCGTGGTTGCCTCTCCTTGCAAACATGGTAGCAGTTTGTTACAGGTAAATGTGTTGCTTTAATATGGTTCTACTTTAAATAAATTTTTGAGGCCGCATGGCACAATGGAAATATTTAATATAGTGTAGGACCCCCCTATTGAGATTTGCCGTGACGTAGAAGGGGTGGCTCAAAAGGTTGATCAATTTTTTGCTAAAAATCTCATTTTTGCATTGTAGTACAGTTGGAATTATTTGTGAATTTACACTTTTAATTTTTCGCACGACATTTTTCAAGCAGTGCTGGCTCCCTCCCCTTTTGATGTATATCCCCCAGTATCCCCTGCGATGTATGTATGCCCCCAGCCCTTCCTGTGATGTATATGCCTCCAGGACCTCCTGTCATTTGTATGCCTCTAGTCTCTCCTGAGATGTATATATTCCTCCAGCCCCTCCTGTGATGTATATATGCCCCCTGCCCCTCCTGTGATGTATATGCCCAAGCCCCTCCTGTGATGTATATATGCCCCCTGCACCTCCTATGATGTATATATGCCCCCCAATCCCTCCTGCGATGTATATATGCCCCCTGCCCCTCCTGTGATGTATATGCCCAAGCTTCTCCTGTGATGTATATCCCCCAGACCCTCCTGTAATTTATATATGCTCCTATAATGTATTTATGCCCCAGCCCCTCCTGTGATGTATATAGGCCTCCAGCCCCTCCTGTGATGTATATATGCCTCCATCCCCTCCTGTGATGTATATAGGCCTCCAGCCCCTCCTGTGATGTAGATATGCCTCCATCCCCTCCTGTGATGTATATATGCCTCCAGCCCCTCCTGTGATGTATATTCCCCAGTCCCTCCTGTGATTTATATATGCCCCAGTCCCTCCTGTGATGTATATATGCCCTCAGTCCCTCCTGTGATGTTATATGCCCCCAGTCCCTTTTGTGATGTGTATGCCTCCAGCACCTCCTATCATGTGTATGCCTCCAGCCCCTCCTGCGATGTATAAATAACACCAGCCCCTCCCGGATCTATGTATACCACCAGGCCCTCCTAAGATGTATATATAATCTCAGCCCCTCCTGTGATGTATATGTCTCAACTCCTCTTGTGATGTATATATGCTCTCAACCCATCCTGTGATGTATATATGCCCCCAGAACCTCCTGTGATGTATGTGTCCCCAATGTCTCCTAAGTGATGTATATGATTTAGCAATCTCATTATCACAAAGAGATTACTGTGCTGCAGACCTAGAAAAACCTGGGAAAGCAGTTGTGAGACGCAACATCACCAAACAAAACAGTCGCACCAAAGAGACGCAGCTCCAACCACCACAGTAGGGGTGAGTTAATTAATTGTTAGACCAAATATAGCAGGGTAAATTTCAAATTGATAATTTAGTGCAGTCTCTGAAGGTTGGTAGAAATTTCCAAATGGCCCCCGGCAGAAAAAAGGTTCCCTGCTCCTGGCTTAAAGCAACACAAGGGTACAATAAAAGTTATGTATCCTGAAATAGGGCTGCACAAGCCATACTATTAGTTTGAGTACACAACTACTCTAAAAAGGCAGAAAAATCCTGCTAGGGGCTTATTTTCAGGGTAGGGCTTATTTTTGGGGAAACACAGTAACAAGCAAGAAGAAAGCCATGCCCTCTAATGTGTGACAGCAGGGAAAGAAATTGTATCAGGTGGCACTAGGAGACAGAAGCAATCCATGTCCCATGATCTTTGACATAGCATCCCATAAGGGAGAGAGGAACTTAGAAGCTGCATCTGTCATAGTGAGTTTCTGAAGTTATGTCAATATCAATACATTTTCATCTCCCCAAAGTACCCCTTTAAAGCACCATGCTTTAAATGTAAGTCCTCTGCCCCCTTTCTTATACTCACCTACCACCATATTCATCTTTTTCTAGCGTTGCTCCAGTCGGTTTCTGACAGTTTGTGACCTGATAGCCGCTCCGGTGTTTAGTAAAGCGCACCGCAGGTCACAAATCACTTATTCTGGCTCTCAGAGAGTTACAGTGAGTGCTTGTGATGTCACTTCTGCTCAGTCAGAATTTACGAGCACAAGATGGCACCGCGGGACTGGAGCAGCACTGAAAAGGGATGAACACAGCAGGTGAGTATAAAAACGAGGCGTGGTTTACATTTGAAGCGCCACTCCAGCCTAAAAAAACAAAACCGCTGGAGTAGTATTTTAAAGTGTTCCTTGAGTTGTATGACTAGTGACATAGTCATCAAGTGGATGAGAAGGATGAATCTGGTTGACATTTTCCCGCAATATTTTCATGCCATCTTACTGCTGCAGTTTTTAAATATAGTACTTCCTTGCTTATTTTGCTGCATTCTAGTTTCTCTAAAAATTAACGCAGGGGTATATCTAGAGTATCATTGATATATTCATAGATTATACAAGTAATATTTTAATAACAATATACTGTAGATAGCATTGGGAATTGTCTCTTCGGTAACGGGGATTGGTATGCACACTCTGGCTTTCTTCTTTCTGCTTACTTTACCTAAAAGAAAAGTATTATTTAGTTAGTAGGTCTCTGAAAAAAATAGTAACTTTATGACTGAGCACATATGATGTAAAAGTATATTTTATTTTTTTTATTTTAATTGAAAATATATTTACAGTAGTCCTTGAACATTTTTGAACCCATCACAATTTTCCATATGTGCATAAGTTAAGTTAAAACTACAAGCTCATCTCAATAAATTAGAATATCACCAAAAAGTTAATTTATTTCAGTAATTCAATACAAAAAGGGAAACACATACATTATATAGAGTCATTAAAAACAGTGATCTATTTCAAGTGTTTATTTCTGTTAATGTTGATGATTATGGCTTACAGCCAATGAAAACCCAAAAGTCATTTTCTCAGAAAATTAGAATATTATATTAGACCAACTGAAAAAATGATTTTAAGCTCAGAAATGTTGGCGCCTACTGAAAAGGCTGTACAGTAAATGCACTCAATACTTGGTCGGGGCTCTTTTTGCAAAAAATTACTGCATCAGTGCGGCGTGGCATGGAGGCGATCAGCATGTGGCACTGCTGAGGTGTTATGGAAACCCAGGTTGCTTTGATAGAATCTCCCCCAAATTTTTGAATGGCGTTTTCTTAACAATCCTATCAAGGTTGTGGTTATCCTGGTTGCTTGTTCATCTTTTTCTACCACACTTTTTCCTTCCACTCTTCTTTCCATTAATATGCTTGGATATAGCACTCTGTGAACAGTCAGCGTCTTTAGCATTTACCTTTTGTTGCTTACCCTCCTTGTGGAGTGTGTCAGTTACTGCCTTCTGGACATCTGTCAAATCAGCAGTCTTCCCCATGATTGTATAGCCTACTGAACAAGACTAAGGGACCATTTTATATGATTAGAAAGCCTTTGCAGGTGTTTTCTGGTAATTATTCTAATTTTCTGAGATAATGACTTTTGGGTTTTCATTGGCTGTAAGCCATAATCAATATTAAAAACAAACACTTGAAATAGATCACTGTGTGTAATGACTCTATATAATATACAGTATGTCTTTCCTTTTTGGTATTGAATTATTGAAATAAATTAAAGGTGGCCAAATTTACTTGAGAGATGCACCTTGACGTTGTATCTGGGCACAAGTAAATTTGGCCACCTTTATTTGCTAAGTGACTCGTATTTTTTTTTTTTAAATTCATGTTTTCTTGGCAGTAATGCAGATTCATATTCCAATGTTCACCATCTACATACTTGATTTGTCTCCTTCCCTATACTTGAGTGCAACTGCCATTTTGGATATTGTATGTCCTGTTCAGTATGCACCAGTTCAGACTATGAGATTAGGAAGTGCTGGCAATTTTTTTAGTCATGATCCAAAGCACAGCACATCCTCTGTAAAACATGGTGGAGGTAGTGTGATGCCACTTGCATGAATGGTTCCAATGACACTGGGTCATTAGTGTTTATTGATGAAGACAGAAGCAGCCGGATGAATTCAGAAGTGTACAGGGCTAACCTTTCTGCTCAGATTCTACCATGCAGCATGGTTTATTGTACGGCGCTGCACAGTACAGAACGACAATGACCCAAAACATACTGCAAAAGCAACACAGAAGATTTTTTTAAGACAAGGAAGTGGAATATTCTGCAATGGCCGAGTCAAACAGTAGATCTCAACCCCACTGAGCATACATTTCACATACTTAAGATAAAATTTAAAGGGTTATTTGCTTCTCCAAAATCCTATCCTAATATTTAGCAGTGGTAATAATAATAATATTAGCAGATGCCTCCAATTAGAAATGTAGTATTGTTCTTCTGATTCACTATGTTGCTTACTTCATGTTCAGGGCATTGCATGACGTTAGTTATCCATGTTTAGTCGATGGCATATAGTCACAGTTAGTTAGTTTGTTAGTTGCTGATCGTCATAACAATGGATACCTAAAGGTGCAATGCCCTGAACATGAGGTAAGCGACATTGCTGATCAGGAGAACTATACTACATTTCTAATAGGAGGGATTTGCTAATATTCTTATCCCATCTACTACATATTGGAATAGGATCTTGGAGATGGGAATAAGACTTTATGACAAAAAGACCCACAAACAAGCAACAACAAGTCAGCTGCAGTAAAGGCCAGCAAAGCAGCAGAAAAGAGGAATCCCAGCATTTGGTGACGTTCACGGCTTCTAGACATCAGCCAGTCATTACCTCCAAATGATTCTCTACTAAGTATTAAAAATTTAAAAACAAAATTATGGTAAAGTTAATTTGTTTAATTACTTTTGAGCCCCTGAAATGAGGTTTTGTAGAAAAATGGTTGTGATTTCTAAACAATTCACAGGATATTTTTTTTACAACCCCTTTAATTTACCCTGAAAGTCTCCACTTCAATTACATCTCAGTTGTTTCATATTAAAATTAAAATAATGTCATACAGAGCTAAATCATGAAAATCCGGTCACTGTCCAAATAATTCTGGACCTAACTGTAGATCTGTAATATGGATATATTTATGACGTTTCAGTCAAAATAATTTTACATATTAGCATGATACTCCACAATTGATTTCTTTTCCTGAGGAGGAGACGGAGATGTCTCTGAAACGCGTAGAACTGTGAAATAAAGGAAATCTCTTTATCTACAGCATCTGTGGTTTTTAGCGCGGCATTTAAAACCGTTTTTTTTATTTGATTTATATGATGGCTAGTGTCATGTCACAGCCTTCTTTAATAAAATGTTTTTGAATAAAAAAAAATTGTGAAAGCTATATTATTTAATATTTATTCAAATTATACTACTTTAATAAAAAAGGCATTTCCATGTACCTTAACAAATGTGACAAAGCTGCTGTAGATCAATGTTACCAAGAATAGAGCAATGAAAGTAGATGTTGTTGTCCACACATTGTTGATCTCTTCTAGCTCCTGTAGCTCTTCCCCTCCATCATCTTCATAGGCTGTATGTATATCTGTAGGCATAGTTAAACATAAAGTATAGTTAAGGCTTCTTTAATAGCTATTGTAAAGTATTCATTAAATCATGATGAGGAGAGCATGTCTTCTGACAGAAGCTGGCAGGATATGCAGTTGGTGAGCTGGAGATCTAGATGTCTAGTCTTACAACACCAAAAGCCTCTTTCGCAATGAAGCTTTGCCGTAGAGGTATTTGGTACCATATGTTTGTTGCTTGCCCTCCAGGCTATGTTTTCTACCATTATTCTTAAATTTCTGATGGAAACATGACTCTCTTCATCATTGGAGGTATACGTTAAATTACCAGTAGGAAATTTGTAAGCGTATAGTATTTTCAAAAGAAATTAGCACATAGAACTTTTGAGGAGGTAAGAAAGTATATAGTCAAATTAGAACGATATTAAACACCCCTCAGAGTAAGAATTATTAACTATAGCAAGAGTTGACTTTATGCTTTCACAAATAACCAGAAAAAACATAAAATATAACTTTTAATTGGGTATTTTAAAAAGTGATAACATATCACCCATAAAAACGTGAGTAGAAAATAAAATACCCAGATCCTTGGTCACTAAGCTCAATTGGCCCGGTGATATGGGTAAGGCGCAACTATATCGGTCCTTTTTAGGACAAGCAATTATACCAACTATTCTCCTAATATATCTCAAAGATAGCGTTATAAGATAACCGCTCTTTACAGTATATCTCTGAAGCGTAAATCAGATAAGGACCCTAAAGTGAATATCATTCCATAATTATCAATACAAATGCCATTTTCCAGAAAGTATATAGTCATTTCCCTCTACCTTTGGAAATAAACAACTACACTTAGAATGTATGAAAATACAAATTTATTGGTGTAACACACTATGGGTATTATAGGGTGGCACGTCATTGACAGACGGAATACAATTCATGTAAAGTAAATGTGAGGCTTTTATTTGCAGCCAGAGAATTGAAAACAAGCATGCAATACAAAACTATAAACACTTGCCCGTCTGGGCACTTACTAACATATGTTATCCCTGACTCACGCTACCGGGGCTTGAATCTCCAGTCACTGGTCTTTAGTTTGCCCCATTGTCCATGTCCACCTCACAACACAGCATGTTACTCCTCAGACTGTCTCCTTCCTACTGAAGGATTTCTTCAGCCTTTTATGTGGCTGTGATTAGGCAAACTCCTTCAGCTGAGTTAGCTCAGCAGCTAGTCTGCTGCAGCAATATCTCACCCAGGTTAACATTCTGGGTGAGATATATACTCCGTCCAGTATTACTCCTGTCTGGTTTTTCATACTTTAGGTAATAATTTCATAAATGGACATGATTTACATTTTTACGTAGATTAATATACTGAAATATATGATTAACAGAGTATGAGATATGCCTTCTAAGTGCTTTACCATTTGGTTTGGTGATGTTTGAACGGATGTAATGTTTAGATGATATATGAGCCACAAGGCATGCATAGTTCATTCTTCCAAGCCACTGTTCTTTTAAGATGGGTAAATGACTGACATATGAACACAGATGTTTCTGGTGGTCACAAATAACATCCTTTGGGTGGGGAAAGTCTTGCTTGATTGTGGTGTCATTGATCTTCCATGTCACAAAAACATCTTCTGGATAAAATCCGTTGACCAAACAAATCAATGTTAGATATTCTTCTTCTAGCTTTTGATTAGTAGAAGGCAATAGGAAAACTTGTGGCTGTTTTATTACACTGGGTTCTGTAAAAATTGAAAACATTAAATGTAGGATGAATAAAGCACTAAACCTATATCTAAATTGTATAAATAATTTGCAAATATGTTTCACAGTTTTGTACTGCTTTAGGTACAATGATACTAGGCTAGGATATGATGGTAAGGCACGATTATAGTTGGAGTTTTGTGATTCTGTCTTTAGGCGATCACATAATAATCACTCGATATGGCTGATGAATGACTCAAGTCATTGAGTCCCAGATTGAGCATCTGTGGAGCATTTGTAAAGCCACTTGCCTGTGACGTTCAACAATTCTTCCTTGCAAAATTGTGCTGAGCTTGTTTTCCATTCTTCCAAAGGGATTTGTATTGTGACCTGTACTGAGTCCACATCCTTGTACATCTGTTCATCGTTTTTCTGCCTTACTGTTGGCATTTCTGTCTCATTAAAAAACCAGTTTAGATCATTAATACCAACACTGGTTCTACAACTGACAGTGGCATTTTTGGAAAGAAGCAAATCCTTCAAGGATGGTTCTGGTGTGATAAATGCCTCGTCTGAAAAGAAAATAAGTTCAACTTTATACTCCTGATGATACTTTTCACAAGCAGTGAGAGACTAAAACAGGGCTATAGTTACCTGATTTGTTGGGAACACCACTAATATTCTTCATGGTATATACATCAGAAGAGATATGGGCTACAAGGCAGGAGTAAGTCATGCCATTTAGCCACTCACGCTTCTGTATTTTCAGTTGACTTAGAGCTGAACATTGTTTTGTATTGTGGTTACAGTTGACTTGGGTGGAATTTGACACTTCTTCGTTGGTTAAAGACCCATTAATCTTCCAGGTTATGAAGAGATCTTCTGGATAAAAGTCTTTCACCAAACAGATCAAAATCAAATGGTCATCCATTATTGTTTCCTGGTCTGGAGGCAGCAGATGTATGACTGGAACTTTTATCTCATCTAATTTTTGGAAAATATAATATAAAAATTTTTATTATTTTTTAATGTAATATAATCTAAAAAAAACACACACAAAAACCCCCAAAGTAAATCATACAATATATCTAACCATGCAATAATTTGAAATTTACAAGCAGTTCATGAATGAAATCTACAATTTACTATTCAACATAAGTGAACGAGATATAGGCAAATTTGGACGATGTAATATCTAAGCTGGTATTTGGTATAGTGACTTACTTTTTGTCCTTAAAATGGTCATCTTCTTCAGGAGATGTTCCTGGGGTGGGTTTAGTTTGCAGGAAAGAGATAAGATAGTCTTCCAGAATTCCAAGTTGATGGTGATTGTGCTTTGAACCCAAGTTGTGTTGTGAAGAATGATTTTTTCTTTTTTGATTTCTGCTTTTTTTGAATTCCCATTCACGATCCACTGAATATCAGCATGTATCATATTAGTTCTACATGAGACAGTTGCATTTTTGGAAAGAAATAGGTCCCTAAAGGAAGGTTTTACTATTTCACCATCAGGCACTGAGGAGAAAATAGAGTAAGCAATTAAGTACTAATTACATGACGTAACGTGAACACACATGGCACATTATACAAATGGACCTCTTTTTTGGTACATTCAGCAGGAATGCGCATATCTATATTTTGAAATTCGCTATGTCCAATGACTTATGCCATTGATCTGTTTTCTTTTTTAACTTCTTTTTCAAAAACTGAAATGAAACTGTAATGAAAATCAGAGCTGGCTGCAATGGTAATAAGCCAATATTTCTAGAAAAGGAAAGAATAAGACTGTCTGTAGACTCATGCGGCATTGGAAAAGAATGGATTAGGGAAATTATGATGTATGATTTATTTCTTCAGTTTTTGTCCATGCTTCGTGATTTTTGAAAAAAGTGAAAAAAAAAATAAAACCTGGAGTGGACAACTACTTTAAGCCATGTTCAGACACTTTAGAATTGCTGTAGAATGGGAGCAGATTGTACAAGGCAAATCTGCAGAACATTACATTGGATATAGTTTTCAAAACCATGGTCACCGACATTAGTTATAAGAACTCTTTGGATCTTATACCTAACTGTATTATGGTCCCATGCAAAATCAGAGCCAAACAGTTATACATATGGCACATTCATATGGCCATATGACTCATGCAAGGAACGCATCGGAATGCACGCACTGGCTGGCAGCTCTCTTGACTTGAGTAAGACAGCAGGTATTTCTATGTAGCTGTCACACTTGGCCAGGAGAGCCGACAGTCCAGTCCGAGCATTGCAAAGCAATCCTCATATGAGTTATACGGCTATGTGACTCAGCACTTAAACTTAAAAAGGCTCCCAAAGATATCTATAGGCAATTTTATATGTCTGTCCAAAAATTCTTGGAGCTTCCAAAGAAATGAATGGAGACCTTCTTGTGCACAATCAGTTCTCCATTTATGACAGTCTGTACCTTGGCCCCAGATTTAGGATGAATATACTATTGAACATTTCTGGATAGACAGACATTTCCCTTGCAGCAGATTGCAGAATTGAAGGAGAAATATGGACATGGGACAACACCTTTAAACTTTTATTGCTAATCATTCATCCAATTATATTAAGAATGTACTTTTTCAGCATTTCTTAAATCATAATTTAACTTTCTCAATGTTTTTTTTTCATATTTAGCAAGTACATTAATTTCTTGCAGATTATTGGGAGTACAGGTCTTTAGACCGGCATCAATTCCTCCATAGGCCCCCAAGACTTGCTCAGCTCAGTGCTTATCACTGACACACCACTATGTAATGTCAGTGATTGTCTGTTTGCTATTTCTTACATCATGTCCTCCCTATCTCTGAAACTGAATTTTTCCAAAACTGATCATATTGCGTTACCTCTCTCTACTGTATTGTTGGAGGAGTCTCCCTTTTCCGGACCGCACCCTGCAGTATGGGGCCTCTTCCGGTTCTTCCTCCTGTTTCTTCAAAACCATTGCCCATTCCCCATCAACTTCTTGGGAAGGGTGGGCTTTCTCTCCCTAGTGCAAACGCCGGAGGCAGGTACCATCTGAACACTGGGTGTCTGTTAATCCCCATCTTCCAAGCATACACGGTAGTGTTTTGTGCTCTTTTTCTTTGGTACCACCCACGACAGGCAGGACCCATACTCAGCTTCAAGCCATGTCCTGGCATCTTTACTCTTACAGCCCTTAACTTGTCCATATCAGGCATCTTCTCCGCAGCCTGTCTTAATAGGTTGTGCAGTTAACGACTCTTCTCACAGCGCCACTTGAAGGAAGGTGCAGGTGCCGAGCCATGATGGCTCTGTACTCCTTTGCCAGAGAGACTCAGTGTTTGTAAACCACTTTCGTCTGGGTGTGCAATACTTATGCTTCTCCTCAGGGCAGCGTTTACCACCCCGCAGCCGGTCACTATCGTAGACATAGCAGATAGATACATGATACTGGAGTTATCTTGGTAAAACAATGTAGAACAGTTTATTTGAACTTCCACCTTCATGACAGACGTGGCCATACTTTTACGGTCCTGTTGCGACTTTCTCCTGGGGTACTCTGCCTAGCCTATCCCGCTATCTGGGACCTCGTCCTCCAACTGCTGGGACTATGCCTTCGCTACTTCTTGGAAGATACCTCCAGGTTTTCTAATGGGTCCAAGTTACAACACCATGTCCTCACTCCAGGAACCCCACTGCAGAACTGCCACCTCACAAAGCACGTCTCGCTAACCAACCCACTGGCCATCTGTCACTCCTCCCACCTTGCTCTTAGATCTTTTGCAACCAGTATATATATCAATAATACAGTAATAATACAGTGCACATTATGCAATAAAACATCTCTATATTGGATTCTTGGCCGCTAGGTGGAACAGCCGTTATACAGTTCCGGCTCTGCTACATCAAGAAACCATATCCTCTAGCAGCAGCACATATCATCGCATACATTATAATACTCAGCAGTGCATGCAACACATGTGGCATAAAACATATGCTATCTAAAACAGTAGAACAGCACCACACAGTAGGGGTGGGGGTACCGCAATGACCTCCTACACAGTGAAAATAACATGGCAATAAGATTAATCAAGTTCAGTATGATTATGATGATACCAAATAAAAACAAATTTTGAAATGAATAAAAAACAATTTTTAAAAAATGAATCAGGAGCACCTGACACCACGACACACCATCAAGACTGGTTAAAATATATCTTTGTCTTGTCAATTAGGACTATAGTGTCTATTAATATTATTTTTTATTAATTATTATATTATTATTATTCGATTTATTCCATGCCGCTTTAGATGTGAAAGGGGTATACAAAATAGGGACAAGTACAATAATCATAAACAATTCAATGCACACACTGGTACAGGAGGAGAGAGGAGCCTGCCCGCGAGGGCTCACAGTCTACAAGGGATGGGTGAGGATACAGTAGGTGAGGTTGGAGATGGTCATTCCGCACTATGGAGGACTAAGGGTTATTGTAGGTTGTAGGCTTGTCATAAGAGATGGGTCTTTAAGCTCCTTTTTAAGCTTTTCAAGGTAGGCAAGAGTCTGATATGTTGTGGTAGAGCGTTCCAGAGTATGGGGGAGGTACGGGAGAAATCTTGGATGCGATTGTGGGAAGAAGAGATGCGAGGGGAGTAGAGAAGAAGATCTTGTGAGGATCGGAGGTTACGTGCAGGTAAGTACTGGGATACTATGTCACAGATTTTTTTTTTTTAATATTTTAAGTGTATAGATAGAGGTATCAAATATAAGTTATATTCAAGAAAATCATGCCCAGTTGATAACATGATTGTAATTCAACTATTAATGTATAGTTTAATTATTATATTTTTATGGGCTTGACTTTTATTCCGTTTACTCAAAGTCACTGAAAACTTTCTAATTGAAATGCTGAAAATGTGCTTCACTCATTGAATTTAAAAAGTAACCGTCATTTTATGTTTTATTTTGTAAATCAATAGTACACATGAAAATAAACAACTATGCAGTATGGGAAAAATCTGCTTCTTTCTCCTCAATTCACAGGTAAAACCTGTATTCAGTGACAGATTGTTACATTACTGAGAATTCACTGTTATTTTTCCACTTTACCAACCATGGTAATTGTTTCATCAATTTTCCAATTCACATTTTAACTTTTCTGTCATTTGTGGTGATGGGTGGACCCAGAGTGTAAAAGTCCGGATCCGCACAGGTTCAAATGAACCCAAGGACCGACCCTGGGTAACGATCTGGGTCCGGCCACCCAGATAACTAAAAAAACAAAAAACAATGAAAAAAGAAAGAAAATAAAAATAAAGCAAGCACTTTATACTTACCCATCTCTGCGCAGCTGTAACTCTGCTTCCAGGCCGCTCACTCTCATTCCAGAGCTGCTGATTATCTTCAGACACATGCACTGCTTCCCCGCGCACAGGCAGTCCCGGAGGACCAGGGGTGTGGTTTCCCCAGGCCCCGCTATCACAGGGGCCCATCCAGAGCTACTGCTACTGTTAACTATATTGGCGTGTGCAGCACGGATATAGTTCATTTATGTAGCAGAGTCTGGAGATACGATCTCCCTGCACTGCCACTCTCCATTCTGTAGACTGCAGGACATTTTAATCCTGTGGTCTACAGAACAGAAGGAGATGCAGTCATTTAGCCACTGGCGCACACACAGAATGTCAGAGTCCCAGCATGGTGATGACATTGCGCAGTGCTGGGACTCTGATGCCCTGTGCGTGCAATGATTCACCAATGCAGGAGCCATCAGTGCCCTGGACCCAGGATTAGGTGAGAATAGAATGTTTTTTATTCTTATTTTTTGAAGAATGGGAAACATATATACGAGGATGGGAACATACAGTATATACATGGATGGTGCCAGGATGGGAGACATATGGTCCAGGATGGGGGACATATATACCAGGATGGGAACATATATACCAGTATGGGAGATATACCAGGATAATGCCAGAAAGGAAGACATATATACTAGGATGGGGGCATACCAGTATGAGAAATATATATTCTAGAAAGAGGCCAGGATGGAAGCCATTTATACCAGGATGGGAGACATATATACCAGGGTGAAGCCAGGATGGAGGATATATATACCATGATGGGGACATACTGTACATACCGAGATGGGAACATATATAACAGGATGGGGTCAGATATATACCAGGATGGGCCAGATGTACCAGAATGGGGCCTGATATACCAAAATGGGGCGAGGATAGAGGATGTTACACCAGGATGAGAGATATACAGTACAGACCAAAAGTTTGGACACACCTTCTCATTCAAAGAGTTTTCTTTATTTTCAGGACTCTGAAAATTGTAGATTCACATTGAAGGCATCAAAACTATGAATTAAAACATGTGGAATTAAATACTTAAAAAAGTGTGAAACAACTGAAAATATGTCTTATATTCTAGGTTCTTCAAAGTAGCCACCTTTTGCTTTCATTACTGCTTTGCACACTCTTGGCATTCTCTTGATGAGCTTCAAGAGGTCGATACCAGAAATAGTCTTCCAACAGTCTTGAAGGAGTTCCAAGAGATGCTTAGAACTTGTTGGCCCTTTTGCCTTCACTCTGCGGTCCAGCTCACCCCAAACCATCTCGATTGGGTTCAGGTCTGGTGACTGTGAAGACCAGGTCATCTGGTGTAGCACCCCATCACTCTCCTTCTTATGCGGGCATCACATGAGAAAATCTATCATGCGATATGTCATCGGGGTCAGGGTTTTCGTGACGCACATCCGGCATCGTTTGCGACGTCGTTTCGTGTGACACCTACGAGCGTCTCAGAACGATCGCAGATCGATTACAAATCGTGTATCGTTTACACGCCGTTTATTTTAAAAAAATCGTTTATTCTTCTTTGTGCCAGTTGTTCATCGTACCCAGGGTAGCACACATTGCTCCATGTGACACCCCGGGAACGATGAACTGCAGCTTACCTGCGGCCGCCGGCAATGCTAGAGGAAGAGGGTGGGTGGGATGTTTACGTCCCGCTCATCTTCGCCCCTCCGCTTCTATTGGCCGGCGGCTGTGTGACGTCGCTGTGACGCCGAACGTCCCACCCCCTTCAGGAAGTGGATGTTCGCTGCCCACAGCAACGTCGCTCAGCTGGTAAGTACATGTGACGGGGGTTTAACGACTTTGTGCGACACGGGCAGCGATTTGCCCGTGACGCACAAACGACGGGGGCGTGTATACGATCGCTCGTGCGATCGCATGATAGATCGTATCATGTGACGCCCGCATTAGTCAAATAGCCCTTACACAGACTGGAGGTGTGTTTGGGGTCATTGTCCTGTTGAAAAATAAATGATGGTCCAACTAAACACAAACCGAATGGAATAGCACGCCACTGCAAGATGCTGTGGCAGGCATGCTGGTTCTGTATGCCTTCAATTTTGAATAAATCCCCAACAGTGTCACCACCAAAACACCCCCACACCATCACACCTACTCCTCCATGCTTCACGGTGGGAACCAGCCATGTAGAGTCCATCCGTTCACCTTTTCTACAAAAACACGGTGGTTGGATCCAAAGATCTCAAATTTGGACTCATCAGACCAAAGCACAGATTTCTAATTGTCCATTCCTTGTGTTCTTTAGCCCAAACAAGTCTCTTCTGCTTGTTGCCTGTCCTTAGCAGTGGTTTCCTAGCAGCTATTTTACCATGAAGGCCTGCTGCACAAAGTCTCTTCTTAACAGTTGTTCTAGAGATGAGAAAGTGTGTCCAATCTTTTGGTCTGTACTGTACACCAGGAAGTCAGACACATATACCAGGATGGGGCCAGAATGGAGAACATATAAACTAGAATGGGAAACATATATACAAGGACAGGGATTATATACCAGAATGGGAGACACATATACTAGGATGAGGACAGATATTCCACAATGGGGACATATATACTAGAATTAGTACAGATATACAAGGATGAGGGACATATACACCAGGATGGGAGACATATATACCAGGATGGGATACAGATATACCCCGATGGGCGACATATACCTAGATAGGGAAAGATATACCAGGATGGGAGACATATATACCAAGATGAGGCCAGAATGGAGGACATTTATACCAGTATGGGGGAAAGATGCACCAGGATGGGAGACATATATACCAGCATGGGAGACATATATACCAGGATGGAATAGATATACCATGATAAGAGACATATAAGTCAGGATGGGTGATATATTTACCAGGATGGGGGACATATATACCAGGATGGGACACATATATACGAGGATGAGGACAGATGTACCAGGTTGGGAGATATACATACCAGAATGGAAGACATATATACACGGATGGGGGACAGATATACCAGGATAGGAGAGATATATATCAAGATGTGAGACATATATACGAGGATGGGGGTCAGATATACCAGTATGGGGACATATATACCAGGAGAGGGACATATATTAAAAAAGGGCTCAAAATAAGAGACATTAGTAAAGGATGCCGACATTACTCCATAATGAAGGGGGGAGGGCAACTCGTATATTTTCATAGGATTTAGAATACTATAATGGCCCATACATCTGACCAGCATACCAGGGGGTGGGGGCCAGATCCAAATCTTTCACCGAGGCCAATCAGATTCTAGTTACACCACTGGTGTGGTGGGTCCTTATACAGTGTGGGGGCTAATGCTGGGGCCACTATACGCTGTGGGAGCCACTAAACAGCGTGGAAACTAATGTGAGGGTCATTATACCGCATAGGAGCTAATGTGGATGTCATTATACAGCAAGAGAGCTAATGTGGGGGTCATTATACAGCAAGAGAGCTAATGTGGGGGTCATTATACAGCAAGAGAGCTAATGTGGGGGTCATTATACGGTATGGAAGCTAATGAGTGGGGCTGTCATAAACTGTGTGGACTACTTTGGGGCTCATTATACATCGTAGGGCTACTATGGAGGTCATAATACAATGTGCGGGCTGCTGTGGGGTTCATTAAACAGTGTATCAGCTACTGTTCTGGTTATTATATGGAGTGTGGACCATTGTGTATACGGTAGGTGTAGGAACATCATACTGTGCATTGGGGAGGTATGGCCTCATCGTACTGTGTATAGGGGAGGTGTAGGGGCATCATAGAGGAGCAGTATATTGGAGGACTCAGGAGACATTATTAAATGTTAAGTGGACACCTAAGAACCATTATTGTTATAGGGTCACTCAGGGTATTGTGATCGTAACAGACACACTGGGGGAATATGGGATCAAAATGTGGACACTTTTGTAGGGCACTTGCACAGGGCATTAATATTTTCTAGTGGGCAAATTTGCCATCTAGAATGCACAAAAGAGGCATTATTACCATGTTAGGGGCACAGTGGTGGGCATTATAATGTGGGACAGTAAGAGGAGCATTATTGTTGTACCACACAGCAGATGCAGTACTAGAGACACATACGGCAGCAGTGACTCAGTATTGGGGTATCAGCAGGATGAGGAGTTTGTGTAAATTGGGAATATATGGGGAGAGGGGTGGAAATGTGAGACGCCAGATGTGTTTTTGTTGTAATCTGTGCAGACTATTCATGACTGGAAGAAGTTGTCATGTTGGTCTGGGCCAGATGGAAAAGAAGGGAAAAGTGAACAACTCCACCAGCAAGAGAAGCACGTGTACATCTCTATCTGTAACTGTAGTGTAATCTCTTACATGTTCTGTAGGACTGGTATATATCACTATATGGTCATCGTATGTCGGTAATATTGGTGTCGGTCTTTGTATAGAGATTGATATCCAATAACAGCCCAGTCATCTGCTGAAGTTCCCTTGTACCCATGATTAGGATGCAACACCATAGTTGTTACCATGGTTAAATGCTTAGGGGCTCACTCAAATGTTTTGCTCCCCCTGAGCTGAGCCCCTAGCTATGCTTCTCCCTGGAGGAATAAGACTAACATATCCAAATCCATTGGTCGTAATATTAGGGACTGTGGTATAGATTGACCTTTATAGTGATGTCATACCCAAACCTTTAAATATCTGGTTGTTTGTGATCCAGCTCATTATAGCCTCATTCCCCTGATGACGCCAGTTTGGTGAAACATGTTGGGGAGGCTAGCAGCTGATTGTTTTTAAAGCAGCACATGCAAGCATGGGCCTATGATAGACAATACTGAGGATAGGAATTCATTAGTATTATTGTGGTCAGTGGCCACATAGGAATATCTCCTCTTATTTAATCCATATAAGTTATCTAATCTGGATTAATATACACTCGGTACTTCTCCCATACCTTGCAATATCTGTTTTAATAATTGTAGTGAATTAATCCCATTCTCAAAAGATAAAATAAAGCTAATAACTTACGTCTGAAGGTCTTTAGTTAGGGTACTCACTTGTTGCCTCAGGTAATTTGGGTTTAAAGTATTTAACCCTGTGTTGACTGTGAAACAACATCTATCTATTGGTATTTGTTTTGGTTTAGTCAAGCATTTTCTCCGCCTAACATTCCTATGTTATACTCACTTAATATGCTTAGTATGACTAACATATAGCTTACATAAATCACCTAGGTGGTCTTCAATCACACATATTTCCTTAATTTTCCCATCACAATTTTCCTTTTACTTAATTTTTTCCAGGAATACACTGGTCTATATAACAAATCATAATAGTATAACTTTTTAGCAATTTCTCCCTCACAGTTTTGGTTATTATTCTTATTTTCCCTTTTTTTTCATTTCATTATTACTATTTCATATTCACATATATTATTATTCATTTCTGCACTTTTTCTTGTGTGCTTAGCACAACTTTTTTATATTTATTTTTACATTATTTTCTTTTTAGTGCATAAATCTATTTTATTAGAAATATAACCACTTTACCCTAACTTATAATAGGCACTTTAGCCAATATATACAGTTGTGCTCAAAAGTTTATATACCCTGGTAGGTTTTTTTGCTTTCTTTGCCTTTTTTCAGAGAATATGAATGATTTCACAAAATCTTTTTTTTCCACTCTTGGTTAGTGGTTGGGTGGAGCCATTTATTGTCATACTACTGTGTTTTCTCTTTTTAAATCATAATGACAGCCAAAAACATCCAAATGACCCTCAAATGTTCACATTCCTTGGTGATGTGGGCCTTATAACATGCACAGAAATTGACACAAATGGGTTTGAACGGCTAATAAAGGTAAAATACTTATCTGTTTGCATGTAATCAGTGTGTATGGATAAAAGCTGAGTGAGTTTCTGGGATCCAGACAGACTCCTGCATCTTTCATCTAGCCACTGATATTTCTGGATTGTCAGTCATGAGGAAAGCAAAAGAATTGTCAACAGATCTACAGAAAAAGATAGTTGAACAGTAGAAAACAGGAAAGGGATACAAAAAGATATCCAAGGAATTGATAATGCCAGTCAGTAGGGTTCAAACTGCGATTAACAAATGGAAAATCAGGGGCTCTGTAAAAACCAAACCACGATCAGGTAGACAAAGAAAAATTCGGCAACAACTGCCAGGAAAATTGTTCGGGATGCAAAGCAAAACCCACAAATACCATCAGCTGAAATACAGGACTCACTGAACACTAGCGGTGTGGCTGTTTCAAGATGCACAATAAGAAGGCACTTGAAGAAAAATGGGCTGCATGGTCGAGTCGCCAGAAGAAAGGCATTACTGCGGAAATACCACAAAGTATCTCACCTACAGTACGCCAAACAGCACAGAGACAAGCCTCCAAACTTCTGAAACAAGGTAATTTGGAGTGATTAAATTCAAACTTTTTGGCGCCACAACAATAAACGTTACATTTGGACAGGTGTCAACAAGGCCTATGATGAAAGGAACACCATTCCTACTGTAAAGCACGGAGGTTGATCGCTGATGATGTGGGGCTGTGTGAGCTACAAAGGCACAGGAACCTTGGTAAAAGTTGAAAGAAAAATGAATGCAGCACATTACCAGCAAATACTGGAGGCAAATTTGCACTCATCAGCCCGGAAGCTGCGCATGGAACGTACTTGGATGTTCCAACATGACAACAATCCAAAACACAGTCGACCTGTATTTGGCTACAGCAGAACAAAGTGAAGGTTCTGGAGTGGCCATCTCAGTCTCCTGACCTCAATATCACTGAGCCACTCTGGGGAGAACTCAAGCGCGCAGTTTACACAAGAAAGTCCAGGAATTTACAGGAACTGGAGTTTTTTTGCCAAGAAGAATGGGCAGCATTACCATCTGAGAAAATAAAGAGCCTCATCCACAACTACCACAAAAGACTTCAAGCTGTCATTTATGTTAGAGGGTGCAATACACGGTTTTAAGAACTGGGGTATGTGGACTTTTGATCAGGGTAAGATGTTTTTGGTTGTCATTATGATTTAAAAGAGAAAACACAAACACAGTAGTTTGACAATAAATGGCTTGAGCCAAACACTAACGATGAGTGGAAAAATTTTTTTTGAGTTATTCATATTCTCTGTAAAAAGTCCAATAAAGCAAAAAAACTACCGGGGTATGAAAACTTTAAGCATAGCTGTACTTCTTGTTGCAACACAGTATATCAGTGGAGCCATTTTATAGTTGTATTTTGGATTCTGTATATACCCCTCATGCTAGCCAAAGATCAGGGACAAGTCAATATTTTAAGGAGCCTTACAAGTATAACCTTATGGTTATGGGTATCTTATTGTGATTGTGTTGTCTTATTAACAATTTCATTCCTCCAATTGTGTTCATAGATTTTTTTTCACATTTGTCATCTGTTGTATCTTATAACGATTGTTAATTTGTACTTTCTATGGCCTCTTTCACAAATCCGTGCAAAACACACACGTTTTGCATGGTCTGTGGTGTAGGTGCGTACAGTGGCGTAACTAGAGTGCGATGGGCCCCGGTGCGAAAGCTGGACCTGGGCCCCCCTCCGGACGTTGGTCATATGAATGGGCACCTGTAGCATTCTAAATCCTATAAAGACATATTAATTGCCCCTTCCCTCCCTTCATTATGCAGTAATGTCCCCAATCCTGGTACATATGTCCCCCATACTGGTATATATGTCCCCATCCTGGTATACATGTCCCCCATCCTGGTATACATAGTATATAACGTCCCCATCCTGGTATATATTTATCCAATCCTGGGCCGATCCTAGTAAAAATGTCGCACATCCTGGGCCTATCCTAATATATATGTCTCCCATCCTGATATATATGTTCCTCATCCTGGTGTTTATGTCCCCCATCCTGGTATATATGTTCTGGGACTGTATCTAATGCATAATTCAAAAAATAAAAATAATTTAAAAAAAATTCTACTCATCTTGCCTCTGCTCCCACATCTCCCAGTGTCATCTGTAGCGAGCGTGGAGTGGCCTGCAGCTGACATCGGAGTGTGTGCTATAGAGCATGACAGTACTACCATGCACTGTCCCCAGTCATGGTATGGACGTCAGCTGCCAGCCACTTTTTACCCAGCAGTGTGTATCGCAGTGCAGGGACCCAGTGGGTCTATGTGCTGTGATGCATTTCAGTTGATGTGCGCCCTCAGACGTACATCCAGCTGAAGTAGGAGCTGGAGTTGGCGTGTCCCCTGTACCTTTGGGCCTGGTAACAATCTCTACGTTTCTGATTGTTACGCTGCTGCCTGCTCGCCTAACTCCATCCACCAACTATTGGTTGCTGAAGACAGCTCATGTATTGCAAAGATAAATCACCCTCCCAGGAAATGCTGCATCAAAATCTACTGCCCACATTGCGTTTTTATGTGCAGAAAATCTGCACGTAAAAACGCATGTTTGGAAGGAAAAAAAGCAACTGAAAAAACGAGCATTTTTTTATTACGATTGCGTATTTTTTCACATGTTCCTTTTTGAGCGTTTTTTTAGTCATGGCGATCATGGGGGTTCAAGCATTGTACCCCCGCGGTCGCCTGATCTTAAAGCCAGGACTTGGCTCTCGCTGCCAGGAGCAGTACCCGCACCGCTCTCGGCAATTTAACCCTCTAAATGCTGCAATCAGTGCGATTGCTGCATTCAGAAGGCAGGGAGAGGCATCGCTTAGCCCTGGCGATCGGGTCCCTGTAGTGCAATCACAGGGACCTGATCGCTGCCATGGTAACCCTGGGTCATCACCAGGATGACCCCGGTTTACTGAGGTACGGATCGCCTCACAGACCAGGGCACCTACGTCACCAGAGTGCCCTGCAACAAGCTCCCACGGTAAAGACCACGAGGCCTAGGTGCAGGAAACCCTGATGACATCACAAGGTAAACTGAATTCATGCCGGCGAATCTGCAGGAAACCCTTCCCAGAAGCAATGTCTTGCAGTAAAGACTGTGAGATGAGGAAATGGATGCAGGGAACCCCAGTGACGTCAAAAAAGCATATAACACACAAAAATTCAATGTGGGCATTACGCATGCATTTTTTCCTGCATTTTTCACTGACTCCATTGAAGTCAACTGGTGAAAAAGCAGAAAAAAATGCAGAAACAACTGACATGCTGCTTCTTTTTTCAGCAACAAAAACTGCAAGGAAAAAAGAAGCAACGTGGGTACAGCAAGTCAGGGTTCTCATAAGGGTGCTTTACACGCTGCGACATCGCTAACGATAAATCGTCGGGGTCACGTCATTGGTGACGCACATCCGGCGTCGTTAGTGACATCGCTACGTGTGACACCTAGGAGCGATGATCAACGATCGCAAAAACGTCAAAAATCATTGATCGTTGACACGTCGCTCCTTTTCATAATATCGTTGGTGGTGCATGCCGCTGGTTGTTCGTCATCCTGCGGCATCACGCATTGCTATGTGTGACACCGTAGGAACGACGAACATCTTACCTGCGTCCACCGGCAATAATGAAGGAAGGAGGTGGGTGGAATATTCCGCCCGCTCATCTCCGCCCCCTCTGCTTCTATTGGACGGCTGCCATGTGACGTCGCTGTGACGCTGCAAAAGCGATGCGCAGGGAAGGTAAGTCCGTGTGACGGGTGTAAGCGATGTTGTGCGCCACGGGCAGCGATTTGCCCGTGTCGCACAACCGACGGGGGCGGGTACACTCGCTAGCGATATCGATAGTGATATCGCAGCATGTAAAGTGCCCTATAGACTTTGCTGGGATGATATTTCCTTGGTTTTATTGATTAAAAAAGCAAGGAAAAACGCATGAAAAAAGCAACGTGGGCACAAGGTCGTCTGTGTATGTAGCTGAGCAGTGCACAGTAATTTAGCTGTATTTAGATACAGGACCTGGCTGTGCTGCTTTCAACAAACTTCTGAAACCACTTCCCCTACTGCTCATGTGACGCCCTGGCCGGGCCAGGTAGTCACAAATAGGCCCCTGCACTACACCTTTTCCTCACAAGTGACATCAGCCAACCTTCAAAACCCTAGTCACCCCCCTCAGGGCTATATGGACACACCAGGGGGTGGAACCAGGCAGTTGGAAGACGCCCTCCAAGGAGTCTAGACAGCCTGGGGTGGAAAAGTAAACAGTCAGTCAGTCAGTGAGTCAGTGAGTAGATTTCAAGGACAGTGGAGGTCAGGCCTGTGTGTCAGGCCTGAAGTAAACTGACAGGTATCAGGGTAGCAGCCCTGGTGCCTTTGGCTAGGAGGCAGACGTCAGTC
Source organism: Anomaloglossus baeobatrachus (assembly GCF_048569485.1). Lineage (NCBI taxonomy): Eukaryota > Metazoa > Chordata > Amphibia > Anura > Aromobatidae > Anomaloglossus > Anomaloglossus baeobatrachus. The sequence continues at coordinate 636,122,593 of NC_134353.1, forward strand.
TCCGTCTGCAGGAGCTAGGAAAACGGCTCGGTGGAACTGAGGTGGACCGGGACAGGGTAGTGGCCCGCTGGTACCGCCCCGAGGAACCGACTCGGAAACCGGAGCACACAGCGGGGTACTCAGACCCTGAAGCCGGGACCCGACGCGACTGGAACCAGCTAATTAACTGATTGAGGCCAGGACTAGAGGTCCTGTCCCACCCAAAGTCCATATTAGAAGACAACAGAAATAAAGAAGTTTTGTCAGCTCACCCCTCTTCACTCCTGGACTCTGCACCGATGCAAGGAACGCCCTGGCCCGGGCGGGGATGAATATAGTGTGAAGCCCCACAAGTGCTGTGTCGGTGCATTACCTTCAGGGACTCCATGTGGATGGAACAGTCTGGTCACAGGTAGGAAACCTTCTTTTAGGATTGTCGTGACGCCACTCTCAGAATTGCGGTCAGTGGGGACCGCCACTGCAGATTAAGGGATACCTGGGGCTGATGGTGGGTGCAGTCAGTTGTAATAGCCTCCTGTGAGTGAGGCAAGCCCCAGGGCCCTGTGTAGGTGTGTGAAACCACAAGGCGCAGAATAACTCAACACAAGCAGAATGTCTTTCAGGGGTTTTACTCACATTAGGTGGCAGGGTGAGTAACCCGGGCGTAGCTGGGATGAACCAGGCTGGAACCAGGTGTCCTTCAGGCTGACTGATGAGGGTGGCTACTGACTCGCCTTCCTTAGCCCTCTGTTGTTTGTGGTAACCCCGACTTTCAGTCCCTATGGGGGTCACCCAGGGAAGTTGCTGCTCCCCTCGTTTCGGCCCGTTTGCTTGTAGCCTGGACCAGGTCACTCCGGCTGCTTGCCTCCTGTGAACTATGGGCCCTCGTTTTGCTACGTGGCTGCGGACTCTGTGGTGTTGTCTTGGGGGTGTAAAGTGCCCCCTCAAGCAGGTTTGGCAAGGGAAAGGTGAATCTATCCCTGCACTGGGACCTGTTACCCCTGCGGGCCTGGTACCACCCTGACAGTCTCCTTACTTTCCACTCCGTTGCTCTCTCTTTAGCTGTGTGTGGATTTCGGGCAGCAATGCCAGGTGACCGTTCTCCCCCGTCAGTAGTCACTGCGCGGACGCTGTTAGACTGCAACAGCTCCAGGGTCTGCTCCTCACGTCTGCTTTCCCTGAGCTGCACACTAAACTGACTCACTGTTCCCTCCTCTCCTGTTCTTGCCTACGTCACCTAGCAACCAGGCTCTCTACCACACCCCTTGAGTGGAGATGGAGGCTTCGCACCGGCTTCGCCCCCTCCTGGGATCCCCAGGGGTCCTCTCAAAGGTAAATGTGTGAGACCTGATCACTATGCGCCTGTGTAGTCACACCTCGGTCAGCCTTCTGGATTACCTGTTTGTACTGTCACCAGCATGGGTGCAGTACTCAGTGGTGCCTGACCAGGTCAGGGGCGCCACAATAGCAAGAATCAAGTATCCAGCATCATGGAGAATAGAAAAAATAAAACTAACATTTATTAGTATGGATATAAAAACATACAGACTGTGCAGTGGGCACAGAGGCACAAGTGCAAAAAGGTGGATAAATCCACCTTTTTGCACTTGTGCCTCTGTGCCCACTGCACAGTCTGTATGTTTTTATATCCATACTAATAAATGTTAGTTTTATTTTTTCTATTCTCCATGATGCTGGATACTTGATTCTTGCTATATTAGAAGACAACAGCCCACCGAGGGGGATAAAAAAGCCGCCACCAGGGCTCAGAGATCCCACGGGCCAGCGTCTGCGGGCAAGGGCTCCTTAGGCAACATCCAGCCGGGAGCGGACTTCTGAAGTTGCAAGCACAGGCAGTCCACCATTACACAAAGGTGCAGGAGAAAGACAGAGACCACCAGCCGGGTGGGGGAACCAGAACGCAGCCGGCTGCGGTCACCGACCACCACCATCTTGGTTTACCAGAGACTCATGTGTTTCCTTCTATAGTGAGTACACCAGCACCCTGCGGTCGCCCATCTTGCTGCACCAAAACCCCCCAACGGGTCTCGGGGCCACCATCCCTGCCCACGGAGGGGTTAACAACTTGCTGCACAACATCTCCCCCGGGTGCCCTGTAACTGCAGCGGTGGTGTCCAAACTCACCACATACCGTGGGTGGCATCACAACCCTAGTACGGCCCAGCCCGTACATATACATCCTACATCCACCATCCCCCCCAACCCTTTTCATTTGGAGTGCCCGCGGGATCTCCCGGGTCTGGAAACCCTCGAGCCACCTACCAGAAGGCCCGGACCCGAGCAGCGGCAGGCTGCCAGCACGGGGGCGGCACACTCACATTGTGCCTGAGTCTGTGGGCTGGCCCCCATCACCTTATCAGCTTTGTCCTCCTCATCCCCTCCTTCCCACCTAATCCCAAAGTGTCCAAAGCAGCATGGTTTACATTAAGATAACATAGAACGTAAAGAAGGTCAGATAAACTTTCCTGCTGTACAGCTCACCCCTCTCCACATGGTCGCACATAAGTAAATAAACGATCGGACTTGGTCGATGACTGCACAGAGCGATGGGAAGGGAGGCAGAGTATATACTGCCATGCCTGCACTGCTGGGATGGAGAGGCATGGTAAGCGCTGCCTCAAAAATATGTGTCGTCAGACTGCACTGCTGCCATCACCTGATCTATCCCCTGCAGAGGCCAGCAGCACACTGTACAGAAATCACATGCAGAGACTGGAGGTGGCAGAGCTCACGCTGCCCGGCCGCATCTACTGAAAATGCAGGAATAGCGCAGCTCCTCTCTCACTGACAGGAGTGGCTGCTGATCTGCAGCACGGGACCTTAACCTTGCGGGCCCGGTCACAATGGCGACCCCTGTGACCGCTGCAGTTACGCCCCTGGTGCGTATATGTGTGCATGTGTCTGTGTGTATGTTCAGTGTGTGCTGTCAGTGTGCTATCCATGTGACATCCACATATCACACGGACAGCATGAACTTCTATACTTACCTGTCCATGGTGTTGCCGTCTCCGACGCTGCTGCTTCTTCCGATCCTCGGTGCAGTGCATATGCAATGAGTCTAATGAGCGGGGGTCGTAAGCAAGTGACAGCAATGCCGAAGACCACAGCACTGGCGACAGGTAAGTATAGAAACTCATTTTATTTCACAGACACATGGTTTTCTCCAGTACATGTCACACTGATGTCACACGGACACCATGTGACACCAGTGCTGCCGGAGAAAAATTGACATTTCTACTTGTGGAGCACACAGACTCACGTGCCCCACACGGTCCATGGGAAAACACGCATGTTTGCACAAACCCATTTATTTTAATGGGTCTACATGTGCCCGGGTCCCCGCTACATGAGAAAATGGACGTCAGACGTACCGGAGACACAAATGTGTGAATGGTGCCTAAAGTATATACTTTTTTTCTATATCAGATTGTTATGACATCACATATATGTAGCGGACGGGGGCCAGCCCACTGCAGGGGGCTGCTCAGATCCGGGTTCGTTACTGTGGCTCGAGTGGTAGCTGGACCCGGGCTCGTGCGGCCGTCTGTCCTCACAACCGTAGAAAGGGTATATTTACAGGGGAAAAGTTTGTCAGTGACGCTACCCATGGGTTGCGGTGAGGGTGTGTAGCACCGCCGCTGCCTGGATATGGGACACCCGGGGCTGATGGAGTGGGGCAGCAGGATGGTATCCCCTCCACGAGTAGGGGAGGTGTTGTCCCGGGGCCAAGGTGTACGGGAAAGAATGCTGCGGAGAGTGTCATGCAGGGCTGGACCGGGCAAGAATGGTGTACTAACAGTTCCAAAGAAATTCACACAGCGTCCAGTGATAAACCAAATTGCCAGTGACCGGTAACTTCCGGCGGGTGTATTCGGGTCTCACACCATGGTACAGCAAACATGGGTCCCTTCCTCCTGCACTCAGTGTTTATGTCTTCAACAGGACAACTCCACTTGAAACGGAGAAGTCCACTCCCGGTAACTTTGTATGTTTGGAGCTGTGGCCCACGAAATCTGACCCGTGGGTTCTGGCGGACATCCTATCCCCCGCATTGGGCTTCCGTTTCGCTCTCTGGGCTTGCTGGTGGGACAAGACGTGGAATCTTGTCCCCGGCTGGCTAACTGACAAGGGGCTTGAAACCTTCCTCACCCTAGAGTCCAGGCACCCCGACTGTACACGGCCTCCGGACCGGATTCCCGCTGTCGGCACCGGCGGGCTACAACCCTGCCCCAGTCCACTTAAGGTCTCCTGCGACCAGATCTCCATCACCTGTGGCCCCGTCTGCCATCTGCCACCTAGTCAGTCGTCTGGTAGTCCAGGGGCTCCAACCCCTGACTCCGCTGTCACTCCTCACTCCTCAACTGTCCGTACTCAACTTCAACTCTCCTGTTCCCTCCCAGAACACTTCAGGACCCCTAGGTGGGCGCTCCCATCTGCCTGGTCCCGCCCACTGGTGTGTCCCTATTGTTGTGGGGGGTGACTAGGCTTTGCTAGCTGGTGTTATGTACCTGGGTGTGGGTTTGTGTTGGTATGCCAAGGAGGATGGAGTCATGCACCTGGAAGATCTGTGCAGTCTCTGTGACAACCTGGTTTTGCCAGGGCGTCACATATATACTGTGTTCCTCCTCCTCCATTGTTTTTAATTAGTCTTGCATATTGGTGTTTATTTTCTAAACTTTGGTTGACTAGCTATAGATCAGTGATGTACTAAAGCATGAAGCTGTATATAGAGAGGCTGAGATAGGTGATGTACTGCAAAATGGGTCTTTATATAAAGGGGCTTAGAGGAGTGATGTACTGAAGGATGGGACTTTACATAAGAGGAGTGATGTACTGCAGAAGGAAAATGTTTTTAAAGGTGATGATAGGAATGATGTATTGCAGGAAAAAAATTGTATGTACATACCATAGGTAGTGATGTACTAGAAGGAGAGGAGCAATGTACTGCTAGACGGATCTATACATACAGTGGTGTGAAAAAGTGTTTGCGCCTTCCTGATTTTTTATTCTTTAAATGTTTGTCACACTTGAATGTTTCAAATCACCAAACAAATTTAAATATTAGACAAAGATAACACAAGTAAACACAAAATGCAGTTTCTAAATAAAAGTCTTTATTATTAAGGGTAAAAGAAATCCAAACCTTTAGGGCCCTATGTGAATGAATAATTGCCCCCCTAAACCTCATAACTGGTTGATTACAGCAACAACTGCAATCAAACGTTTGCGATAACTGGCAGTGAGTCTTTTACTACGCTCTTGAGGAATTTTGGCCCACTCATCTTTGCAGAATTGTTGTAATTCAGCCACTTTGGAGCATTTCTGAGCATGAACCACCTTTTTAAGGTCATTCCACAGCCTCTCAATCGGATTAAGGTCAGGACTTTGATTAAGCCTCTCCAGTCTTAATTTTTTTTTTCTTAAGCCATTCAGTGGTAGACTTGCTGGTGTGTTTTGGATCATTGTCCTGCGGCATAACCCAAGTGCGCTTTAGCTTGAGGTCATGGACAGATGGACGGACATTCTCCTTCAGGATTTTTTGGCTGATAGCAGAATTTATGGTTCCATTTACCACAGCGAGTCTTCCAGGTCTTGAAGCAGCAAAACAGCCCCAGACCATCACACTATCACTACCATATTTTACTGTTGCCATGATGTTTGATTTCTGAAAAAAGAATAGTGTTTTTGTCGCCATTATCCAAGACCTGTAGCGTTCTCATTTTTCAGGATCTGAGGCTCAGTGATGGCTTATTTTTTGTGTCTTGACCTGACATTTTTAATTATACCATTTATGCATTGATGCAATATTTTGATAGCTTGTTATTGCATTTTAATGCATGTTGCGGCGACCAAAAAGTGTAATTTTGGCGTTTGGAATTTTTTTTCTCACCATGCTGTTCACCAATCAGATTAATTGAATTTACATTTTGATAGATCGGGTATTTCTGAATGTGGCGATACCAAATATGTGTATATTTTTAAAAAATGTTTTTTTTCAATGGGGTGATTTGAACTTTTAGTTTTTTTTTTAGTTTTTTAAAATAATTTAAATTTTTTAAACTTTTTTTTTTAATTGATTTTACATGTCCCCCTGGGGGACTTTATGGTTACACTGTCTGATCGCTTCTGATCAGAAATGCTGTGTTCCTGTGACTGTCGGTGCTCTTCCAGCATTCACACGAAGGGTGTCATGATAGTGACAGGGGTCATCATCTGTCATGTACAATCATGTACAAATTGTATAAAACACACAAAGTAGCTTTCTCCCACCTATCCTTAGTAGTGAAAAACCCTTAAACCTGGCCATACATTACATGTCTAAATTACATTAAAGAGGCTGTCTTGGTTTAGAAAATGTGTTATCTTATACTGAGAAACAGAACAAAATATCAACTAACAATCAGACATCAGTTTGAATTGGCTTTATTCTAATCCATCTATGGTGAGAAGGCGGCCAATAGTGAGGAAAAGCAGCAAGCATCAAGCAAGTCAAATTTCAGAATACCCAATCTATTTTTCTGCTTGGAGAAACATGTGTTTAGTGCGTCCTTTAGCTATTCAAATAAATATGTACGTGTGACGCCCTGGACCAGCCAGGGGTCACAGGTAATGACATCACCACACCCTACACCCCGATTAGGTACACCTAAGCTAGACCAGAAACCCTTGTTGCCTTCCTCCAGGGGCTGATGTCCACACCAGGGGGTGGAGCCAGGCGGTTGGTCTCCACCCACCAAGGAGTTCACAGTCCTGGAGGAGGGAAAACTGGCAGATAAGTTTTGGAGGAGGAAAAGAAAGGAGTTAGAGTGAAGCTAGGAAAGTAGTAAAAGAGGAGCCTGAAGTTGGTCCGGGTGTGTGCCCCGGACTGAGACAGCAAGGTTAGCAGACGGCGGTGACCGTCTGCAGGAGTGGCCTATCGGAGTTGCCGTGAGGACCGTGGACGGGTGGTGGCCCGGCGGTACCGGACCGGTACACAAGGAGAAGCCAGCACCATTGGCAGGGGCCTTTCGGATCCCAGCAAGGCTAGGAGTCGCCGTGAATTTGTCAAATCTGTCAGTGAAGGGGACCCCCGGGTCTCTAAACAACTAAGTCCCGATTGAAGGCAACAGTCCAACCGTATGAGAGAGACACCGCCACCGCCAAGGCACCAGTTTCTCAGGGCCAGCGACTGCGGGCAAAGAGGGGCTCCTCCGGCCCATATCCAGGTCAGGGAGCGGGTTATCGGTGGGAACCCATCGCAACCAACAGAAGTACTAGGTGCAGGGAAAGAGACAGTCACCGTTAACTACCGGGGAAAAGCAACAGCAGACGTCCGTGGGAACCGTCTTTGCAGCCGTGTGTTTTACCGAGAACTATGTCAACGTCTCAGGCTGAGTGAGTACCACCGTGCCGTACGGCACAGCGCTGCCCCCCGCGACCCTGCACCTCACCAGGCCCCGCACCCGGCCTGCCATCCATCCCTACCCCATCACTGGGCCCCGGGACAATCAATCCCCTACCCACGGAGGGGAGAAATAACAACAAAGCTGCTCCCTGTCACCGCTCCCGGGATCTCCATACAGAGCAGCGGTGGTGTCCACACAATCACCACAACCGTGGGTGGTGTCACGGACAATAAATCCCCAAAACCAATCCCCCTTTTCACTCACGGGCGAGGAGCGCCGCTCGAGTCCCCGGGATCCAGCACATCGCTCGAGTAACCGAGCAGCAGAAGGCCGCAGCAGCAGCGGCAGCCGGACCCGAGCAGAGGGAGAGCGCAGCGTCCCCTCCTCCACCCGCGACAACTTGGCGTCATGAACAGGATCTTACCGCTCTGCCGTCTGGTGGAGGTGCGCCTTGTTACCGCCGGAGGTGTCCGGCCGAAAAATTTCAGAAGCCGCCATCTTTGGCGCGAAAAGTTCCCGCTCGAGCGTCCCCTCGAGTAGTGGAGGTGCGAAGGCCAAAATCCCGCCCCGATAGAGGAGGAGCCGGAAAAAGGCTAAAGGGGACGAAATCGCGACTGGTCGCATGTAGCCGCGGCTATAAAAGCAGAGACGCCAGGACTCTGCAGCAATACTGGGTTCCTGGAAGGCTCGATTGCCAAGATGCACAGTCCGACCGCCAACGAGGACGCTCCCGCACCCGGCACGGCGATGTGGCTGAGAGACCGGACTGCCCCGTTGAATAACCGTCTGCAAACCCATATGCAGCTCCTCCTAGAGGAGTGGGAGACCGACATGGCGGACGTAGTGGCTGCTATGCGGAGACGCGAGGTGGAAGAGGATTTGGAGGAGCGGGTAAGAGACCCACGCCCCTGTATTCCCGAGGGATCGGCCATTGAAGCTGAGGAGCCCGGCCTGCCTCCGCTCACCCTGCCTCTCTCCCCGCTACCCATGTTAGCTGCTGCCGCTCCGCCACTAGGCCCGCTACCTGCCCAACCGGTAGCGATACCCTGCCAATCCGCCCCGGCGGACCAACCGGCTGCAGACGCCCAAGACGTCCCTGAATTACTCCCGGGGGAACCGCTAGGACCGCGGCCCCTTAACAAAAATGTGCCAGAAGTCCCGGCAGTGATTGCGCCAGACCCCGAGCCTGGGACCGTAGCATGGATGAAGGCCCGGGTGATTGCGTTCCACCAACGTCAACAGGATCAGATCTTCCGGATGATGGAGCAGTGAACCAATGAGGTGGAGATGCTGATTGCAACTGCCCCGATGTACGGGAGGGGAACAGATGTAACAGAGTCGACTGGTGACCCACGTCCCTATGTCCTACCAGGACCGGCCGCTGTGGCTGAGGGGCCCGGCCTAGTCTCGACCTATGCATCACCCTTGCCGTTACTTACGGGACGCCTCAGTGTAAACTCGCCTGACCCGCTGCTCCATGCTACTGCGGAAGGTTCTGATGTGCAGGATGCTGGAGACCAGGAGGCTGCGGCAGCTGGCGGCAACCCGCCTGACGCAGATGCAAGTGATGGTGACTCCAGCGACGCCGGCTCTGGTGCTGAGCTCACCCCTGAAGGTGAGGAGGCAAGTGAGCGTCTCCGCTATGTGGGGGAACCGGTAGTTTATTACACCGCGCGTAATGGTGGGAATGGATACCGGGCGCCCATGTCACAGCAAGCCTGTCACTGCATGTTTGATATGCTGGTGGCAGAGAACCCAGCAGACACAGAAGAGTCAGAGTAAAGGCAGAGGAGCACCGTTGTCACAGTCCCCGTTGGGACCATCCATGTGTGTTTAAAGTTTAAAAAGGAAAATGAGTGATCAACCGAAGTTAACCTGATTGTCTACACTGCTGATTAAACTGGTTGTTGCCGGCACCGTTGTCCCCGTGGGGACCATTTAAAGTTGCGTAAGGGACTCCTTACGGACAAGCCCGTGAACTTTCAGGGCAACCACAAACTTGTGGAATGTAAATAATGTTGTTGTTGCAGCTTCCACCGTTGCCGCCTCCAGAGAGTCAGATTGGAGGGAGGGCCCGCAGTGGAGCAGGCTGGGGCCCAGCCACCACCTGAACCGGTGGCTACCCTCTGGGGGTTCCAGAGGCTCCCCATGGACGTGGGTCCCCTGGAAAGGACACATCCCGCTCGGGTAACTTGGTGCAGGACTGGGGTCAAGGGGTGCTGCCTGTTTTCTTAGGGGCAGCATCAGGGCCAGGTTACTTGGGTGGGTGAGAGCGGAAGCCGTAACCATTTGAAACTGTTTGCAACGTTTAAGGAAAGTGCCTCCCGTTGTGGGATGATGTTCTTCTACTTGTATGAGTTTTTATCTTTTACAGTTTAAAAGAAAAATAAAACTGGTGTTGGACGGGCAGCCCGCGGACGGTCTGCATTTTGCTAAGGGGGAATGTGACGCCCTGGACCAGCCAGGGGTCACAGGTAATGACATCACCACACCCTACACCCCGGTTAGGTACACCTAAGCTAGACCAGAAACCCTTGTTGCCTTCCTCCAGGGGCTGATGTCCACACCAGGGGGTGGAGCCAGGCGGTTGGTCTCCACCCACCAAGGAGTTCACAATCCTGGAGGAGGGAAAACTGGCAGATAAGTTTTGGAGGAGGAAGAGAAAGGAGTTAGATTTAAGCTAGGAAAGTAGTAAAAGAGGAGCCTGAAGTTAGTCCGGGTTTGTGCCCCGGACTGAGACAGCAAGGTTAGCAGACGGCGGTGACCGTCTGCAGGAGTGGCCTATCGGAGTTGCCGTGAGGACCGAGGACGGGTGGTGGCCCGGCGGTACCGGACCGGTACACAAGGAGAAGCCAGCACCATTGGCAGGGGCCTTTCGGATCCCAGCAAGGCTAGGAGTCGCCGTGCATTTGCCAAATCCGTCAGTGAAGGGGACCCCCGGGTCTCTAAACAACTAAGTCCCGATTGAAGGCAACAGTCCAACCGTATGAGAGAGACACCGCCACCGCCAAGGCACCAGTTTCTCAGGGCCAGCGTCTGCGGGCAAAGAGGGGCTCCTCCGGCCCATATCCAGGTCGGGGAGCGGGTTATCGGTGGGAACCCATCGCAACCAACAGAAGTACTAGGTGCAGGGAAAGAGACAGTCACCGTTAACTCCCGGGGAAAAGCAACAGCAGCCGTCTGTGGGAACCGTCTTTGCAGCCGTGTGTTTTACCGAGAACTGTGTCAACGTCTCAGGCTGAGTCAGTACCACCGTGCCGTACGGCACAGCGCTGCCCCCCGCGACCCTGCACCTCACCAGGCCCCGCACCCGGCCTGCCAATCAATCCCCTACCCACGGAGGGGAGAAATAACAACAAAGCTGCTCCCTGTCACCGCTCCCGGGATCCCTATACAGAGCAGCGGTGGTGACCACACAATCACCACAACCGTGGGTGGCGTCACGGACAATAAATCCCCAAAACCAATCCCCCTTTTCACTCAACGGCGAGGAGCGCCGCTCGAGTCCCCGGGATCCGGCACATCGCTCGAGCCACCGAGCAGCAGAGGCCGCAGCAGCAGCGGCAGACGGACCCGAGCAGAGGGAGAGCGCAGCGTCCCCTCCTCCGCCCGCGACATACGCCTAATTGGAGCATGCATGGTTATGGGGCATTTGGCCAACAGATTTCTCAATTATATGGTCAGTTTTACTACTGCTAACTAAAAATATCTGAATCTCTGCTCTGCAACATCTGCTATTAAAAAGCATTCCCCATTTCTGAAAAGCAAACTTATTGTCCTTTTGGAGTAGCCTTGAAATATAGCTTTCAGCCATTAACATCAAAATAGGAATGAAAAAAAAATTCAGGCCCTGTCCGAAGGTTTGACTGATCCAGTTTTACTGACATTGTAATGGATTCCATGGCCTCAAATCCTGGGCAGACATGATAATATCTACACCCTAAAGAAGTCAAATATTGTGAAAAGTAAAAGAAGCCTAAAGCTTTTGTGCTCATAGCCAGAATGCTACAGTCGACTACCCTGTTGTTGCTGTAAAAAAGCAACAGAAAACCATCTAAACCAAGTGTTACAGAGAACAGAACCTAGTACGTTTGTGTGGGTTTTGAACCTATTTATATAGTTACAAATTCTCATATACAATACCTTGTTCTGATTGGAATGTACACATTGTAGATTGAGACTGAAAGCAACAAAATCATGAAGGGACACGTGAAAACAAAGAGTGAAGAAACATGTGTGAAACAAACCAGATTGGAATAGATTCTGTCCCCTTATAGTGTCATGTTATCAGCAGCACATCTACTGTTTACTCCGGATGATGTGCCACCAAGGGCAATGATTTTTGTACCTGCAGAAACAATCCAATCACCTGATGAATGAGCAGCATTTTGCTCATTTGCTGGGTAATTGTTGAAAAGTGTACTCCTATGAACTCTAGTCTCTGCGAATGGTATTTATAAATGTGGATACCACACGCACACTGTACAAAACAAAAAACAATGCATACATTTCACACAGTACCCCCTTTTACTTTGATGAGGGATGTACACACACCTGGAAATCTCTCAAGCTTTATCAGGTTGTCACCTGGAATGGTTTTCCAATAGTCTTGAAGGAGTTTCCAGAGGCTCCGAACACTTGTTGGCTGCTTTTTCTTCACTTTGCGGTCTAAAGCCTGCTTTACACGTTGCAATTTCGCGTACGATTTCATAAGCGATTTGCAACGCCCCCATCGTATGTGCGGCACGTTCAATTTGTTGAACGTTTCGCACAAACGATTAACCCCCGTCACACATACTTACCTTCCATACAACCTCGCTGTGGGCGGCAAACGTCCACTTCCTGGAGTGGGAGGGACGTTCGGCGTCACAGCGACGTCACACGGCAGCCGGCCAATAGAAGCGGAGGGGCAGAGCTAAGCGGGACATAAACATCCCGCCCACCTCCTTCCTTCCGCATTGTGGGCCGGGAGCCGCAGGACGCTGGTAAGATATGTTCATCGTTCCCGGGGTGTCACACACTGCGATGTGTGCTACCCCGGGTACGATGAACAATCTAACATGCAATTCTAGAGACGGGTACGATGTGTATGCGATGATACCAGTCACACACTGCAATATACTTACAATGCCGGATGTGCGTCACTTACGACGTGACCCCGCCGACACATTGTAAGATACATTGCAGCGTGTAAAGCGGGCTTAACACATCCCCAACCATCTAAATTGGGATACGTTTGGGTGATTGTGGAGGTCATGACCCATGTTGCATCACTCGATCCATCTAATTTTTAGTCACATAGCCCTATCATAGCTTGGAAGTATGTTCTAGGTTATTGTACTATTGCAACAAAATTTTGGTATGACTAAGTGAAAACCAGATGTGATGGCATGTCATCCAGAATGCTATGGTAGCAATACTGGGTAACTGGGCCATGAATATAGAATAAGCCACCAACAGTGTCACGAGCAAAGCCCCACACCATCATACTTCCTCCCTATGCTTCACAGTGGACATGACACATGTAGAAACCCTTCACTCACCTTTTCTGCATGTCACAAAGATTTGGCAGTTGGTACAAAAAAATCTCAGATTTTTACTCCTCAGACCAAAGTACAGATTTCCACTGACCTAATGTCTAGGCTTTGTGTTGCTTGTCCCAAACGTGACTCTCTTTGTTTGTGGTCCTTAGTAATGGCTTCTTTGAAGCAATTCAATCATAAAAGTCTGTTTCTTACATCTCCTCTCTACAGATGATGTTCACATGTGTCTGCTACTTAATGTCTGTCCATCAATCATGAGGGCTGTTATCTGAAATCCTGTCAATTTGAGTTTATTGAGAATGGCAACTCTGATAAACGTATCCCCTGCAGAAAAAGTAATACATGGTATTCCTTTCCTGGACCAGTCTGTATGAGAGCCAATTTCATCATAGCGATTAATGGTTTTCATGACTGCCTTAGAGGATACCTTCAAGGTTCTAGTAATTTTCCAAACTGACTGACCTTCGTGTCTTAAAATTATGATGATGGACTGTTATTTCTCGTTAATTAGTTGAGTAGTTCTTGCGATATTCAATATTGTGAAATAAGGCAGGGTAGTAAATGGAACAGTGTAACAGCACTGCTTCTGCAAAACACACCTGATGGTGGTAAAAACTTCTGAAGGCTGGTAATTCCGCAAATGAACCCTTGATGGGACACGCTCTATTCATTGGTAACCATTTTAGGTAACTAAATGATGAAGCTTTTTAAGAGAATGCCAAGTGGGTGTAAAGCTTTCATCAGAGTAAATAGAGGGTACTATAAGGAATTTATGGTTTAACATATAGTCAGATTTGTTTCACATATGTATTTTTACTCCTGTGTCCACATATGCTCCTTGACGGTATTTCTGCCATCAGTCTGAATCGGCAACATTTCAATAACAACAAGGAAAACAATTGCAGACGTGTCAAAGCTTATGACTGGTACTCTACATCCTGAATATTTTATAAAAGAAGTATAAAATGAAACCAGCCTCCATACCTTGAGGTTTTACTATATCCTTGGTGGCAATTTTGTTCTGATGGGTGACCTGACATAAATAAATGTCTTTGTTCCAGCTCTCTATAGACACATTCAGTAAACTGTTTCCAGAATACATTCCATTATCTTGCTTCATCGATGTGAGCTCACTTTCCTTTTCATCTATCTTATTTCCATTTCTTAGCCATACAAGTTTAGCATTCTGTGGCCAATAGTTGGAAATGACACAAAACAACGATATAGTGCCCGTTGCCATATTGCTATTTCCAAATGATGTCATAATGTCTGGAAACTTTGGCTCAATGATTGTATCTGCAAATAGAAAAAAAAGAGCATAAGACTAAGGGATACTTTGCACGTTGCGACATCGCTAGCCGATACTAGCGATGCCGAGTGCGATAGTACCCGTCGCACATGCGATATCTTGTGATAGCTGCCATAGCGAACATTATTGCTACGGCAGCGTCACACGCACTTACCTGTCCGGCAACGTCGCTCTGGCCGGCAACCCGCCTCCTTCCTAATGGGGTGAGTCGTGCGGTGTCACAGCGACGTCACACGGCAAGCGGCCAGTAGAAGCAGAGGAGCGGAGATGAGCGGGACGTAAACATTCCGCCCACCTCCTTCCTTCCGCATAGCCGGTGGAGGCAGGTAAGGAGATGTTCCTCGCTCCTGCGGCTTCACACACAGCGATGTGTGCTGCCGCAGGAACGAGGAACAACATCGTATCTCCTATTGGTGCGACATTATGAAAATGTCCGACGCTACACAGATCACTGATTTACGACGCTTTTGCGATCGTTTATCGGCGCATCTAGGCTTTACAATGTTGCGACGTCGTTACCGGCGCCGGATGTGCATCACTTTCGATTTGACCCCGACGAGATCGCAGTAGCGATGTCGCAACGTGCAAAGTACCCCTAACAGTTACAAAATAGTAAGAACATTTGTTATTGAAGTCATACATTTCTTAGCTATAGCTTAATATACATTCCTTGACATTGATATTGCAATACTAAGATATGTTAATGATTTTGAAATGATGAAAAAAATGTAAAGAAAATTTTCAAAACATCTTGATTTATTTAGTATCGAGCATGAAATCCACTAACAGACATACAGTGTTCAGCATAAATGACCACACCCCAACAGATTTTTAAGAGAACCTTTAGTTTACTTTCAGAATGAACACTGTGGGATAATATACTACAAAATACTGGTCCGTTAATTACAAATAAAAAAAAAATTTTGCACACCCAAAAATGTAATTTACCATTTCATTTAAGTCCATCTTGCAAAAATGAGTAGCTAAAGTTTAAACTACAAAATCCTAATTAACCTAATTAACAATAATTTAACCACAGGTAAGTCTAATTAATCATTAAACAGATGTAAAGTGGACAGTTGATTATAAAAGGGCATTACTTAAAGAGGCACTCCCATCAAAGTTTTTATCCTCGTAACATATTGCAATCATCATATTTTATGGCACTGTGTACTTACAATTGCTTATTTTGTTTTTCTACCCAGTAAATTCTTCTCTTTTTTTCTGCTCTATATAAAAACAGGAACCATGCATGAATCATTCCCCTCTTCAACTCATGACCTAGCTGCTCTCCTACTCTACCTGCCATTGACTTTTGCAGTAACTCATGACAGGAAAATAAACATTCTGTTTATACATAGAGCTAGTCAAGATTCAGCTAGTCAGTTTTTAATCATGTGACATCATAGACGTAATAGAATATATAAGTATTAACTGGGTAGAAGGGCAAATGAACAATGGGATGTACAAACTGCTATATAATATGATGACTGCAATATATTAAGAGGATAAAAACTTTGATGGGAGTGCTTCTTTAAGACAGAAAACCCTTCCCATTTCATGCTTTTAGCAATGACACCACATGTAAGAGAAATGTCGCAAGATCTCAGAAACTTATTTACACAAAAATGTGAAGACTTCAAGAAGATCTGTAAAGCTACACTTATCAGTCAGAATACAGTAGCAAAAGTGATGTAAAAATGTAACAAAGATGGAATTGCAATAATTTCCCAGATATGTCTAGGTCGACCATGGAAGTTAACACCTAAACATGAGCATCTTCTGATAAGAAGGGTTGA
This sequence comes from Anomaloglossus baeobatrachus, assembly GCF_048569485.1. Classification (NCBI taxonomy): domain Eukaryota; kingdom Metazoa; phylum Chordata; class Amphibia; order Anura; family Aromobatidae; genus Anomaloglossus; species Anomaloglossus baeobatrachus. The sequence continues at coordinate 636,138,629 of NC_134353.1, forward strand.
GGAAAATCAACAAACAAGTAACAAGCCAATCTGGGATGACTGTTCCCATAATACAATATGACATACACTGCAGAAAAATGGAATGCATGGCTATTATTTGCTCTGTAAGCCTCTCCTACAGCTCATACACAAAAGCCCACCTACAATTTGTGAGGGTTTATGTTGAAAAATATAAAAATTGCTTGGCATCTATATGCTGGGTGATGAGACCAAAATAAATGTTTTAGAATGGCATCAAAACTGTATGACATCGCATAGATGTTGAGTAGAATGAAAATGCATGGTGCCTACAGTAAAAAATGTTTGTGGCAGTGCCCATATGTGAGGCTGCATGAATGTTGTTGGCATTGGGGGAGCTACTTTTCATTGATAGTATCATGAATTCACAGATGTACTGCTCTATATTGAAAGATAAGATTTGCCATCACCCTGTGCCCATGGTAGACATGCTCTTTTCCAACATGACAATGATCCAAAATGCACATTTATGACCACTCTTGTATTTGTGAAGAGGAACAGGATCAACATTTTTACAATTGTTCTTTTGTTCAGTTAGATATTGATTAAAATCTTACTTTTCAAATGGGGTGTACTCATTTATGCTGAGCCCTTTACACGCACTTACACGCCTTGACATACTACCAATGAGAGTATTATTGGTTGTTTGTAAAATGTTCTGCCATGCTGAATGCATTTTGACATGCATATAATCAAGATCTACTGCTGACAGCTGCCTTTGCAATTGCCGACCAGTGACTAGAGATGAGCGAACCGGTCGCGGTTCGGCTCGAGGTCGGTTCGCCGAACGGAGCTCCCGTTCGAGTTCGATTTGTCGAACGTTCGATGAACCGAACTCGAACTGCATAGGAAACAATGGCAGGCATTCACAAACACATAAAAACACCTAGAAAACACCCTCAAAGGTGTCCAAAAGGTGACAAACAACTCACAACACAACACAAACACATGGGAAAGTGACAAGGACATATACTCATGCGAAAACAAAAGAGCTGGACAAGGAAAAAGAGGAGGACACACAGATATATGAGTATATGCAAGGAAACATCGATGCCATTACTGTGCAACTTGAGCCCTGCTCATTTTAGGCTTCCAATCTGGATAAATTGCCTGAGATTGCCACGTACGCCTTGGGGATCTTGTCGTGTCCTGCAGCCAGCGTTCTCTCGGAACCTGTCTTCAGTGCTGCTGGGGGTCTGCTGGCAGATAAGCACACGCGTCTGTCCACTGACAATGTGGACATGGCTCTCAGAGGACTTTTCTTCCCCTGGGTCAGCCAGGGGAGGCGAAAAGCACGCGTATTTTTGAGAGTGCTTCATGCAAAGCATCTTTTTCATTTTGAAAAGGGGCATCAACTGATGTCAGTCAAGTGGGGTGTGTGTGGCCCAATTAGTGGCAACGAGGGAGACTGTGGTTGGAGACCCCTCGCTGTGTTTCTAAAAGAACCAAGATGAACAAGTCATGGCTCTCAGAGGACTTGTCTTCCCCTGGGTCAGCCAGGGGAGGCGAAAGGCACGCGTATTTTTGAGAGTGCTTCATGCAAAGCATCTTTTTCATTTTGAAAAGGGGCATCAACTGATGCCAGTCAAGTGGGGTGTGTGTGGCCCAATTAGTGGCAACGAGGGAGACTGTGGTTGGAGACCCCTCGCTGTGTTTCTAAAAGAACCAAGATGAACAAGTCATGGCTCTCAGAGGCGTTTTCTTCCCCTGGGTCAGCCAGGGGACGGGAAAGGCACGCGTATTTTTGAGAGTGCTTCATGCAAAGCATCTTTTTCTTTTTCAAAAGGGGGGTAAACTGATGCCAGTCAAGTGGGGTGTGTGTGGCCCAATTAGTGGCAACGAGGGAGACTGTGGTTGGAGTCCCCTCACTGTGTTTCTAAAAGAACCAAGATGAACAAGTCATGGCTCTCAGAGGACTTTTCTTCCCCTGGGTCAGCCAGGGGACGGGAAAGGCACGCGTATTTTTGAGAGTGCTTCATGCAAAGCATCTTTTTCTTTTTCAAAAGGGGGGTCAACTGATGCCAGTCAAGTGGGGTGTGTGTGGCACAATTAGTGGCAACGAGGGAGACTGTGTTTGGAGTCCCCTCGCTGTGTTTCTAAAAGAACCAAGATGAACAAGTCATGGCTCTCAGAGGACTTTTCTTCCCCTGGGTCATCCAGGGGACGGGAAAGGCACGCGTATTTTTGAGAGTGCTTCATGCAAAGCATCTTTTTCTTTTTCAAAAGGGGGGTCAACTGATGCCAGTCAAGTGGGGTGTGTGTGGCCCAATTAGTGGAAACGAGGGAGACTGTGGTTGGAGTCCCCTCGCTGTGTTTTACATGATTTTCGAAGGGCATGACATGCCTAAGAGGTTGAGTTTCATCATCTGCAACTTGACTTGTTGGCAACAGAAAGGCTGCCTTTACCCTTTACCCTTTTGAGACCGAGGATTTTCGAGACCTTATGCCCATTGCAGTGCCCCAAGAGCCAATGGCCAGTCGTCACTCCTTCTCCAAGAAAGGCGTGCCAGCGCTACCACAGTAGGTCGCACACAACCTCACCGATTCCTTGAGAAACTCTGTGTGCGACAGGGTGCATTTCACCACAGATACTTGGACCAGTAAGCATGGACAGGGGAGTTACATGTTGCTGACTGGGCACTGGGTAACTATGGTGAGAGATGGAGAAGGGTTTGCTGTACAAGTCTTGCCGTCCCCACGACTTGTGTGTCAATCCTTCCTCTGTATGTACAAGTTCCTCCACTGCTTCTGCCTCCTCAACCTCGTGTGGGTCCTCCACCGCGGCTCAAACCCTGTGTGGTCAGTCCACCCTTCCTTGTAACTGCGCCCAAGGAATCCCACACACCTCCTTACTATGCTGGCAGCAGAGCTCAAGGCCATCAGGCGGTCAAATGTTTACTTTGAAATGTAGGGGAAATGTGAGACACCGCTGAGGAATTGTGGACGGTTAGCTCTGGAGAGTAAGACCGAGTTTCATCAATGGTTGTCTCCACTCAACCAGCAGCCAGGGAAGGTCGGGTGCGACAATGATGCAAACCAGTCTGCGACCCTTCTTCAGGGCAATGTGGCACACGTACCTTGTATGGCTCACGTGTTGAACCTGGTTGTCCAGCAATTTTTAAAACACTATCCCGGCCTACATGGCCTTCTGACCAGGGCACGGTGTAACGCCTGCCTGGATCGACACACTCAGATGGGCTGTAAAGGATAGGCTAGAGGCAAGCCACTCACCAAGCTGGACACCCAGAACCCTGAAACCCTTTAACCCCTATACAGTGATTTGGAATTACACAGGGCCCAAGTTGATCAATACCTGTGGAAGGCTGCAGTTCCAGAGAATAGTAGTCATGCAGGGTCAAAAACATTAATTGAGGAAGAGGAACAGAATGGGATGGCCAGGACTTAATCAGAAAACAAGCAGAGGTGAAATGCGGATCGGCCAACGAGGTACATAAACAGCAAGCAGGAAAAGTAGTCAGGTAACAAGCACACAAACTCATAAAACTGAACTGGGGGTAACAGTAACAAAAGGTTCATAGCTTTGTCTGGCAGTGGTCTGCAGACAGGAGGGGCCTAAAAAAGGGTGTGGTGTCTTCCCATTGGTTGTAGCTGAATGATGGTACTTCATCTGTGAGATACCCACCACCTACATTCAGCCTGTGGTTCTGTATCTGTCAAGGTAACGCAACCCAGTGGGTGACCATAACCTGCGTCCACCTGCGCCGCAGGCATCGACTCCTTTCCCATCATCAGCACTATGCACGAAAGGAACACGTTGTCACCTGGCGACCGGAGTACAAATTGATTGAGTGGACTACGTTGGTGACTTAACAGCCGTGTGCGGCAATGATGCAAACCTGTCTGCGGCCCTTCGTCAGGGCAATGGGACACACGTGCCTTGTATGGCTCACGTGTTGAATCTGATTCTCCAGCAATTTTTAAAATACCATCCCGGCCTACATGGCCTTGTGCAGCGGGCACGCTGCTATGTGCTCACTTTCATCCTTCGCACCCAGCAGCTCAACAACTTTCATCGCTCCTGAAGTCTTAGGGTCTGGCGGTTAAACGCCGGAAATGCGATGTTCCGACACGCAGGAATTGGAATCTGCACATGTTGCAGCGTCTGTGGCAGCACCGCAGAGCCCTGCTGAAATACGGTATGATGTATACCCTGGGCTAACTTGATCCAGAGGTGGTGCAGATCACGCTGCTGGAGTGGTGTCAGATCAAGGACCTATGCACCCTTCTACACAGTTTACAAATGTCGACGAAGATGTTTAGCACTGGCAATGTCATTCTCAGCATGACAATTCTGGTCATCTACAAGATGGAGCACACTGTAAGCATTATTTGGAGTCAGGTGTTGGTCCAAGAGGAAGGGGAGGAAGTACAGGAGGAGTCATATGCAGAAGGGATAATAAGATGTACAAGGTCCATACGTTGAGCGGCACCTAGGCGGCAGTCATGGTGGGGGATAGGGATTAACAAGGGAGCATAGTATCAGCAAAAATTGTTGAGGAAGGTGCAGGAGCCCATGAAGAAATGGAGGACGAACTTGCGATGGGCATGGAAGACTCAGCAGATGAGTGAGAGCTTGCTCACATTTCGGTTGTGCGAGGTTGGGGGGAGAGGGCAGAGGAAGGAGGCACGATTCTCACCTCTCTGCCACCAACAAACCAAGGACTTGGTCCTCCTGGATGCACTAGACACATGAGCGCCTTCTTGCTGCACTACCTACAACATGACCCTCGGATTGTACGAATTCGAAGTAATGCTAACTACTGGGTTGCCACACTGTTAGATCCCCGGTACAAGACAAAATTTGGCGAAATAATTCCAGCCATAGAAAGGGATGCACGTATACAGGAGTATCTGCAGAAGGTGGTACGCAATCTTCGATCTGCTTTTCCAGTAAACACCAGTGCTGCACAGAGTGAATCTCAACGCTTTGTCATGGATAGGAGGAAATGGGCTTTTACTTGTCCACATCTGAGGGACCAAGGGCTGGCTGCTGGGCTGAGATGGCATTGAGTACGGTGTCCCTGCAGAGTTGCACTTTTGGTCATATACCAAATGAGTTGAAAAAGGACAAATGCTGGTGGAAAGGGGAACAGGTGTGTTGGAAAGGGGAAAAAAGTTTTTGTCCGTGGGTTTGGTGGTTAAGCAAAAGTAACATTTGATGAAGAAACACCATCTGTTACGGTGGGACTGGCAGATTTGGATAAGGTGGTATATACTATGTTACCGGTATATAACGAAAATTAATAAGAAAAGAAAGAGAAAGGTATATATCCCCATCAGCAGTCAATGTCCACCGTGCTCCCAGATGGAAAAGGAGAGGTTGTCAAATGGAAGGTTAGGTGGAGGATACAGATCTGTGTGGCTATGAAACTAATAGTTGCCTGAACCGATTTAGACGCCATTCGGATCTTGACACTGGGAGCCCTGTTAGCGTCACAGGGTCCACACGCCCACCCAGCCCAGGAACTCCCTGTTAACATCACAGGGGCCATTGAGTACGCTGACCATGTGCATTGGGGACACACCTGTGGACAGCAGGCGCATCAGCAACAGCAGGCCTGTTAATGCCACTGGGCTGCACAAGCAGGACTTGTAGGACAGGAGCTGGTCTTAACCGTTCTGCGTTACCAACTGTGGTGGCGGCCTGCATCGACGCCCTATCCCTGCCTTCCTCTGGCCTAAAGCCGCAATGGGTTCAACACATGGAGGTGTGCTCTTTCGGAGCATAATAGAAGACTGCGCACCTCCTTGTTGGCTCCAGCCCGTTTTATAACCTGGGTCCGCCCCAAACCAGGGTGGACCACAATGCACCTCCTGGAGACAAAAGCAGAGTGACACGTCATGAGTGGCATAACTAGCATCCTATTTGGAACCGCAACTTCAATAATGACCTCATGGATGCCACGACTAGAGATGAGCGAACCGGTCCCGGTTCGGCTCGAGGCGGTTCGCCGAACGGGGGGTCTGGCTCGAGTTCGGCTCGTCGAACGTTCGACGAACCGAACTCGAGCCCATAGGAAACAATGGCAGGCAATCACAAACACAGTAAAACACCTAGAAAACACCCTGAAAGGTGTCCAAAAGGTGACAAACAACTCACAACATAACACAAACACATGGGAAAGTGACAAGGACATATACTCATGTGAAAACAAAACAGCTGGACAAGGAAAAAGAGGGAGACACACAGATATATGAGTATATGCAAAGAAACATCGATTCCATTATTGTGCAACTTGAGCCCTGCTCATTTTAGGCTTCCAATCTGGATAAATTGCCTGAGCTCGCCACGTACGCCTTGAGGATCTTGTCGTGTCCTGCAGCCAGCGTTCTCTCGGAACCTGTCTTCAGTGCTGCTGGGGGTCTGCTGGCAGATAAGCACACGTGTCTGTCCACTGACAATGTGGACCTGGCTCTCAGAGGACTTTTCTTCCCCTGGGTCAGCCAGGGGAGGCGAAAGGCACGCGTATTTTTGAGAGTGCTTCATGCAAAGCATCTTTTTCTTTGTCAAAAGGGGGGCTCAACCGATGCCAGTCAAGTGGGGTGTGTGTGGCCCAGTTAGTGGCAACGAGGGAGACTGTGGTTGGAGTCCCCTCGCTGTGTCTCTAAAAGAACCAAGATGAACAAGTCATGGCTCTCAGAGGACTTTTCTTCCCCTGGGTCAGCCAGGGGACGGGAAAGGCACGCGTATTTTTGAGAGTGCTTCATGCAAAGCATCTTTTTCTTTTTCAAAAGGGGGCTCAACCGATGCCAGTCAAGTGGGGTGTGTGTGGCCCAGTTAGTGGCAACGAGGGAGACTGTGGTTGGAGTCCCCTCGCTGTGTCTCTAAAAGAACCAAGATGAACAAGTCATGGCTCTCAGAGGACTTTTCTTCCCCTGGGTCAGCCAGGGGACGGGAAAGGCACGCGTATTTTTGAGAGTGCTTCATGCAAAGCATCTTTTTCTTTTTCAAAAGGGGGCTCAACCGATGCCAGTCAAGTGGGGTGTGTGTGGCCCAGTTAGTGGCAACGAGGGAGACTGTGGTTGGAGTCCCCTCGCTGTGTCTCTAAAAGAACCAAGATGAACAAGTCATGGCTCTCAGAGGACTTTTCTTCCCCTGGGTCAGCCAGGGGACGGGAAAGGCACGCGTATTTTTGAGAGTGCTTCATGCAAAGCATCTTTTTCTTTGTCAAAAGGGGGGGTCAACCGATGCCAGTCAAGTGGGGTGTGTGTGGCCCAGTTAGTGGCAACGAGGGAGACTGTGGTTGGAGTCCCCTCGCTGTGTCTCTAAAAGAACCAAGATGAACAAGTCATGGCTCTCAGAGGACTTTTCTTCCCCTGGGTCAGCCAGGGGACGGGAAAGGCACGCGTATTTTTGAGAGTGCTTCATGCAAAGCATCTTTTTCTTTTTCAAAAGGGGGCTCAACCGATGCCAGTCAAGTGGGGTGTGTGTGGCCCAGTTAGTGGCAACGAGGGAGACTGTGGTTGGAGTCCCCTCGCTGTGTCTCTAAAAGAACCAAGATGAACAAGTCATGGCTCTCAGAGGACTTTTCTTCCCCTGGGTCAGCCAGGGGACGGGAAAGGCACGCGTATTTTTGAGAGTGCTTCATGCAAAGCATCTTTTTCTTTGTCAAAAGGGGGGGTCAACCGATGCCAGTCAAGTGGGGTGTGTGTGGCCCAGTTAGTGGCAACGAGGGAGACTGTGGTTGGAGTCCCCTCGCTGTGTCTCTAAAAGAACCAAGATGAACAAGTCATGGCTCTCAGAGGACTTTTCTTCCCCTGGGTCAGCCAGGGGACGGGAAAGGCACGCGTATTTTTGAGAGTGCTTCATGCAAAGCATCTTTTTCTTTTTCAAAAGGGTGCTCAACCGATGCCAGTCAAGTGGGGTGTGTGTGGCCCAGTTAGTGGCAACGAGGGAGACTGTGGTTGGAGTCCCCTCGCTGTGTCTCTAAAAGAACCAAGATGAACAAGTCATGGCTCTCAGAGGACTTTTCTTCCCCTGGGTCAGCCAGGGGACGGGAAAGGCACGCGTATTTTTGAGAGTGCTTCATGCAAAGCATCTTTTTCTTTTTCAAAAGGGGGCTCAACCGATGCCAGTCAAGTGGGGTGTGTGTGGCCCAGTTAGTGGCAACGAGGGAGACTGTGGTTGGAGTCCCCTCGCTGTGTTTTACATGCTTTTAGAAGGGCATGAAATGGCTTGGAGGTTGACTTTCATCATATGCAAACTGTTGGCTACCAAAATGCTGCCTTTCCAACAACTGTGGTTATAGGCAATGAGGAACATACTGATGAAGATGAGACGCAGATACCCGATTGGGATGACAACTTAAATATTCGGTCAGGGCAAGAAGAAACTCGGTCTGAGGGGTAGGGGAGTGCAAACACAACAATTGATGATTAAGTTCTAGATCACACCTACTGTCAACCCACAGTCAGACACTCGAGGAGGTCAACAGAGGCGGTGGAGGAGGATGCAACCGACGTCGAAGTAACCTGGCGCCTTCCTGGACACAGTCGGAGCACTGGTAGCACGTCTACAACTGCATCCTCAGCCACCACTCTGCCTCTGAGCATTATTCGGGGTGGATCAACAGGTCGCATGGCCTCTAAGCCTTGCCTAGCCAGGTCCTTTTTTGACATAGAAAAAGATCGCCCAAATTATGTGATCTGTAAAATTTGTCATGGTTCTCTTAGTAGAGGTCAAAACCTCAGCAGTTTGACAACTTCTTCCATGAATCGTCACATGAATAAATATCATATGGCCCGATGGGAAGCTCACCGTGCTGCAATGCGGCCTAGCGGAGCGAACCATCCACCGCCTGCCCCTTCCAGTGCATCCGCGCGCTCGTCATCTTCTAGGACTGTGGGGACAGCTGTCACACCTGTTTTTCCACCCACAACTTCCACCACTGTAACCGCAACAGGCAGTTTGCTTGGTAGGTCGTCAGTTGGTTTGGAAGGGGAAACAAGTGAGTGTGTACAGCTCTCTCAGACATCGATAGCACCAACTTTGGATGAAGGCAACATCATGTCTCCGCCTGCACTTTCCTCACAAAGCTGCATTTTTCCAGGGACACCCGACTCAACACCGTCTACACACAGCAGCCAGATCTCTGTCCCTCAGATGTGGTCAAATAAAAGGCCACTTCCTGCGACCCATGACAAAGCGAAGAGGTTGACTCTATCCCTCTGTAAGCTGTTGACTACAGAAATGCTGCCTTTCCGCCTAGTGGACACACAGGATTTTAGAGACCTTATGTCTGTCGCTGTGCCCCAGTACCAGATGCCTAGTCGCCACTACTTCTCTAAGAAAGGTGTGCCCGCGCTACACCAGCATGTCGCACACAACATCACCGCTTCCTTGAGAAACTCTGTGTGTGAACGGGTGCATTTCACCACCGATACTTGGACCAGTAAGCATGGACAGGGACGTTACATGTCGCTGACTGGCCACTGGGTAACTATGGTGATAGATGGTGAAGGGTCTGCTGCACAAGTCTTGCCGTCCCCACGACTTGTGTGTCAATCCTCTGTCTGTCCAAGTTCCGCCACTGCTTCTGCATCCTCCACCTCATCTGGGTCCTCCACCTCCGCCCCAAGCCTGCCTGGTCAGGCCACCAGCGTTCTCACTGCGCAGAAGGAATCACGCACCCCTCATTACTATGCTGGTAGCAGAGCGCAACGGCATCAGGCGGTCTTTAGCTTGACATGTCTTTGAAATAGGAGTCACACAGCGACTGAGTTGTGGGCAGCTCTGGAGACTGATTTTGATAAATGGTTGTCTCCACTCAACCTGCAGCCTGGTAAGGCCGTGTGCGACAATGCTGCAAACCTGGGTGCGGCCCTTCGCCTGGGCAAGGTGACACACGTGCCTTGTATGGCTCACGTGTTTAACCTTGTTGTCCAGCAATTTTTAACACACTATCCCGGCCTAGATGGCCTTCTGACCAGGGCACGGAAACTGTCTGCAGTGCTCACTTCCGCCGTTCAACCGCCGCACCTGAGCGACTTGCATCGCTCCAGAAGTCTTTCGGCCTGCCGGTTCATCGCCTGAAATGCGATGTGGCGACACGCTGGAATTCAACTCTCCACATGTTACAGCGACTGTGGCAGCACCGGCGAGCCCTGGTGCAATACGTCATGATGTATAGCCTGGGCCAACGAGATGCAGAAGTGGGGCAGATCACCCTGATGGAGTGATCTCAGATCAAGGACCTATGCACCCTTCTGCACAGTTTCGACATGGCGACGAATATGTTTAGCGCTGACAATGCCATTATCAGCATGACGATTACAGTCATTTACATGCTGGAGCACACGCTAAACACTATTCGTAGTCAGGGGGTGGGACAACAGGAAGGGGAGGAACTACAGGAGGATTCATATGCGCAAGACACAACAACATCACCAAGGTCCAGACGTTCATCATCACCAACGCGGCAGGCATGGGACCATGGGGGACAGGGATCAACAAGGGCGCATGGTAGCAGGTGAGATGTTGAGGAAGGTGCAGGAGGACATGAAGATATGGAGGACGAACTGTCCATGGACATGGAAGACTCAGCAGATGAGGGGGACCTTGGTCAAATTTCAGTTGAAAGAGGTTGGGGGGAGATGACAGAGGAAGAAAGAACGGTTAGCACCTCTATGCCACAAACACAGCGTGGACTTGGTGCGCATGGCTGCGCAAGACACATGAGTGCCTTCTTGTTGCACTACCTCCAACATGACCCTCGTATTGTCAAAATTAGAAGTGATGATGACTACTGGCTTGCCACACTATTAGATCCCCGGGACAAGTCCAAATTTTGTGACATAATTCCACCCATAGAAAGGGACGCACGTATGCAGGAGTATCAGCAGAAGCTGTTACTCGATCTTAGCTCGGCTTTTCCACCAAACAACCGTGCAGGTGAAGGGAGTGATTCTCCCAGTTGTAACTTGACAAACATGGGACGGCCTCGTCATCTTCAACAGTCTACCCGTACCAGTAGGACCGTATCTGGTGCTGGTAACAGCAATTTTATGGAATCTTTTCATAATTTTTTTAGACCCTCCTTTGCAAGGCCACCAGAGACAACAAGTCTGACACATAGTCAACGGATGGAGAGGATGATACAGGAGTATCTCCAAATGAACATCGATGCAATGACTTTGCAAATGGAGCCTTGCTCCTTTTGTGCTTCAAATCTAGAAAAATGTCAAGAGCTCTCCAGTTACGCCTCGAAGATTTTGTCGTGTCCAGCTGCCAGCGTTGTCTCTGAACGTGTCTTCAGTGCTGCTGGGTGTGTGCTGACAGATAAGCGCACGCGTCTGTCCAGTGACAATGTGGACAGACTGACGTTCATCAAAATGAACAAGTCATGGATCCAGAAGGAATTTACTACCCCTGTGTCATCCTGGGGAGAGTAAATGCTTGTGGATTTGGAATGTGCTTGATGCAAATCAAAACATCCTGTTTGCAACTAGGGCACAAGTGCTGCCACTGATAAGGTGTCTGTGTGGGGCCCAATTTTTGGAAAAAAAGGGAGACTCCGCTTGGAGTAACCCTTGCTTGCTGTGTTTTTTAAAAATGATACAAGATGAACAGATCTGAAGGCAAGATGAAGCCAACATCATGTCTCCGCCTGCACTTTTCTCACAAACCTGCATTTTTCCAGGGACACCCTACTCAACACCGTCTACAGACAGCAGCCAGATCTCTGTCCCTCAGATGTGGTCAAATAAAAGGCCACTTACTGCGACCCATGACAAAGCTAAGTGGTTGACTCTATCCCTCTGTAAGCTGTTGGCTACCGAAATGCTGCCTTTACGCGTAGTGGACACACAGGATTTTACAGACCTTATGTCTGTCGCTGTGCCCCAGTACCAGATGCCCAATCACCACTGCTTCTCCAAGAAAAGCATGCCCGCGCTACACCGGCATGTCGCACACAACATCACCACTTCCTTGAGAAAATCTGTGTGCGACAGGGTGCATTTCAACACAGATACTTGGACCAGTAAGCATAGACAGGGTCATTACATGTCACTGACTGGGCACTGGCAAACTATGGTGAGAGATGGAGAAGGGTCTGCTGTACAAGTCTTGCCGTCCCCACGAGTTGTTTCAATCCTTGTTCTGTATGTAGAAGTTAATACACTGCTTCTGCCTCTTCAACCTCGTGTGGGTCCTCTACCTTTGCGCAAACCCTGTGTGGTCAGGCCACCCTTCCTTGCAACTGCGCACAAGGACTACCACACACCTCCTTACTATGCTGGCAGCAGAGCTCAATGCCATCAGGCGGTCAAAGTTTTACTTTGAAATGTATGGGAAATGTGAGTCACACCGCTATTACAGAGAATAGTAGTCAGGCAGGGTCAAAACATTAATTGAGGAACAGGAACAGAATGGGACGGCCAGGACTTAATCAGAAAACAAGCAGAGGTGAAATGCGTATCGGCCAACAAGGTACATAAACAGCAAGCAGGAAAAGTAGTCAGGTAACAAGCACACAAAATCATAAAACTGAACTGGGGGTAAAATTAACCAGAGGTTCATAGCTATGTCTGGCAGTGGTCTGCAGACAGGATGGGCATAAAAAAGGGTGTGGTGTCTTCCCATTGGTTGTAGCTGAATGATGGTATTTCATCTGTGAGATACCCACCAGCTACATTCAGCCAGAGATTCTGCATCTGTCAAGGTAATGCAGCCCAGTGGGTGAGCATAACCTGCGTCCACCTGCGCCGCTGGCATCGACTACTCTCCCATCATCAGCACTATTCATGAAAGGAACACGTTGTCACCTGGCGACCGGAGTACAAATTGACGGAGCGGACTCCGTTGGTGACTTAACAGCCGTGTGCGGCAATGATGCAAACCTGGCTGCGGGCCATCCTCAGGGCAATGTGACACACGTGCCTTTTATGGCTCACGTGTTGATCCGAATTCTCCAGCAATTTTTAAAACACCATCACGGCCTACATGGCCTTGTGCAGCGGGCACGCTCGCTATGTGCTCACTTCCATCGTGCGCACACAGCAGCTCAACAACTTTCATCACTCCGGAAGTCTTAGGGTCTGGCAGTTAAACGCCGGAAATGCGATGTTCCGACACGCAGGAATTGGAATCTGCACATGTTGCAGCGTGTGTGGCAGCACCGCAGAGCCCTGCTGAAATACGGTAAGACATATAGCCTGGGATAAGTTGATCCAGAGGTGGTGCAGATCACGCTGCTGGAGTGGTGTCAGATCAAGGACCTATGCACCCTGCTACACAGTTTTGAAATGTCGACGAAGATGTTTAGCACTGGCAATGTCATTCTCAGCGTGACAATTCTGGTCATCTACATGATGGAGCACACTGTAATTATTATTCGGAGTCAGGTGTTGGGACAAGAGGAAGGGGAGGAAGTACAGGAGGAGTCATATGCGGAAGGGATAACAAGATCTACGAGGTCCAGATGGTCAGCGGCACCTATGCGGCAGTCATGGTGAGGGAGAGGGATTAACAAGGGCGCATAGTATCAGCAAAAAGTGTTGATGAAAGTGCAGGAGCCCATGAAGAAATGGAGGACGAACTGGCGATGGGCATGGAAGACTCAGCAGATGAGTGAGAGCTTGCTCACATTTCGGTTGTGCGAGGTTGTGGGTAGAGGGCAGAGGAAGGATGCACGATTCTCACCTCTCTGCCACCAACACACCAAGGACTTGGTCCTCCTGGATGCACAAGACACATGAGCGCCTTCTTGCTGCACTACCTACATGACCCTCGGATTGTATGAATTTGAAGTAATCCTGAATACTGGGTTGCCACACTGTTAGATCCCCGGTACAAGACAAAATTTGGCGAACTAATTCCTGCCATAGAAATAGACGCACGTATACAGGAGTATCTGCAGAATGTGGTACGCAATCTTAGATCTACTTTTCCACTAAACACCAGTGCTGCACAGAGTGAATCTCAACACTTTGTCATGGATAGGAGGAAATGGTCTTTTACTTGTCCACATCGGAGGGACCGAGGGATGGCTGCTGTGCTGAGATGGCGTTGAGTACGGTGTCCCTGCACAGTTGCACTTTTGGTCATATCCCAAAATGAGTTGAAAAAGGACAGATGCTGTTGGAAAGGGGAACAGGTGTGTTGGAAAGGGGAAAAAAATTTTGGTCCGTGGATTTGGTGGTTAAACAACTGTAACATTTGCTGAAGAAACAACATCTGTTACAGTGGGACTGGCAGATTTGGATAAAGTGGTATATAATCTGTGACCGCTATATAACAAAAATTAATAAGAAAAGAAAGAGAAAGGTATATATCACCTTCAGCAGTCAGTGTCCACCGTGCTCCCAGTTGGAAAAGGAGAGGTTGGCAACTTGAAGGTTTGGTGGAGGATACAGAGCTGTGTGGCTATGAAACTAATAGTAGCCTGAACCGAGTTAGACGCCATTCGGATCTGGAGACTGTGAGCCCTGTTAGCGTCACAGGGTCCACATGCCCACCCAGCCCAGGAACTCCCTGTTAACAACACAGGGGCCATTGAGTACGCTGACCGTGTGCGTAGGGGCCACACCTGTGGACAGCAGGCGCATCAGCAGCAGCAGGCCTGTTAATGCCACTGGGCTGCACAAGCAGGACTGTTAGGACAGGAGCTGGTCTTAACCGTTCTGCGTTACCAACTGTGGTGGTGGCCTGCATCCACCACCCTATCCCTGCCTACCTCTGGCCTAAAGCCGCAATGGGTTCAACACATGGAGGTGTGCTCTTTCGGAGCATAATAGAAGACTGCGCACCTCCTTGTTGGCTCCAGCCCCTTTTATAACCTGGGTCCGCCCCAAACCAGGGTGAACCACAATGCACCTCCTGGAGACAAAAGCAGAGTGACACGTCATGAGTGGCATAACTAGCGTCCTATTTGGAAACGCAACTTCAATGATGACCTCATGGCTGCCATGACCCAAACACCTCACCAGTCATCGTCTGACCATCAATAATGCGGTGACAAGTCATAGGTGTGGGCCTCTGCAAGCCATTTGGGAGGACACCTGATGCCCTGTGGTCTATATGGGACCCCCACATCAGGGCCAGGGCCAAAGAGTTCATTACCGGACCTAGTCTCTGATGCAGGAAGTGCCTGAGCATGCTCAGTAGCATGAAATACAGTCTCTGAAAAAAGACTATCAGCTTTAGCATGGTGTCTAGGCACAAAACAGGACTTAGACCCGGCACAGAATGCAAGCACCTGTGCAAAGAGGCTTTTCACACTTAGTGTGGGAGCATGCGCTGTATCCCGAAATGAAGACTTAGCGTCAGGAATGGCACAGTCAGGCTGAGCATACTCACTAGGCGAAACACTGTAATTATGCTGCAGCTGGGGTACATCGGCACACGCATGCGCACTAGCTGCCTCTCCACACTTAGACGTGGAGGGGAAATTTGTCTTGGAGATGCTGTCTATGAACAGAAGGAAAAGCTAAAGGAAGCCTGACTTTCTATCCCTCCGAATTATGAAATGCAGCAATGAATTCCATGAGTTTGCTATAACATTAGCGTAGCTAAATGTGCATGAGGGTGTGATGTAGAGGTGCTAGAAATAGCTTGTCACCAGTGGGGCACTAATGGAATACAACAGCCAGTTCTATGATGCCACAAAATGGCAGTATTTTGTGCTATCATTATAGCTTATTAAAAACAGAGCACGAGGTTGTCATGCAGAGGTGCTGCACATAGATTTGCAGTAGTGTGAATAGACAAAAGTACAATAGCCACGTTTAGGATACAACTAGGTACACTGAGTGTTTGCTACTATAAATGGCTGAGTTTAAAAAAGTTTGAGTGTGCAATGCAGGCAGACGTGCTGCAAATAACGTTCCAATACTGTGAATTGACAAAAGTACAATAGCCACGTTTAGGATACAACTAGGTACACTGAGTGTTTGCTACTATAAATGGCTGAGTTTAAAAAAGTTTGAGTGTGCAATGCAGGCAGACGTGCTGCAAATAACGTTCCAATACTGTGAATTGACAAAAGTACAATAGCCACGTTTAGGATACAACTAGGTACAGTGAGTGTTTGCTAGTATAATGGCTGAGTTTAAAAAAGTTTGAGTGTGCAATGCAGGCAGACGTGCTGCAAATAACGTTCCAATACTGTGAATTGACAAAAGTACAATAGCCACGTTTAGGATACAACTAGGTACAGTGAGTGTTTGCTAGTATAATGGCTGAGTTTAAAAAAGTTTGAGTGTGCAATGCAGGCAGACGTGCTGCAAATAACGTTCCAATACTGTGAATTGACAAAAGTACAATAGCCACGTTTAGGATACAACTAGGTACAGTGAGTGTTTGCTAGTATAATGGCTGAGTTTAAAAAAGTTAGAGTGTGCAATGCAGGCAGACGTGCTGCAAATATCGTTCCAATACTGTGAATAGACAAAAGTAAAATAGCCACGTTTAGGATACAACTAGGTACACTGAGTGTTTGCTAGTATAATGGCTGAGTTTAAAAAAGTTAGAGTGTGCAATGCAGGCAGACGTGCTGCAAATAACGTTCCAATACTGTGAATAGACAAAAGTACAATAGCCACGTTTAGGATACAACTAGGTACACTGAGTGTTTGCTACTATAAATGGCTGAGTTTAAAAAAGTTTGAGTGTGCAATGCAGGCAGACGTGCTGCAAATAACGTTCCAATACTGTGAATTGACAAAAGTACAATAGCCACGTTTAGGATACAACTAGGTACACTGAGTGTTTGCTACTATAAATGGCTGAGTTTAAAAAAGTTTGAGTGTGCAATGCAGGCAGACGTGCTGCAAATAACGTTCCAATACTGTGAATTGACAAAAGTACAATAGCCACGTTTAGGATACAACTAGGTACACTGAGTGTTTGCTAGTATAATGGCTGAGTTTAAAAAAGTTAGAGTGTGCAATGCAGGCAGACGTGCTGCAAATATCGTTCCAATACTGTGAATAGACAAAAGTACAATAGCCACGTTTAGGATACAACTAGGTACACTGAGTGTTTGCTACTATAAATGGCTGAGTTTAAAAAAGTTTGAGTGTGCAATGCAGGCAGACGTGCTGCAAATAACGTTCCAATACTGTGAATTGACAAAAGTACAATAGCCACGTTTAGGATACAACTAGGTACACTGAGTGTTTGCTACTATAAATGGCTGAGTTTAAAAAAGTTAGAGTGTGCAATGCAGGCAGACGTGCTGCAAATATCGTTCCAATACTGTGAATAGACAAAAGTACAATAGCCACGTTTAGGATACAACTAGGTACACTGAGTGTTTGCTAGTATAATGGCTTAGTAACAATGAGTTGTAGTGTGCAATGCAGGCAGACGTGCTCTGCAAATGTCTTTGCACTAGTGGGACTATAGCAAAGTCCAATAGCCACGTTTAGGATGCCACTAGGTACACTGAGTGTTTGCTAGTAAAATTGCTTAGTTTAAAAAAGTTGGAGTGTGCAATGCAGGCAGATGTGCTCTGCTAATATCTTTGCACTAGTGGGACTATAGCAAAGTCCAATAGCCACGTATAGGATGCCACTAGGTACACTGAGTGTTTGCTAGTATAATGGCTTGGTTTTAATGAGTTGGAGTGTGCAATGCAGGCAGACGCGCTCTGCAAATGTCTTTGCACTAGTGGGACTATAGCAAAGTCCAATAGCCACGTATAGGATGCCACTAGGTACACTGAGTGTTTGCTAGTATAATGGCTTGGTTAGAATGAGTTGTAGTGTGCAATGCAGGCAGACGCGCTCTGCAAATGTCTTTGCACTAGTGGGACTATAGCAAAGTCCAATAGCCACGTATAGGATGCCACTAGGTACACTGAGTGTTTGCTAGTATAATGGCTTGGTTAGAATGAGTTGTAGTGTGCAATGCAGGCAGACGCGCTCTGCAAATGTCTTTGCACTAGTGGGACTATAGCAAAGTCCAATAGCCACGTATAGGATGCCACTAGGTACACTGAGTGTTTGCTAGTATAATGGCTTAGTTATCAGTTGGAGTGTGCAGAGGACAAGAGGGTACAGTGGCAGGATTGTGGTGCTCTGGGTAGAGGAATGGAAGCCTGCCTTTCTATTCCCTCCTAATGGTGAAATGCAGGTAGGAAATCCCTGACCTGGGCTACACAGACGCTGTTGCTGTTTGCAGGACCTGTCACCTATGGCTCTCTGACCCTGCCGGTTGGAGCCCTTAAAAGGACTGCTATAAAGTGCTCTCCCTAAGCTGTCTAACGCTGTGTATGCAGCGCATACAGCTGTATCGGCTATAGGACTCAGGAAGACGGAGCTGCGACAGTGATGTCTGACACCAAAGACGCAGAAGGCAGATAATGGCGTCCGTGAAGAAAATGTCCGGTTTTATAATGCAGGGACATGTGACATGCAGATCCTATCACACATGCCGTTGCTTCTCTGGCTCAAAGTCCACTTAGCTGTGTGTGTGTCTGGGATTGGCTGACATGCTGGCCCGCCCCACAAGACGCGCGCACTTAGGGAAGGAAGACAAGAAAAAAAAAAAAAAAAAATGGCGATCGCCATTATAGAAACAGCAGTGATCTGAAGGCGCTGTTCACGCACACTATACACTGAAATGTGATAATAGTTTGATTCACAGAGTGACTTACACTATTACAGCAGAAACCAAGCTATGATTTAGCTGTTTTTTGGCTGCTAGAACCGTTCTCGAACGTTTCTAGAACTACCGAGCTTTTGCAAAAAGCTCGAGTTCTAGTTCGATCTAGAACATGCCCCAAAATCACTCGAGCCGCGAACTGGAGAACCACGAACCACGAACCGCGCTCAACTCTAGCCACGACACAAACACCTCACCAGTCATCGTCTGACCATCAATAATGAGGGGACAAGTCATAGGGGCGGGCCTCTGCAAGCCATTTGGGAGTGGCCTGGCCACATCGTCAGGACACCTGATGCCCTGTGGTCTATATGGGCCCCCCCACATCAGGGGTAGGGCCAAAGAGTTCATTACCGGACCTAGTTTCTGATGCAGTAAGTGCCTGAGCATGCTCAGTTGCATGAAATAGAGTCTCTGAAAAAAGACTATCAGCTTTAGCATGGTGTCTCGGCACAAAACAGGACTTAGCCCCGGCACGGAATGCAAGTACCTGTGCAAAGAGGCTTTTCGCACTAAGTGTGGGAGCATGCGCTGTATCCCGAAATGAAGACTTAGCGTCAGGAATGGCACAGTCAGGCTGAGCATACTCACTAGGCGAAACACTGTAGTTAGGCTGCGGCTGGGGTAAATCGGCACACGCATGCGCACTAGCTGCCTCTCCACACTTAGACGTGGAGGAGAAATTGCTCTTCGGGTGTGGACTTGGAGATGCTGTCTATGAACAGAAGGAAAAGCTAAAGAAAGCCTCACTTTCTATCCCTCCGAATTATCAAATGCAGCAATGAATTCCGTGAGTTTGCTATAACATTAGCGTAGCAAAATGTGCATGAGGATGTCCTGCACAGGTGCTAGAAATAGCTTGGCACCAGTGGGACAATAATGAAATACAACATCCAGTTCTATGATGCCACTAAATGGCAGTATTTTTTGCTATCATTATAGCTTATTAAAAACAGAGCAGGAGGGTGTCCTGCACAGGTGCTAGAAATAGCTTGGCACCTGTGGGGCACAAATGGAGTACAACAGCCACTTTTTGTATGCCACTAAGTTTACTCAATTTTTGGTATTATAATGTCTTAGTAAGTAACAATGAGTTTGAGTGTGCAATGCAGGCAGACGTGCTGCAAATATCTGTGCACTACTGGGACTATACAGAAGTCCAATAGCCACGTTTAGGATGCCACTAAGTTCACTCAGTGTTTGCTAGTATAATGGCTTAGTAACAATGATTTTGAGTGTGCAATGCAGGCAGACGTGCTGCAAATATCTTTGCACTAGTGTGACTATACAGAAGTCCAATAGCCACGTTTAGGATGCCACTAAGTTCATTCAGTGTTTGCTAGTATAATGGCTTAGTAACAATGAGTTTGAGTGTGCAATGCAGGCAGACGTGCTGCAAATATCTGTGCACTACTGGGACTATACAGAAGTCCAATAGCCACGTTTAGGATGCCACTAAGTTCACTCAGTGTTTGCTAGTATAATGGCTTAGTAACAATGATTTTGAGTGTGCAATGCAGGCAGACGTGCTGCAAATATCTTTGCACTAGTGTGACTATACAGAAGTCCAATAGCCACGTTTAGGATGCCACTAAGTTCATTCAGTGTTTGCTAGTATAATGGCTTAGTAACAATGAGTTTGAGTGTGCAATGCAGGCAGACGTGCTGCAAATATCTGTGCACTACTGGGACTATACAGAAGTCCAATAGCCACGTTTAGGATGCCACTAGGTTCACTCAGTGTTTGCTAGTATAATGGCTTAGTAACAATGAGTTTGAGTGTGCAATACAGGCAGACGTGCTGCAAATATCTTTGCGCTAGTGGGACAATACAGAAGTCCAACAGCCACTTTTAGGATGCCACTAAGTTTCCTCAGTGTTTGCTAGTATAATGGCTTAGTAACAAATGAGTTTGAGTGTGCAATGCAGGCAGACGTGCTGCAAATATCTGTGCACTACTGGGACTATACAGAAGTCCAATAGCCACGTTTAGGATGCCACTAAGTTCACTCAGTGTTTGCTAGTATAATGGCTTAGTTATAATGAGTTTGAGTGTGCAATGCAGGCAGACGTGCTGCAAATATCTTTGCACTAGTGGGACTATACAGAAGTCCAACAGCCACGTTTAGGATGCCACTAAGTTCACTCAGTGTTTGCTAGTATAATGGCTTAGTAACAATGAGTTTGAGTGTGCAATGCAGGCAGACGTGCTGCAAATATCTGTGCACTACTGGGACTATACAGAAGTCCAATAGCCACGTTTAGGATGCCACTAAGTTCACTCAGTGTTTGCTAGTATAATGGCTTAGTTATAATGAGTTTGAGTGTGCAATGCAGGCAGACGTGCTGCAAATATCTGTGCACTACTGGGACTATACAGAAGTCCAATAGCCACGTTTAGGATGCCACTAAGTTCACTCAGTGTTTGCTAGTATAATGGCTTAGTAACAATGAGTTAGAGTGTGCAAAGGGCAGGAGGGTACAGTGGCAGGGTTGTGGGTCTCTGGGTAGAGGAAAGGAAGCCTGCCTTTTTATCCCTCCTAATGGGGAAATGCAGCGAGGAAATCCCTGACCTTAGCTACACAGACGCTGTCATCTTGAGTAGCTGTTAAACTCTGTTTTCAGGACCTGTCACCTATGGCTCTGACCCTGCCGGTATGAGCCCTTAAAAGGACTGATAGAAAGTGCTATCCCTATGCTGTCCAGCGCTGTGTATGGAGCGCATACAGCAGTATCGGCGATAGGAGCTGCGCCAGTGATGTCTGACACCAAGGACGCAGAAGGCAGATAATGGCGTGCTGGAGGAAAAATGTCCGTTTTTATAATGCAGGGACATGTGACATGGACATCCTATCACACATGCCATTGCTTCTCTGGCTAAAAGTCCACTTAGCTGTGTGTGTGTCTGGGATTGGCTGACATGCTGGCCCTCCCCACTACACGCGCGCGCTTAGGGAAGGAAGACAAGGAAAAAAAAAAATGGCGATCGTGATCTGAACGCGCTGTTCCCGCACACTATACACTGAAATGTCATAATAGTGTGAGTGGTAGTAGAACGGGGCTTTAAATAACCGCGCCAAGGATCCCAGATGTAATCTTGAATTAATGTACTTTTTATTTTGGCATAGGTCTACGCGTTTCAGGAGGCTCAGCTCCCTTCCTCAGGACCAGCAGGCACAAGATACATCAAATCTGTTGTTTCTGCAGGAGCTCCCACACACGACCTGATCTCAGGCCAAGTGTTAGGTGTTTCCCAGTCTGGCGTTATTTTACAAAAAGTGTAATTTGCAACCTGTGCACTATCAAGATCAGTAGGGGCTTGACAACTACCAGCCTCTACTGATCTTGGTTGCCTCAGGCTGGTAGTTGTCAAGCCCCTACTGATCTTGGTAGTGCACAGGTTGCAAATTACACTTTTTGTAAAATAACGCCAGACTGGGAAACACCTAACACTTGGCCTGAGATCAGGTCGTGTGTGGGAGCTCCTGCAGAAACAACAGATTTGATGTATCTTGTGACTGCTGGTCCTGAGGAAGGGAGCTGAGCCTCCTGAAACGCGTAGACCTATGCCAAAATAAAAAGTACATTAATTAAAGATTACATCTGGGATCCTTGGCGCGGTTATTTAAAGCCCCGTTCTACTACCTCTCTCTGTTATCAGCCGTTTGGGGTACTGCTGCCTTGATCCACACACATGCTGTTATAGGAGTTGTGCCTGTCACAACCCTGATTGGTGAGTAGGATTACTCTTTTTTCACCCCCTGTCTGTCAGGGTAAGACCCTATGCGCTTTCATTTCCACAGGTTCTTTGTTTGTCTCTATAATAGTGTGAGTCACAGAGTGACTTACACTATTACAGCGGAAAGCCAGCTAGGAATTAGCTGTTTTTTTTGCTGCTAGAACCGTTCTCGAACGTATCTAGAACTATCGAGCTTTTATCAAAAAGCTCGAGTTCTAGTTCGATCTAGAACAGCCCCCAAAATCACTCGAGCCGCGAACTGGAGAACCACGAACCACGAACCGCGCTCAACTCTACCAGTGACATCCCATATACGGTATGCTCTACAGGAGACAAATCTGAAAACACTGTAGGTGTTGGTAGTACATTTGAGACACTTTCACGTTCCTCCTTAATGAACTCTTCATGGCATTGCTCACATCATCTCTAGGCGAACCTCAGACTATCAATGCATAAAACACAAGTGGAACTCATAGCTTTAGAGAATGGACCTACATTCCAGCCTCCATTTTACTCTGCACCATTAGACCGTTTGGAAAGGGTGGCATTAGGTCAATGGAACACCTTAACTGAACATCTGGCTCATAGCTCAATGTCATGCTTATGGTTTGTTTACACACTGTTTGAAGCTTCAGACTTGGTATATGATGTCTAATTTCACTTGAAATATAGAATGGATCACTACATGCGATTCTTTAAATCTGATGAGACCACATGAACAACACCAGGAAGAAGTCTCCAAAAGGGAATGTCAGACAGGTCCTACTCCCAGGATTATATTTTTATTACTGTATGTGTGCTGGCATAATTTACAGGAGCCAGAGCATACAAGTCTTTTTCCCAGATTCACTAACAGCTCAGCGTTACATTGCTTTGGCCATAGAAACCAGTGGTACAACCACTAGCCATATTTCTCCAAAGTGTCCCAGGAGCCGTTGTTCAACACTACGAGATACATCGTGTTGCTCATGCTACTGTTAGTCTCCTGCGTGGTCTAAACCTGCTACCATGGCCTGCAGTGTCTCCGAACTAGTCTCTCATCTAGCACATGTGGGACCACATTGGTAATTGCAAAGTGAGAAACTAGAAGCAGATCTTGATTATTTGCTTGCCCAAGTGCATTCAGTGCTGCAAAACATTCATCATACAACCATTAATCACTTCACTGGTTGTGCTATGCCATGTTGGGTAAGTGCAGGTATTCTACACATAGTGCTCATACGCAATACTGAATAAATCGAGATGTTTTAAAAATTTTGTTCCATTTTTTATCATTTGTATATCATTAACATGTCTAGGGATCTTCTGATTTTCATCATTTCGCTTTTTTTTCCTTTTTTTCCTTTTCAGTTTTGAGGATTTTACATCTTTCTATGTGTGGTTATATTATTAGACAGGAGCAGCCTGGTGCATGGTTAAAGAAGCCCTATTACTAAAATTTGTATTAGTTTATTTAAAACAGATGAGATCAGTTCCCATACTTTACACTGAAAAGGGGCAATCACCCTGAAACAACATGTCTGCAAATTGAGGTTCTAATCTTGCATAAATCCTGTCATATGACAAAGTTTGTTAAAGGGTCATGTTTGACTGTTTAGATTGCTACCTGAAATAAGTGGCACAAAAGTTTGTCTTCTTCCTCCTTGAAGAGACAATTTGTATATTTCCCAGATGAGCATTGCAGCAATAAGTCACATTGGTGTGTCAGTCTCCGCAAGGAGAAAAGCTTTCCCCTTAGAGCCATTATGTTAGCCATTTTCCCTCCCCGGTGTTATGTAACTCATTAGTGTTACAAGGTCTCAAGTGTGAGTGGGGAGAAGGTGTGTTAAATTTGGTGTTAACTTATCACTCACACACTCTTTCATACAGAACGCTGGAAATTCAACAAGGCACCTCATGGCAAAGAATTCTCTGAAGATCTAAAAAAAGACTGTTGCTCTACAGAAAGATGGTCTAAGCCATAAAAAGAATATTAACACATTTAAACTGATCTACAACACGGTCTCCAAGACCATACAGTGGTTTAACAAGACAGGTTCAATTAAGAACAGGTAATGCAGGCCATATATACAGTATATATAGACAGAATGCCCCTTCATATACACTTTCTGTAAACCGGTTCCTGTTTACTGCTATCGATTTCAATAAAATAATTGCTCAAAGAGACAATCTGGCAATTGGATTTATTCTGCATACAATGTGACAAGCGCACTGCTATATCTGGAACACAACCAATCCTCGACACACATCATAACAGTGTACACACTATTGGATGCCCTGGCTCATGTCACTTGTGGAATCCAATAAGACGTGCTTAAAAAGATTAGACTAGATATATCACTAGGTACAGATGGTATAGATCTTCATATTCTAGATGAATTAAGTACATTGACAGACATGCTGACATTTTATGTCACAGATTTATTCTATAAAGATAGGGTTGGTTTGATAGAACTGGTGCATAGTAAATGGCTGCCAATTGCTGTTGATATGCAAAAAGTGGTCAAAGAGTTTGCCAGGCAACTATGTGCCTGTAAGTTTTGGTACACATTTTGTGTAACACTTTTGAAGGTTTTCTCGGAGATGCTATTCTAGAGTATGTCACCAACATAACATCAGCATTGGTTCATGAGGGATCGGTCCTATCTAACCTAATCTGAGCAGTTTCTTTGGGAAAGTAAGTTTTCACCAGGATCAGAACGAGTTGTGGAATGTCATATTAATTGATTTTTCCAAGCAATACAAACTGAGCCACAAAAACTGGGGGAAATATGTGTGGTAATAGGGTGGTAATGCTCAAACAAATTTACAGTAAGATTGCCCCCTTTTCCCACCTTACCCAACTGGCAGCAGCATTATCCCCTTTTCTCCACCCTACAGACTGGCAGCAGCATTCTCCCCTTTCCCCCCGTCCAACCGACTGGCAGCAGCATTACCCCCTTTTCTCCCCCCTACCGACTGACAGCAGCACTATCCCCTTTTCTCCCCCCTAACAACTGGCAGCAGCATTATCCCCTTTTCTCCCCCCTACTGACTGGCAGCAGCATTATCCCCTTTTCTCTCCCCTACCGACTGACAGCAGCACTATCCCCTTTTCTCCCCCCTAACGACTGGCAGCAGCATTATCCCCTTTTCTCCCCCCTACTGACTGGCAGCAGCATACACTTACTTTCTCTTACACTTACCAACTTGTTTGGATATCTCTACCGGTATAGCTGAGCAAGTCCGCTTGACAACGCAGGTCACTGTTTTTATCTTTTTTAGTTCATCCCGAGGTACTATATATTTTGCAGTATATAGGTTTTCCTCACGTGTTATTTGTAGCATTTTCATATCATTATTTAATTTTAAAGACACTTGGTTATTTTCTAGATTGCTAACCCGAATTAAACATATTATTTCAGCTTTGCCACTTTGTAAGTCTTCATTAGAAGGTAATTTCAGTTCGACCACAGGCTCCCCAATGATGTTTTTACAAGCTGTAGAAATAAAAAAAAATAGGAGTATCATTTATTAATTATCCTTTAATTATTAACGATTTATTTATTACATACATTCACTATTTAAGTATTTTAATAAATGATTAGTGTGGCTGTAGTTTTACACAGTAGTGTTCAATAGATGCCCCCCCCCCTTTCTGACACATCCCTAACATGTTGGTTTAAGGTTTCATGCAACATTTGCCTCCATATTTAAGAGCCTTGGGTACTGTGTCCTGTGTTCAATTGGTGCTCCAAGCACACATATTGTCATATCTGCTACATTTGTATCCGAGAGTAATTGGAAATTAGATACAATTCCAGTCAAAGCTTTGGGCACATTCCTTCTGAATGGAAGACGTCATGTGTGGGGTGCTTTGCTAATGATAATGTTAGTAATTATTTTAAATTCGAGACACACTTGCCGATTATGACAGCATTCTACAAGAATATGCCATCTCATCTGCTCTATACATAGTGAGACCACCATTTGTGTTGTAACAGGACAATAACCTAAACACACCTCCAGACTATGTAAGAGCTATGGGACTAAGTAGACGAGGGATGGAGTTTTGCATTAGATGACATGGCCACCACAATAACCCCAGCTCAATCTAGTTGAGATGGTATGGGATGAGTCTGACTGCAGACTCAAGGCAACACAATCAGCAAGTGCTCAGCACATCTGGGAACTCCATCAAAACTGTTGGAAAGTCGTTCCAGGTGAGTACAGATGAAACAGCTTGAGAGGAAGCAAAGGGGGTATAAATCTGTCATCAGAGTTAAAGGGAGATACTTTGCGGAATCTAAAGTTCAACACATATTCTCATTGGTTTTACATATTTTTAGGTACTCTTTTTGGCCACATTCAGTATCAATTAAAGGGAACCTGTCACGACATTTGACCCCTATAAACTGTGGCCACCACTTGTAAGCTCTTATATACAACATTCTAGAATACCATATATAAGTGCCCAGGCCGCTCTGTATAACATAAAAAACAGCTTTTATTATGCTTACCTGAGGGGCGATCCGGTCCAATGAGCATCGCTGGTCTTGGTCCTGCGCCTCTTATCTTCTAGCAATTGCCGTTCTTGTTCCCAGTTCCGTGTGGATGATACATCCTACGTCATCCACACAGAGTCTGCCATTGCACTCCTGCTCACGCGCACTTCTCTCTGCCCTGATGAGGGCAGGTCAAAATATTGTAGTGCACAAGTGGTCTTTGACCTTTCCCTGAGCCTGGCATAACAGTACTTTGCTCAGCCCTCATCAGGGAGAGAAAAATGTGCATGTGTAGGAACGTAATGGAGGACTCTGTGTCGATGACGTAAGATGTATCATCCACACGCAACAAGGAAGGAGGACGAAGATGGAAGGAAGAGAGTAGGCAGCGGACCGAGACCAGAGACGCCCATTGGACCGGACCGCGCCGCAGGTAAGTATAATAAAAGCTGTTTTTTATTTTATACAGAGTGGCCTGGGAACTTATACTGTATACAGTATTCTAGAATGCTGTATATAAGACCTTACTGGTGGTGCCCGCATCTTATAAGGGACAAATCTGGTGACCGGTTGCCTTTAAATTCATCTCTTGGTTGGTTTGCCTTTCACTAATTCAATGCTCATTGGGATGCATTGCTGATATGATTCACCACCATGTTTGTAAATCCGTTTAGGCAAACTTATAAGAAACATAGGTTAATTGATTTTAGCTTTTTTTTAAATAAATTGGTAATTGCACCCTTAATCCTGCAGGTCTAAGCACAAGGCTCCACTTAATAAGTCCCCCTCTCACAATTGGTTCATCCCAGAGAAGAGAATATTGCCAAATTTTGCACTCACTGAATTGAAGTGACACTAAATGACATATATATATGAGAAAACTCTTAGAATTTCATCTGCTGTCATTTTTTTCAGAACTGATAAGTCCTCTTTAAGAATCCCTGATTTATAGGATACTGGTTATTATTTCCGTTACCTGAACATTTAGTGATATCCTGCAGAGATTCGCGACCTTGATGGGTTACTTTACACGTGTACACATCGGTTTCCTTCCAATTCACACTTATTTCACTCTTTCCAAAGTAAGTGTTATCTTTTTTGTTCAGCATGGAAGTGAAATTCTTGCCACTGTCTGGAAGAACTCTCCCTTTGTTTAACCAGGTAACGGAAGCATGATGGGGCCAGAAATCAGAAACAAAGCAAAATAAAGTTGCCTTATTCCAATCCTCACAAGATGCCAAGATTTTAATGTGTGGGGGTTTAGTTTCCAAGGCAGGATGATCTGACGGATAAGAAAAAAAAAACAGAAAATAACTTTATTAGCATATTGTACTGTGCAGATAATCTTGAGTAATCTACATTAAACCGAATGTATATTTTTTTTTAGTAGTTAAAACTAGAGTTGAGCGCGGTTCGCGGTTCGAGGTTCTCCAGTTTGCGGCTCGAGTGATTTTGGGGGCTGTTCTAGATCGAACTAGAACTCGAGCTTTTTGCTAAAGCTCGATAGTTCTAGATACGTTCGAGAACGGTTCTAGCAGCAAAAAGACAAGCTAATTACTAGCTGGCTTTCCGCTGTAATAGTGTAAGTCACTCTGTGACTCACACTATTATGAAATTTCAGTGTATAGTGTGCGGGAACAGCGCATTCAGATCACTGCTGTTTGGATAATGGGAATCGCCATTTTTTTTTTTTTTTTTCCTTGTCTTCCTTCCCTAAGCGCGCGCGTGTAGTGGGGCGGGCCAGCATGTCAGCCAATCCCAGACACACACACAGCTAAGCGGACTTTTAGCCAGAGAAGCAACGGCATGTGTGATAGGATGTCCATGTCACATGTCCCTGCATTATAAAAATGGACATTTTCCTCCAGCACGCCATTATCTGCCTTCTGCGTCTTGGTGTCAGTCACCACTGGCGTAGCTCCTGTCTCCGATACTGCTGTGTACGCTCTATACACAGCGCTATACAGAATAGGGATAGAAATTTCTTTCAGCCCTTGTAAGGGCTAATACCGGCAGGGTCAGAGCCATAGGTGACAGTCAGGGCCGTGAAAACAGATTTTAACAGCTACACAAGATGACAGCATCTGTGTAGCTAAGGTCAGGGATTTCCTCACTGCATTTCCCCATTAGGAGGGATAGAAAGGGAGGCTTCCTTTCCTCTACCCAGACCCACAACCCTGCCACTGTACCCTCCTGCCCTTTGCACACTCAAACTCATTGTTACTAAGCCATTATACTAGCAAACACTGAGGAAACTTAGTGGCATCCTAAATGTGGCTTTTGGACTTCTGTATTGTCCCACTAGTGCAAAGATATTTGCAGCACGTCTGCCTGCATTGCACACTCAAGCTCATTTGTTACTAAGCCATTATACTAGCAAACACTGAGGAAACTAGTGGCATCCTAAAAGTGGCAGTTGGACTTCTGTATTGTCCCACTAGTGCAAAGATATTTGCAGCACGTCTGCCTGCATTGCACACTCAAACTCATTGTTACTAAGCCATTATACTAGCAAACACTGAGGAAACTTAGTGGCATCCTAAAAGTGGCTGTTGGACTTCTGTATTGTCCCACTAGTGCAAAGATATTTGCAGCACGTCTGCCTGCATTGCACACTCCAACTCATTGTTACTTAGCCATTATACTAGCAAACTATGCTGCCAGTTTAAGGGCCGTAGTTGCATTGTCAGGGATAATTATTGTTGTTTATTCTGCTGTTAATAAAGCTAGACCACCACTGAAATCTACACCACCTCTCAATTTTTACTACCACATTTTAAGTGCACAATCTTGTCGTAATCAAAATGAGTGGCAAAATGACAGATGCTGGTGGAAAGGGGAAGAGGCGTGTTGGAAAAGGAAAAAAAAGGTTTGTCCGTGGGGAAGGTGGCAAAGCTCCATTAACATCTGCTGAAGATAGACCATCTTCCAGCAAAAGTAAGATGTCTACTACTTACCGTGGACAATCCGATGTGCTCCCTTTTTTACGGACATGAACAACTGGAACAAAGGTAGATGATGGCCAAAAAAGGAAAATGCTTGAATGGATCTCAAGTGGTCCAACAAGTGCCCTCTCCGCCACCTCAACTACCGCATCCAAAAAACACCAGTCCTCTGAGTTGTCAGCCCAATCACACTTGCATTCTCCCAGCTCTGAAGTCTCCATCCGCCCTGCACAGTATGGTGGAACTGAGATGGCTGAGTCTGCAGAGCTGTTCAGTCACACTATAGCCTGGGAATCAGAAGTCTGCTCCCAAGCTACAGTGAGTACAGACCAGGAAATGGTCTGCAGTGATGCCCAGAACCTTTGTGACTCTGATTCAGGCCGTGAGGACCAAGTTTCTGAGCATAATGTTGACCCTTTTTCACAAAATGTAACACCTGTTGTTATAGACAATGAGGAACATATTGATGACGATGAGACGCAGATACCAGATTGGGATGATAACTAAAATATTCGGTCAGGGCAAGAACAGGCTCGGTCTGAGGGTGAGGGGAGTGCAAACACAACAATTGATGAGGAAGTTCTAGATCCCACCTACTGTCAACCCACAGTCAGGCACTCGAGGAGGTCAACAGAGGTGGTGGAGGAGGATGCAAGAGACGACGAAGTTACCTTGCGCCTTCCTGGACAGAGTCGGAGCACTGGTAGCACGTCTACAACTGCATCCTCAGCCACCACTCTGCCTCTGAGCACTAGTCGGGGGGGCTCAGCAGGTCGCATGCCCTCTAAGCCTTGCCTAGCCTGGTCCTTTTTTGACATAGAAAAAGATCGCCCAAATTTTGTGATCTGTAAAATTTGTCATGATTCTGTTAGTAGAGGGCAAAACCTCAGCAGTTTGACAACTTCTTCCATGAATCGTCACATGAATAAATATCATATGTCCCAGTGGGAAGCTCACCGTGCTGCAATGCGGCCTAGCGGAGCGAACCATCCACCGCCTGCCCCTTCCAGTGCATCCGCGCGCTCTTCATCTTCTAGGACTGTGGGGACAGCTGTCTCACCTGGTTTTCCACGCACAACTTCCACCACTGTATCCGCAACAGGCAGTTTGCTTGGTAGGTCATCAGTTGGTTTGGAAGGGGAAACAAGTATGTGTGTACAGCTCTCTCAGACATCGATAGCACCAACTTTGGATGAAGGCAACATCATGTCTACGCCTGCACTTTCCTCACAAAGCTGCATTTTTGCCAGGGACACCCTACTCAACACCGTCTACACACAGCAGCCAGATCTCTGTCCCTCAGATGTGGACAAATAAAAGGCCATTTCCTGCGACCCATGACAAAGCTAAGAGGTTGACTTTATCCCTCTGTAAGCTCTTGGCTACCGAAATGCTGCCTTTCCGCCTGGTGGACACACAGGATTTTAGAGACCTTATGTCTGTCGCTGTGCCCCAGTACCAGATGCCCAGTCGCCACTACTTCTCTAAGAAAGGTGTGCCCGCGCTACACCAGCATGTTGCACACAACATCACCGCTTCCTTGAGAAACTCTGTGTGTGAACGGGTGCATTTCACCACTGATACTTGGACCAGTAAGCATGGACAGGGGCGTTACATGTCGCTGACTGGGCACTGAGTAACTATGGTGATAGATGGAGAAGGGTCTGCTGAACAAGTCTTGCCGTCCCCATGACTTGTGTCAATCCTCTGTCTGTCCAAGTTCCGCCACTGCTTCTGCCTCCTCCACCTCATCTGGGTCCTCCACCTCCGCCCCAAGCCTGCCTGGTCAGGCCACCAGCGTTCTCACTGCGCAGAAGGAATCACGCACCCCTCATTACTATGCTGGTAGCAGAGCGCAACGGCATCAGGCGGTCTTTAGCTTGACATGTCTTGGAAATAGGAGTCACACAGCGGCTGAGTTGTGGGCAGCTCTGGAGACTGAGTTTAATAAATGGTTGTCTCGACTCAACCTGCAGCCTGGTAAGGCCGTGTGCGACAATGCTGCAAACCTGGGTGCGGCTCTTCACCTGGGCAAGGTGACACACATGCCTTGTATGGCTCACGTGTTGAACCTTGTTGTCCAGCAATTTTTAACACACTATCCCGGCCTAGATGGCCTTCTGACCAGGGCACGAAAACTGTCTGCTCACTTCCGCCGTTCAACCGCTGCAGCTGAGCGACTTGCATCGCTCCAGAAGTCTTTCGGCCTGCCGGTTCATCGCCTGAAATGCGATGTGGCGACACGCTGGAATTCGACTCTCCACATGTTACAGCGACTGTGGCAGCACCGCCGAGCCCTGGTGCAATACGTCATGACGTATAGCCTGGGCCAACGAGATGCAGATGTGGGACAGATCACCCTGATGGAGTGGTCTCAGATCAAGGACCTATGCACCCTTCTGCACAGTTTCGACATGGCGATGAATATGTTTAGCGCTGACAATGCCATTATCAGCATGACAATTCCAGTCATTTACATGCTGGAGCACACGCTAAACACTATTCGGAGTCAGGGGGTGGGACAACAGGAAGGGGAGGAACTACAGGAAGATTCATATGCACAAGACACAACAACATCACCAAGGTCCAGACGTTCATCATCACCAACGCGGCAGGCATGGGACCATGGGGGACAGGGATCAACAAGGGCGCATGGTAGCAGGCGAAATGTTGAGGAATGTGCAGGAGAACATGAAGAAATGGAGGACGAACTGTCCATGGACATGGAAGACTCAGCTGATGAGGGAGACCTTGGTCAAATTTCAGTTGAAAGAGGTTGGGGGGAAATGTCAGAGGAAGAAAGAACGGTTAGCACCTCTATGCCACAAACACAGCGTGGACTTGGTCCGCATGGCTGCGCAAGACACATGAGCGTCTTCTTGCTACACTACCTCCAACATGACCCTCGTATTGTCAAAATCAGAAGTGATGATGACTACTGGCTTGCCACACTATTAGATCCCCGGTACAAGTCCAAATTTTGTGACATAATTCCAGCCTTAGAAAGGGACGCACGTATGCAGCAGTATCAGCAGAAGCTGTTACTCGATCTTAGCTCGGCTTTTCCACCAAACAACCGTGCAGGTGCAGGGAGTGAATCTCCCAGTTGTAACTTGACAAACATGGTACGGTCTCGTCATCTTCAACAGTCTACCCGTACCAGTAGCACCGTATCTGGTGCTGGTAACAGCAATTTTATTGAATCTTTTCATAATTTTTTTAGACCGTCCTTTGCAAGGCCACCAGAGACAACAAGTCTGACACATAGTCAACGGCTGGAGAGGATGATACAGGAGTATCTCCAAATGAACATCGATGCCATGACTTTGCAAATGGAGCCTTGCTCATTTTGGGCTTCAAATCTTGAAAAATGGCCAGAGCTCTCAACTTACGCCTTGGAGATTTTGTCGTGTCCAGCTGCCAGCGTTGTCTGTGAACGTGTCTTCAGTGCTGCTGGGTGTGTGCTGACAGATAAGCGCACGCGTCTGTCCAGTGACAATGTGGACAGACTAACGTTCATCAAAATGAACAAGTCATGGATCCACAAGGAATTTACTACCCCTGTGTCATCCTGGGGAGAATAAATGCTTGTGGATTTGGAATGTGCTTGATGCAAATCAAAACATCCTGTTTGCAACTAGGGCACAAGTGCTGCCACTGATGGCGTGTCTGTGTGGCCCAATTTTTGGAAAAAAAGGGAGACCCCGCTTGGAGTAACCCTTGCTTGCTGTGTTTTTAAAAATGATCCAAGATGAACAGAGCTGGGATCAGGAAAGACTTTGCTACCTATCCCGGTGTCATCCTGGGGATGGTTAAGTATGGCGTATTTTTGAATGTGCTTGATGCAAATCTAGCTGTGAAGTGTACAACTGGGGCACAAGTGCTGCCACTGAAGGGGTGAGTGTCTGTGTGGCCCAATTTTTGGAAAAAAGGGAGACTCCACTTGGAGTAACTCTTGCTTACATTGTTTTTTAAAAGGAGCCAAGATGAACAAGTCATGGTTCAGCAAAGACTTTGCTACCTACCCCGGGGTCATCCTGGGAACGGTTAAGTATGGCGTATTTTTGAATGTGCTTGATGCAAATCTAGCTGTGAAGTGTACAACTAGGGCACAAGTGCTGCCACTGAATGGGTGGGTGTGTGTGGGGCACAATCTTTGGAAAAAAAAGGAGACTCCGCTTGGAGTAACCCTTGCTTACATTGTTTTTAAAAATGGTCCAAGATGAACAGAGCTGGGATCAGGAAAGACTTTGCTATCTACCCCGGTGCAATCCTGAGGACGGAAAAGGATGGCGTATTTTTGAATGTGCTTGATGCAAATCTAGCTGTGAAGTGTACAACTGGGGCACAAGTGCTGCCACTGAATGGGTGGGTGTGTGTGGGGCACAATCTTTGGAAAAAAAAGGAGACTCCGCTTGGAGTAACCCTTGCTTGCTGTGTTTTTTAAAAGGAGCCAAGATGAACAGAGCTGGGATCAGGAAAGACTTAGCTACCTACCCCGGTGTCCTCCTGGGGACGGATAAGTATGGCGTATTTTTGAATGTGCTTGATGCAAATCTAGCTGTGAAGTGTACAACTGGGGCACAAGTGCTGCCACTGAATGGGTGGGTGTGTGTGGGGCCCAATTTTTGGAAAAAAGGGAGACTCCGCTTGGAGTAACCCTTGCTTGCTGTGTTTTTAAAAATGATCCAAGATGAACAGATCTGGGATCAGCAAAGACTTTGCTACCTACCCCGGTGCAATCCTGAGGACGGAAAAGTATGGCGTATTTTTGAATGTGCTTGATGCAAATCTAGCTGTGAAGTGTACAACTGGGGCACAAGTGCTGCCACTGAAGGGGTGGGTGTGTGTGTGGCCTAATTTTTGGAAAAAAGGGATTACTCCGCTTGGAGTCACCTTGTGGTGTTTTACATGATTTTAGAAGGGCGTGCCATGCCTATATCTGTGTCTCCTCCTCTTTTTTCTTGTCCAGCTCTTTTGTTTTCGCATGAGTATATGTCCTTGTCACTTTCCCATGTGTTGTGAGTTGTTTGTCACCTTTTGGACACCTTTGAGGGTGTTTTCTAGGTGTTTTTATGTGTTTGTGATTGCCTGCCATTGTTTCCTATGCGGTTCGAGTTCGGTTCGTCGAACGTTCGCCGAACTGAACTCGAACGAGACCTCCATTCGATGAACCGAACTCGAGCCGAATCGCGGCTGGTTCGCTTATCTCTAGTTAAAACCCAATATTGAAACATATTTTTCCAATCTTTTTTTTTTTATTATAGATTTTTTTTGTATTGTCTGTCAAATACCATAAAGACAGACAGCATGTCTAAGGGCCTGTTCACATTTAATTTTTTTTGACTGTATACACTGGTAAAAGGTCCTATATTTTAATTCACGGTAGTGGCATACTGTATGCCTGAATCTATCAGGGTGTCACAGGGAACTGCACTCCTTTCCCTTCTGGTGCAGAGCTCAACCCCATATGGTTCTGGGTTCCTACACACTGGTATTGCTTCCATCAGCACTCAAATCCTAACCACACCTCACACCACACACTGCCAGGCACACCAGTGGGTGGTCTAGCTGGAACAGGGCCACTCGCCTAGGGGTCAGGCAGACTGGTGGGAGGGAGGAAGTCAGTGAGAGGAAGTGGAGAGCAGAGCTTAGGAGAGTCAGTTCGGTAGTAGGTCCCAAAGAGTGAGGAGCTGGGAGTTGGAGCTTCCTGTGGACTTTTGGTTAAGTCACGGACAGTGGTCTGGGCCCGGCGGAGTTGGAGACCCGGTCGCAGGGTATTGGAGAAGGGTGCCCAGACTTAGTTTTGGAGAACGGTCGGCACCGGAAAATCAAGTAACCCAGACCGGTACCGAGCACGGCAGGGTACTGGACCCTAGATCAGGCAGTAACTTCACGCAACCTGATAATTAACTTGTGGAGGATAGTCTCTTTATGAACTTTCCCTAAGAGCTCAGAGATCGAAGGCAATAACACAATGAGGGGGATAGGTCTTTCCAGCTTATGCAGCCTGCAAAGATCCCAAGTATCAGCTATCGAGAGCACAGCTCCTCTATTTAATTATAGAGAGCTGGACCCCGACCTCTTCAGGTCGAGGGGTCACTCAGAAACATCTAAAACACATGTGCATGGAGGCAGGATCCAGACTACTAGCGATACCAATGGGGACGGATTCCCGGACGAGCTCTCCCAAAGTGGCAGCGGCACCCAGAGACTTGGTTTACTTCTGTGTCAGAGTCTACTTAACGGTCGCATCAACATCCACACGGCCTGCGTGAGTGTGCTGCTTTCTCTGCGTCCGGCCTGCCCATATAGCCTGCACCATGCTATCCACCACCCATCTCCATCCAGAGTCCCGGGGTCTTCCCTACACTTGGAAGGAACACTATCTGGCTGCCCCACTCCATCTCCCCTGGGTACTCCCATCGGCAGCAGCGGTACTCCCCTGACCATGAACCACGGGTGGCGTCATGAACTCTCCCCTTGTAAATATTCCCCTTTACACTTGAAATGGCCGCAAGCCCCCGAGTCCAGAGACCCTCGAGCCACGGTAACCCCCGGATCCGAGCAGTAAGACTGCTGCAGAGGCGTCACACCTCAAATTCCTGGTGTCATGAACAGGATTCGGACTGGGCCCACTAACCTGGGTGACGTGCGCCTTGAAAAATCCAAGCTGCGGTGTCAAAATTCGATTCCCACCATTTTCCTCCATCTTTGGCGCCTAAACACCATCTTCCCAACCAAAAGCGCGTGAAGCTGGAGCTCC
Organism: Anomaloglossus baeobatrachus; assembly: GCF_048569485.1. Classification (NCBI taxonomy): domain Eukaryota; kingdom Metazoa; phylum Chordata; class Amphibia; order Anura; family Aromobatidae; genus Anomaloglossus; species Anomaloglossus baeobatrachus. The sequence goes on from NC_134353.1 coordinate 636,175,209, forward strand.
ACCCCTCGTCCTGAGAGCGCATCCGGAAACCGGAAGTGGCCGGGCCTGGAAGTTCCCAGTGATCCCCTGCGTTAGAGAGTGATTGCTAATGAAAACCAAGGGGGAAGATGTCAGTGCCAGACGATGGGAGCACAGGAGCGCTACCTCCACCAGAGCAGGGGGATGCGGACGCGGCGAGCCTCGCTCCTGTCACATGAGCGGTGGCACCCGGGACTGAGGCGGTTGCGCCGATTATGCCAATTACCTTGCCCTATGTGCCCGGCATCGCCTGGCAACCTCAGTACGATGGCCGACCTGATGCCTTGCAGGGATTCAAGTGGAAGATCTGCACAGTGCTGGATATGTATGCCCTGACCGGACATCAGCGAGCGTCTGTGGTACTCGGTGAACTGACAGGCACAGCTGAGCTGGAGGTAGAGACTTGGACTGACGAGGATCGGGTCTTGGTACCCGCCATTTTTGAATGACTGGGTGCTGCATTTGAGACTCGTCCTGAGGCTGAGCTGAGGATGAGGTTCTACAGCTGCAAACAGCGCCCCCAAGACACCATTCGAGACTATGCCCTGAAGCAGCAAGCGGCGCTGCGGACTTTGAAATTGGTCAACACCATCAGTGACCAAGAGGGGAGCGAGATGCTTGTCAAGCAGTTCCTGCAGGGCCTGGGGTCAGTGGAAGACCGCAAGCAGCTATGGCTGTGGGCCCTGGAGCATCCTACATTGGACTTTGCTATTCTGAAAGAACCGGCTATCAAAACCTTGCAGCCCCTGGAGGCTACTGACTCTCCCCTCCAACCCTGGCAAGCTGATGCCTCTCCTCTACATGCAAAGCCTCTGGCCTTAGCATTGCCAGAGCCAACATCCCCGGCAATGCCTGTAGTCGGAACCAGTGACTTGTCTTCACAGGTATAGCAGCTGAGCAGCAACGTCGCCAGGATCCTAGAATCAATGCAGCTCAAGCGAAAGACCAAGCCAGCAGGGAAGATCCAGCTAGCCGACTGCCTGGAGGATGTCCCCTGGATGAGAGAGAGGACCACGATGTACAGTGGAAGGAACAGTGACTAGCATGAACAGCTTGACTGTTATAAATGTAATAACACTGGCCACTATGCCCGGTTCTGTCCTTTAAACGGGCAACCCCTGGAGCCAAGGGCCAATCCCCAGGAATAAACTCTCAAGGCCCAGCAGACTGGCAAGAGCAGTATGTGGGAGGACGGCCCATCGTTTCCATCACCGTGGATGGGATCCCGACCTCTGCACTCCCTGATACCGGCTCCCAGGTAACAACTATCCCTTATGTGCTGTATAAGAAGTTTTGGTTAGATGATGAACTCACCCCACCAGATGACAACATTACCATCTACGCCGTCAACGGGTTACCAGTGACTCAAATTGGGTTCAAGGAGATGACCATTAAAGTGGGCCAGGTGGAGTTAGAGCGCCAAGGACTTATAGTCTTCCAAAATGACCCTAGTGACCGGAACCCTAAGATAATTTTGGGAACAAATGTCATTGAGAACCGCATGGGAGAAGTGTTGTTTTTACTCCAACAGCTATCTGAGACTGCAGGAGCAGGGCGACAGAGGGTCCTGCAACGAGATATCCGAGCCCTCCTGCAGCGGCAACTGGTAAATCTATCTGGTGGAGATATTGGCGGTGTATGGGTGATGGATGTAGCTCCTCTTGTAGTGCCCCCGCGGAGTGAGATGATGATATGGTGGTGCAGGGCAGCTGTAGGCTCCCGCAGACAAGATTACCAGGCAGTAGTAGAGCCCCTGCCCTCAGAGCACTGGCCCACAGTATTGACGGCTAGAGGGGTAGTCGATGTCCGGAAGGGGAGGGTGACTGTACGAGCATTGAATTGCGGGACGGAGGATGTTAAATGGCCCAGGTATGCCACAATTGCCAAGCTGTTCACAGTAAACGCAGATGTCATTCAGACAGCGAAATCCCCAAACACATCAGACCAGTCTCCCAGTGACAGTTCTCAAGGGCAGTTAGAAAAGTGGTGCCAGGAGCTACACGTAGGCACTGACTCTACACCTCCACATCACAAGCAGGGGTTTTACAGGGTAGTATAGGAGTACAAACAAGTCTTTAGCAAGTACCCACTAGATTTCGGGAGGATAAAAGGGGTACAACATCACATACCCACAGGTGCTCATTCACCCATAAAGGAGAGGTACAGGCCCATACCACCTGCCCATTACCAATGCGCAAAGGACATGCTGAGAAACATGAAGGAGGCTGGAGTCATCCGTGATAGTTGCAGCCCCTTGGCAGCTCCCCTGGTCCTGGTCAGGAAGAAGGACGGCACTATGAGGATGTGCGTGGATTACAGGCAAATCAATAGCAATAGGATCACGCATAAGGATGCCTACCCTCTTCCCCGAATTGAAGAGTCCCTGGCTGTCTTGAAATCTGCCAATTACTTCTCCACCCTTGACCTTACTAGTGGATACTGGCAAGTGGCTGTTGCTGAAGAGGACCATGAGAAGACTGCCTTTGCCACCCCGATGGGATTATGTGAATTCAACAGCATGCCATTCGGGCAGTGCAATGCACCGGGAACATTTCAGAGACTTATGGGGTGCTGCTTGGGCCACTGCAACTTTGAAACTGTCCTTCTTTACGTGGATGACATCATTGTGTATTCCAAAACATATGAAGAGCATCTGGAACATCTGGCGAAAGTGTTCGAAGCCCTATCCAGGTATGGGATGAAGCTAAAGCCAGTCACCAGTGTCACCTACTGAAACCTAAGGTCCAGTACCTGGGACATGTGGTCAGTGCCAAGGGCGTGGCACCGAATCCCGAGAAGATCACGGCTATTCAGAACTGGCCAAGGCCCAATACTGTCATAGAAGTGCGGCAGTTCCTGGGTCTGATGGGGTACTACCGAAGGTTTGTGAAAGGCTACACCAAGATGGCGGCTCCCTTTCAAGATCTCCTGGTTGGGCAACCGAAGCATGGTAAGACTTCTAGCCCTCCATTTACGTGGGGTGAGGAACAGAAAGATTCCTTCAGACGGATGAAGTCAGCTCTGACAGGAAATGAGATTCTAGCATACCCTGACTACAGTCTCCCATTTGTACTGTACATGGATGCCAGCAACGTAGGATTGGGAGCTGTCCTGTCCCAGGTGCAGAAGGGCAAGGAGAAGGTGATTGCCTATGCCAGCAGGAAGCTGCGGCCTACAGAAAGAAACCCTGAGAACTACAGTTCTTTCAAGTTGGAATTCCTGGCACTTGTCTGGGCTGTAACCGAGAGATTCAAGCATTACCTGGCCTCTGCAAAATTTACCATGTACACGGATAACAATCCCTTGACCCACCTGGACATGGCGAAGCTGGGGGCACTGGAGCAACGTTGGGTTGCGCGACCGGCGAATTATGACTTCACCATAAAGTATAGAGCTGGTCATAAGAACACCAATGCTGATGCATTGTCCAGAATGCCTCATTTGTCTGATGATGGGAGAGATGAAGACGACCTGGAGGAGATTGAGTTGCCCGATTTCCATCGGCCTGACAGCCTGGAGAAACCTCCATCTCACAGCAGTCAGCAAGAGGCCGCCTTCAACCCACTACTCCATCATGGTTGGCAGGAAGTGCAAGATAATAACCTTGCAATCAGATTAATCAAAACCATAGTGTCCCAAGCTGATTCCCACCTGGGACCAGGTGCTCTAAAGGAAGCTAAAAAGTTGTGGAAGGACCGTAGTTGACTGTATCTCCACCGGGGCAGGTTGTGCAGAAGTCTCACTAATCCCAAAACGCTTGAGAGAGTGTTCCAGATAGTGATACCTAAAGCATATGTACCGGTGGTCCTGGAAGTGTACCACGACAGAGCTGGGCACTTTGGATGGAAGAAGCTAGAAATGTTGCTGAGAAGTCACTTCTACTGGATTGGGATGAGAGACACCATAGAGGCATGGTGCAGAAACTGTGGTCCTTGCACCTTGAGGAGGAAAGATAGCATTAGTCAGCGAGCACCACTCCAACCAATAGTCACCAAACAGCCCTTGGAAATTGTATCTTTGGATCACATCAAGCTCACCCCAAGCAGGAGTGGTTATACCTATGCACTCACGATGGTGGACCACTATACCAGATTCCTGGTGGTGGTACTGTGGCGCCCCTGAGGCTTCCGTCGCCACAGGTCATTGCACCCCATCCAGCGGTGTGATGCCCCATTCTGGGAGAGGAAGAGAGTGAACTCCGGTCCCCTGGTAAATCCACACTACACCCATTGTTAGGTACATACTGGGACCAGGGAAAGTGGCAGTTACCCCCCCATGCTGCATGCTGGGAGGAGACATAAGACCCATCCCTGCTCCCATAGGGTGGTAGCTTAGCAACTGGGGAGGTTGGAGGAGCCATCTGAGAGCAGAGACAGAGAGGAAGGTCTAGTGAAGGCAGTTTACCTCAGAGAGTGAGAGAGTGAGGAGCCAGCATGTAGTTGGAGAAGAAGAACAAGAGAAAGGAGGGAGGAGGAGGCCTGCTGGAGGCAGGCAAGGAGGAAAGAAAGAAAGAAAGAAGGAAAGAAAGCTCCAAGTCAGACAGGAGCAGAGAAACAGAAGGAGACGCTTCCTGGTGAAGATCCTGGGACCCAGAGGTCCAGGTGACACCATGTAGAAGACAGAAGGAGTCGCAGGGCCACGGGTAGTCTGTATAGCTGTCGGGGCAGTTTAGAGCTACGGTGGCCTGTTCCACAATAACATCGGTGGAGGGATCAAGCTGCAACAGGGGACGGTCCCTAGAGACTGGAGGAGTGCAAAATCATCTCCAAACGGTAAAAACCGAGGCCCAGGGAAGGTTGTAAACTCCCCGGGCCAGAACCCATAGCAGAACTTCCAGAAAAGGGGTAATCAGCCGACAGGTGACCCCCCAGCCTGGAGGCTGTAGTGGAGGCCAAGCCAGGTTTATCCTAGTAAAGGCAAGGCTAAGGAAGACAGCAGAAGATAGAGACACTTAAGAGAAGGGTACCGGATTTTACTCTCAGAATCACCCAGAAACGGCGGAGGTCCCTGACGGTGGTCCCAGCAGTCCAAGGGTCCCAACAGTACTGTGACAAGAAGTGTGAGTAAAGAACTTGAACTGCACCCTTGGAGTGGTCTCTGTTATTCCAGCTGCATAGACATTCACAAGCACCAACAGTGCCCCGGGCATTGCTCCACCTGTGGGGAGCAGTACCATCATAGCTGCCACATCATCACCCCGGAGGCCTTACACAGCAGCGGCGGCTTCATAGCCGCATACCACAGGTGGCGTCACGAACACAAACTTTATTCACTAAGCCACATAATCTACTGACACCCACCAGGGCCACGGAGCCGGGCCCAGCCACCACTGACTACCACCGGACTAGTCCGGCCCGGCACCGGGTGTCCCATAGCCCTGGGGTGGGCGAGTCAGTACCCGTCAAAGATCTAACTGCCAGCACTGCAGTGAAGGCATTTCAGGCACACTTTTGTAGACCGCATGGGTATCCAGACTAAGGGGCCCTTTGCACACTACGACATCGCAGGTGCGATGTCGGTGGGATCAAATCAAAAGTGACGCACTTCCGGTGTTGCTCTCGACATCGTAGTGGGTAAATCGTTTTAACTACGATTACCGAGCGCAAAAGCGTCGGTATCGCATGATCGGTGTAGTGTCGGTCATTTTCATTATTTTGGCTGCAGCTACAGTACGTACGATGTTGTTCCTCGTTCCTGTGGCAGCACACATTGCTGTGTATGAAGTGGCAGTAGCAAGGAACATCTACCTGCGTCCCGTCTGAAATGCGGAAGGAAAGAGGTGGGCAGGATGTTTACGTCCTGCTCATCTACGCCCCTCCGCTTCTATTGGCCGCCTGCCGTGTGACGCAGGGCAGGTAAGTGCATGTGAAGCTGCCGTAGCGATAATATTCGCTACGGCAGCTATCACAAGATATCGCAGCTGCGACGGGGGCGGGGACTATCGCGCTCAGCATCGCAGCATCGGCTTGTGATGTTGTAGTGTGCAAAGGGCCCTTAAGTCCTCACAGACCAAGGTCCTGCATTTGAGGCTGAGATCTTCAAAGAATTCTGCAACCTGTATGGATGTAAGAAGATACGCACTACGCCCTACCATGCCCAAATGAATGGGATGTGTGAAAAGAAGAACCATCTGGTTATTAACCTGTTGAAGACTCTACCACTCGAGGAGCAGAATCAGTGGCCTGAAAAACGGCCAGAACCTGTTGACATTTACAACAATATACCTGTGAGCTCCACCAAATGTACCCCCGCTTACCTGATGAGGGCCAGACCTGGGAGACTCCCAGTGGACTTAGAAATGGAAGTTGAGCCATCTGAAACTTACTTGCCCAATACAGATTGGGACTCATGCCACCAGATCCAGTGCAAGCAAATTCAAGAGTATGTTGAAGATAATTTGAACCAGAGTAGAGAAAAGCAATAACAGAACTTCAACAAGCAAGCAAGAGCTACTCCTTTCTCACCAGGTGAAGTGGTACTGAAGAGAAAGAGAAAATTACACAAATTGGATGATCAATGGGAAAAGGAACCCTACGTGGTGCAGCCCTCCAACTTTGACAATAGGAAGACTTGCCTTATTAGCAAAGATCAAGGGAGGACTACGTCTGCCATCTCCAGAGATCATTTAAAGAAATGTCCAGAACCTTTAAGAGTCCCAGATGAATTCCAGCCCCAACCTCAAGTTGTGGAAAGGAAAAGAAGACCATCCGTACCATCCTAGGTGATTTTCCAGAAGACTGGCCTATGCAAAACGGAGCAGTGATAGTCCCTGTTCTAACATTCCCAAAAGCCATGGAAGAACCAGAGCAAGAAAGGCTTGTTGACACTGCACCCACTCCCGCACCTAGGGTAGCACCCATACCTTTTCCACGAACATGTAGGCTCTTACCAACAACACTCGCAACCAGTAGCGAGGAACCTGTAGCAGACACTGCCACACGACAGGGGTTAGAGGACAGTTCAGAGTTGAGGAGGTCGACCCGTATTAACTTTGGTCAGCCCCTACTGAGATATAGGGAGTAATGGTAGTACTTTTAATGTTTAAAAGTTATGTTTTATGTTAATGTAAAATGTTGAAAATGCCAATTCTCCGAATACGTAACCTGATTTAGAAGTTTTTAATGTTTGCACCCGGTGCATGGACCCTGTATTATCCTTCATTATTAAATATGGACCATGGCTGCAGGGCTGGCAACAGCCAGCACGAACTGCCTATTGTATAAAGTTGCGCCTCGTGCGCCCACCAGAGTCGTCTTTTACAAATCCAGGACTTCAACACTGTCACCAGGGACTGCCAAGTTGCCTGGAAAAAGGATGTCCACCAGAATTAGAGGTGGCACCAAGGATCCAGGGTGTTTGGGTGGCGGGTTGAAGGGAGAGGGACAATGGGAATGGACTGTCGCAGGAAGGGGCTGCAGCAGAGAAAGCTGAGCCACCAACTACCGCTACAACCAATTGCATTCCCCGTTGTTTTTGGTAAATGAACTCTAAGAGTTTAAGTAACTTCAAGTACAGTGCCTCCCCTGTGTGGGATGAATAAGTATTTATAACTTGTTATTCTTTCTTTCAGTTGAAAAAAAAAAAATCCTCTGGGTGTCCTGTAGCTCGGGGACGATCTACTTGTAATGAAGGGTAAATGTGACGCCCCTGTATCTATCAGGGTGTCACAGGGAACTGCACTCCTTACCCTTCTGGTGCAGAGCTCAACCCCCCATGGTTCTGGGATCCCAACTGTTGGTATTGCTTCCATCAGCACTCAAATCCTAACCACACCTCACACCCCACCCTGTTAGGCACACCAGTGGGTGGTCTAACTTGAACAGGGCCACTCGCCTAGGGGTCCTGCAGACTGGTGGGAGTGAGGAAGTCAGTGAGAGGAAGTGGAGAGCAGAGCTTAGGAGAGTCAGTTCGGTAGTAGCTCCCAAAGAGTGAGGAGCTGGGAGTTGGAGCTTCCTGTGGACTTTTGGTTAGGTCACGGACAGTGGTCTGGGACCGGAGGAGTCGGAGACTCGGTCGCAGGGTATTGGAGAAGGGTGCACAGACTTAGTTTAAGTTTAAGTGATGTGCCTCCCCTGTGTGGGATGAGAAATTGTTGAATTAAAAATGTTACTTCTTTTTCTCTTTCAGTTAAAAACATAATAAACCTCTGGGTGTCCTGTAGCTCGGGGACAAGCTACGTTTAACCAAGGGGGAATGTGCCGCCCCTGAACTAGTCAGGGTGTCACAGGGTACTGCACTCCTTTATTCTTCTGGTGCAAGACTCAACCCCCCATGGTTCTGGGATCCCATACTCCATCAGCATCCAAATCCTAGTCACATCTCACACCACTCCCTGTCAGGCACACCAGTGGGTGGGCCAGCTGGAAATGGGCCACTCGCCTAGGGGTCAGGCAGGCTGGTGGGAGGGAGGAAGTCAGAGAGAGGAAGGGGAGAGCAGAACTTAGTCAGTGAAGTAGTAGCTCTCAAAGAGTGAGGAACTGGGAGTTGTAGCTCCCTGGGGACTTTTGGCTAGGTAGCAGGCGGTGGTCTGGGACCGAAAGAGTTGGAGACCCGGTCGCAGGGTATTGGAGAAGGGTGCCCGGTTTAGTTTTGGAGAACGACCTAGTAACCGAACCAGGACCGAAAGCATGGCAGGGTACTGGACCCTAGGTCAGGGAGTAGCTTCACGCAACCTGATAATTAACCTGTGGAGGATAGTCTCTTTATGAACTTTCCCCAAGAGCTCAGAGATCGAAGGCTACAACACAACGATGGCGATAGGGCTTTCCAGCTTATGCAGCCTGCAAAGATCCCAAGTGTCAGCCATCGAGAGCACAGCTCCTCTATTTAATTATAGGGAGCGGAACTCCGACCGCTTCAGGCTGAGGGGTCACTCAGAAACATCTAAAACACATGTGCATGGAGGCAGGATCCAGACTACTAGCGATACCAATGGGGATGGATTCCTAGATGAGCTCCCCCAAAGTGGCAGCGTCACCCAGAGACTTGGTTTACTTCTGTGTCAGAGTCTACTTAACGGTCGCATTAACATCCACACGGCCTGAGTGAGTAAGCTACTTTCCTTGTGTCCGGCCTGCCCACAAAGCCTGCATGATCCTATCCACCACCCATCTGCATCCAGAGTCCTGGGGTCTCCCCTACACGTGGAGGGAACACCATCTGGCTGCCCCACTCCATCTCCCCTTTGTACTTCCATCGGCAGAGGCGGTACTCCCCTGACCGCGAGCCACAGGTGGCGTCACAAACTCTCCCTTTGTAAATATTCCCCTTTACATTTGAAGTGGCCGCAAGCCCCCTGGTCCGGAGACCCTCGAGCCACGGTAACCCCTGGATGCGAGCAGTGAGACTGCTGCAGGGGCGGCACAATAGAATATCCAAAATAAAATCCAGAAAATCACATAATAATTATATTACATTATAATATAAATTATAGAAATGTAATTGCATTTTGCACAGAGAAATAAGTATTTGATCCCCTACCAACCATTAAGAGTTCTGGCTCCTGCAGTCCACTTAGACGCTCCTAATCAACTCATTACCTGCATTGAAGACAGCTGTCTTAAATTGTCACCTGTATAAAAGACTCCTGTCCACAGACAGTCAATTAATCAGTCAGACTTTAACATCTACAACATGGGCAAGACCAAAGAGCTTTCTAAGGATGTCAGGGACAAGATCATAGACCTGCACAAGGCTGGAATGGGCTACAAAACCATAAGTAAGACACTGGGTGAGAAGGAGTCAACTGTTGGTGCAATAGTAAGAAAATGGAAGAAACACAAAATGAGTGTCAATCGACACTCATGATCATCCAGGATCATGAGGAAGGTGAGAGATCAGCCAAAACCTACAAGGGGGGAATTGTTAATGATCTCAAGGCAGCCGGGACCACTGTCACAAAAAAAAAACATTGGTAACACATTACGTAGTAATAGCTTGAAATCATGCAGTGCCCGCAAAGTCTGATTGGGAGAAGGTGCTTTGGTCAGATGAGACAATAATTGAGCTCTTTGGCATTAACTCAACTTGCCGTGTTTGGAGAAAGAGAAATGCTGCCTATGACCAAAGAACACCGTCTTCACTTTCAAGCATGGAGGTGGACACATTATGTTTTGGGAGTGTTTCTCTGCTAAGGGCATAGGACTACTTCACCACATCAATGGCACAATGGATGGAGCCATGTACCATAAAATCCTGAGTGACAACCTCCTTCCCTCCACCACGACATTAAAAATGGGTCACGGCTGGGTCTTCTAGCACGACAATGACCCAAAACATACAGCCAAGGCAACAAAGGAGTGGCTGCAAAAGAAGCACATTAAGGTTATAGAAAACTTATCGAGGGAGCTGAAGCTCCGAGCTGCCAAGCGACATCCTCAAAATCGTAATGATTTAGAGATGATGTGCAAAGAGTAGTGAACAAAAATTCCTCCTGAGATGTGCGCAAACCTCATCATCAACTCCAATAATGTCTAAATGCTGTACCAGCCAACAAGTGTTTTACCACCAAGCATTAAGCCTAGGTTGCCAGAAGGATCAAATACTTATTTTTCCTCTGCAAAATGTAAATAAATTTATATTTATACAATGTGATTTTCTGGATTTTATTTTGGATATTCTGTCACTGTTAAAATTAACCTACTCTTAAAATTATAGACTGTTCATGTCTTTGTCAGTGGGCAAACTTACAAAATCAGCAAGGAATAAAATAATTATTTCCTTTGCTGTATGTACTGTGTAATGGCTGTGTCTGCAATACAGGAACATGGTCTGATCATACCACATTTCCATGAGCAGGGGAGGAAGTTGTGTGACTGATGCAACGGATGCATTGCAGATAGTGGCACAACTGATGCGACTGATGCTGAAAAAAAACGGATGTTTTTTATTGTTTTTTGGTTTTTTTTACTGTTTGGCTTGGCAATCAGCTGACTGCTCACAAAAGCCGAGTGATCAGCCGGCCGGCTTTTGTGAGCAATCAGCTGATCTCCCAGCGGCTGGCTTTTATGAAGATCAGCTGATCATTCGGCCGCCGTCTTTTATGAAGATCAGCTGATCAGCCAGCAGCCGAACGATCAGTTGATTGCTCACAAAAGCCGGCTGCTGGCTGATCAGATGATCGCTCATAAAATCCGTCTGATGAACTGATCGCTGACAAAAGCCGGCTTTTGTGAGCAATCAGCTGATCGGCTGGCGGGCGGCTTTTATGAGCGATCACCTGATCAGCCGGCAGCCGGTTTTTATGAAGATCAGCTGATCATTCGGCCGCCGGCTTTTATGAAGACCAGCTGATCGGTCGGTGGCCGAACGACCAGTTGATTGCTCACAAAAGCTGGGGGCTGGCTGATCAGCTGATCGCTCATAAAAGCCAGCCGCCGGCTGATCAGCTGATCGCTCATAAAAGTTGGCTGATTAGCTGATCGCTGACAAAAGCCGGCCGCTGGGCGATCAGCTGATCTTCATAAAAGCCGGCCATCGGGCGATCAGCTGATCTTCATAAAAGCCGGCCGCCGGGCGATCAGCTGATCTTCATAAAAGCTGGCCGCTGGGCGATCAGCTGATTGACTGCCGCTGGAGAGAGATTGCCCGGACATTGATTTCACACAAGCACTGAGCATGCTCAGTGTGAAACAACGCAATTCATCACTAAAAAAAGTTATATGCTGCGCTCAGTCAAAATAACGACTCAGCATCGGCCGGTGGATGCAACGCAGACACAATAATCGCAATCCATCGTCCATACAAGTCTATGGGAAACAACGCAAGCTGTTAACGGATTGCGCTGTTTTCCACAGCAGCGGATTGCGACTAACGCAAGTGTGAAAGTACCCTAACAGACAAATGGAAACAGGTACAAACTGAATATACCTTATTGTTTCAAAGTGCAACTGAAAAATCAGTGACCTGTAAAAGAAACAGAAGAGGCAGGCAGAGGGCGGAGAAGAAAACCACCCCTACCCCAAGTTCCGCCCTAATGCATAGATGAAATCATCATGAAAACTTTACAGGAAGATTATTCTGCAACGAAAGGCCGGATTTCTTCACTGCTTGTATCCATTTAATCAGAATAATAACATCATTATGGCCATGTATTTATTTTCTAGTACTAAATCCTGCTGACAGGCTCTCTTTAAATAGAAATGCTTATGTTTATACATATAAAGTACCCTATAAACTTACCAACTTTTTTTGAATCTTTAATGCTGATCAAAGGGCATGGCGATTGTGCCACACAAGACACATTCTTTACAGATTTCCAATCCCCTTGGGATACATTGCGGCTGTATTCCAAGCTTAGGCTATTTCGTACATGTTTAGTTGCCTGTATAGTTTTATCATCAAATTTCAGGAAAATTTCGTATGTGTCTAAATTAGTACCCAACACTGAGCAAATGACTCTGCCATTGTCTTGCACCAAATCTTCAACAGAAGGTAATTCCAGATTGACTACTGGCTTCGCAAAGTTTTCTGTAATGGAATATAGAAATATATCTCATAAGCACTATACTAAATAGGTAATATTTATCTGTTTAGAAATCAATCTTTATTTCATTAGATTTTCCACAGCTTATGCCCATAGATGATGACCAATGACCAATAGATGGATGCCCTCCCTTCACCAATTCACAGCCATAACATCACATGTCTAAAACGTTCTTTATTGAATTGTATGTGTATAGTGAATCAGGCAAATAAGCTACTCTGGATGTGTGTATTTACGGTATGTGGTGGGGAAAACCTATTGAATCTTGTCTAATTACTATTTTACAAAAATAGACAATACATGCAATTCAGCTTCCGCAGTCCATAAATACAAGTAAAGGGATTCCAAAGCTTACTGCTGAAAGAATAATAGGATATAACATATCAAACTCTATCCAGAATTGCAGTTACCCATATATATTAAGATATTAAACCTTTGTTAGAAAACATTACATCATTATACACAAAATAAACAACACATAAAGTGTAAAAATAAAAATCCAAATAGGATAGTATAATGATGTAACAGAAGAGTCAATTATCCATTCTTCAAAGGGGTCAAATATGTAAGACTGCCACTAAAGGGTTGCAGGGTCAGGTACAAGGCCAAGGATAAGGGATAATTTTTTCCATTGTGTATTGCACTGTTGTGCTTGTTTTGATAGCGATATTTACGCTATTTCAGAATGGGGATTCCTATATGTTATAAGGTCAAGACCTTTTTTACTGTATCTTTGCACTGCCAAGCTACCTTTTTATTAGTAGGGCATGACATAAAGGTTTTATGGGTTAGCCATCATTGAGTGGGAGCACCATTCTGGCATTATAGGGTGCATTAACTCTTTGAAAAGACCTTATTTAGGGTCTTCTTAACACATAAATAAGTCATTAACTTACCCTGTAACCCTTTTGTGCATTTCTTGCATATTGTACTCTTTGAAGAATGGTTAGTTGAATCTACTGCTGATAAGTCATTATACTATCCTATTGAGAATACTATTTTACATTCTATGTGTTGTTGGTTTTGTGGGTCATTTTTATAATGTTTTCTAATAAAGGTTTAATATTTTCATATGTATGGATAGCAGCAATTTTGGACAAAGGGATTATTAATCACTTTCAAATATTTTCTTAACGTGCCTAGAATTAGTTTTTAAAAAATGGTTATCCACCTACTGCAATGGAGCTATTCCTCTGAACTCAGTACTGTGTCCACCGCTGGTCTCCTTGTACCAACTTCTGGTGAAAGGTGACACGTAACAGCTAGTCAGTGACCGGTGATTGATGCAGCCTTCGCATTCTGGCTGAGCCATCTTTTCCTCTCTTACAGAATTTGAAGGTTGCAGAGGTCACGTGATACCCCCTGTTGGATGTTAATACCAGCAGGCCGGTGGGTGATACAATACCAAGTGCGGGTAAAAAGATACCAATGCAGTAAGTAGCGTTTTTTTTTTCTCCGCACCTTGGGCACATTATTGAAAGCAATGGAAAACCCCTTAAGTGCTGAAATGTACATTACACACTATATAGTGTGCTAGTCAACACCCATTTCATGATGGACTGCTATATGAATGTTAAATCACTCCCTGTACAATGTGCCACCTTTGATAATTGATACGTATTCAGCATTGATAGTGTGACTAGGGAGTGCATACCTACTCGCCTGTAGGCTGCTCCCCTGTAAGCTAAAAAATGTCCGAAAATTAGTTAGACTGATGAATTAGATTTGATGGACCTGAATTTGTTTCTAACCTACTTAACTAAATCCTACATTCCAGTGTGTAAGAGGACTTTTCACCAGTTTGAGCATATTGAACTGGCCACAACACGGAATAGTGGCTGCCTGCAGAGATTAATAAATGACAGTTTAATTTTTTATTCTCCTTTAAGTTGCAAAGTTATTAGCTAGTAACGTTTAGGTTATGCTTTGGATTAGTTCAAATGGGGCATTACCAGAGATTTTTCTTTGGCGGCAATTATTTCTTCCTCTGTATGACATTGACCACTTATTGTGAGGGCCAGGGAGGACTGGTAGGCCCAGGAGGTGGATCCACTGGACCGAGCACCCCACCTGGAGGGCAGGGTACACGGTAGCTGGAGCACTAACGTGGCAGGAACGGGTGCAGGTATCAGGAAGCAAAGACAGGACCGTGTCACTAAGGTCACAGCGTACTTTAAGGCAGTAATAGGAAACAGGAACAAAGACCTGAGCACCTAGCTCACAAGACAAGGCATAAAAACACAAACGATGATCAGGCGCCGCCCACATGGAGAGGCCAGTCTTATATACTCAGCACAGCCTCAGGTCATTTCCTGTTGCAGCAGTGCTGGGGCTATAAGACCAGGTGAGTGGGCGCGGCCCGGTCCTATACAGAACATTAGTCAGAATCAGACTCCTGAGACCAGGAAAAGGACTCTGGGGAGCAAGAGCGGGAGCGGTAGCCATGACCGGTGGACACGTGGACTGGATCAGTGGGTAAGGAGTGGTGCTCGGGCACGGGGAGCATGACAGTACCCCCCCTTGAAGCCCCCGTCTCCTAACAAAGGACCCCCGGGGTACCCGGGACCGAGCCCCCGGACCGTAACCCAGCGCAAAGGAAAGGAGGGACGGCTGACCCCATGCACCCTTCCGGACCGCAACATGCTTAACCGAAGATTTTCGAGCAGTGGCAACGGAAGCAACGGAAAGGGAAGGACAGTCAGAAGCAGGACTGGAATCCTGGACGACCGGATCGGGCGTCTCGGACCGGTTATCGGTCATAGTCTCATCCTCAGTAGCCGCGGGACTCAAAGTCTCAACTCTAGAAGGCGGTGAAATCAAAGTCTCATCTCCAGAAGATGGTGGAGTCAAGGTCTCAGAGACTGGGGACGATGGAACGACACTGGATAGCGTCGTCTCTTCTTCAGGGGTCGGTGGTTCCAACGGTTCAGGTGACAGGGACCGAGGAACAGGCTGTAGGCAGTGGTCATGACACAAGGGACTCCAGCGGGTAATCGTGCCAGAGCGCCAACTAATAACAGGGTCATGGAGTTTCAGCCAGGGCAGGCCCAACAGGAGCTCAGGAGCCATCCTCGGGATCACATAGAAGGCGATGGTCTCCATATGCGAAGTGCCAACCTGGAGGCTCACGGGCTCGGTAGTAAACCGGACAGGTTCGTAGAGCGGTTTGCCGTCCACTGAGGCGAACCAGAGAGGCTTCCTCAGCGGGGTGACAGGGACCTGGTATTTGTCTACAGTGGCCAGGTGAATAAAGTTGCCTGCTGCCCCGGAATCGATGTGGGCCTCAGCTGAAAACCGGGTCCCCTCTGTCGTCACCCGGACAGTCTGTTTAACTGGAACCAAAGGGATTTCGGTGGCAAGAGTGGCGGTTCCCACCATCCCTTGGACCTGGGGTCTACCTGGTTTCTCCGGGCAAGAACGGAGCGTATGTGAACCGTCTCCACAATAGAAGCACAGGCCCCGGGAGAGCCGTTCTGCACGGCGTTGCTTGGCTTGGGTCAGACGGTCCACTTGCATGGGTTCTGGCGATAAGTCACAGAAAGGCAGAGACGATGGAGCGGCAGACCTCTGTGGGGGCAAGATGTGGCAAGGTGGTTGCTTCTCCCGGACTACCTCCTGGGCACGCTCCTGAAAACGGAGGTCAATCCGAGTGGCCAGGGAAATCAAAGCGTCCAAGGTTCGTGGAACGTCACGGCCGGCTAGTTCGTCTTTGATGCGGCCAGAGAGACCTTCCCAAAAGGCCGCCGTCAAGGCCTCATTGTTCCAGCCCAGCTCAGAGGCGAGCGTGCGGAACTGGATGGTGTATTGGCTGACGGTCAGGGTCCCTTGGCGTAGCCGGAGAAGCGAAGAGGTCACTGCGGTAGTTCGTCCGGGCTCATCGAAGGTACTTCGGAAAGCTTGCAGGAACTCCTGGATGTCGGTGATCATCGGGTCCTCATTCTCCCACAGGGGGTTAATCCAGGCCAGGGCTTCACCTTCCAGGTGTGACATAAGGAACGCCACTTTAGCCTGGTCTGAGGTGAACAAGTGCGGGAGCAACTGGAAGTGCAAGGAGCACTGGTTCAGGAAGCCTCGGCAGGACTTGGGATCCCCTGCGTAGCGAGGCGGAGCAGCAAGGCGAAGTTGCGAGGCTGTGGAGGAACCTGGTTCAGACCTGGAGCCTGGTTGCTGCGTGGACGAGACGGCGGTCTGCAGCGTATATAACCGGTGGTCTACAGACGCCAGGAATTTCAGCATCCGGTTCAGGGTTTCACACTGTTGTGCCAGCTCCTGGCGCAGCTCAGCCAGCTCTGATTTCTGTGCCTCAGCGGGATCCATGGCCTGTGCTCCAGCGGGATCCATGGCCTGATCATACTGTGAGGGCCAGGGAGGACTGGTAGGCCCAGGAGGTGGATCCACTGGACCGAGCACCCCACCTGGAGGGCAGGGTACACGGTAGCTGGAGCACTAACGTGCCAGGAACGGGTGCAGGTATCAGGAAGCAAAGACAGGACCAGGTCACTAAGGTCACAGCGTACTTTAAGGCAGTAATAGGAAACAGGAACAAAGACCTGAGCACCTAGCTCACAAGACAAGGCATAGAAACACAAACGATGATCAGGCGCCGCCCACATGGAGAGGCCAGTCTTATATACTCAGCACAGCCTCAGGTCATTTCCTGTTGCAGCAGTGCTGGGGCTATAAGACCAGGTGAGTGGGCGCGGCCCGGTCCTATACAGAACATTAGTCAGAATCAGACTCCTGAGACCAGGAACAGGACTCTGGGGAGCAAGAGCGGGAGCGGCAGCCATGACCGGTGGACACGTGGACTGGATCAGTGGGTAAGGAGTGGTGCTGGGGCACGGGGAGCGTGACACTTATTGGCATGTAGGAACATACAGGAAGGAAAAAAGAACATGCCCCACAATACCTTAGAAAAGGCATTCTCCTATATGAGACATGTAATAACAGACAACCCTGCACTCACTGACCTCACTCCATATATGTGTGTGATTCCAAATTTCTTGGAGTAGTGCAAAGATGTGTGATTACATAGACCTTTCATCTCAGGTTAGTCAGTGTCGGGGGAAGGGCAGTCCAGCAGATCTGACAGCAGTGAAAGGAGTGCAGCTGCAGACCTGTTTGTAATGAGACAAAGCTTTGCTGTACCACACCTACCCCCAAAACTAGTTGCAGAGAGACGAAAGTGGAACTGTTTTTGTAAACTTTACAAGCTAATATCTCTGCATTGGAGAAGAGAAATAAAAAAAACCCCACAAAACAAAACAACATTTTTCTCAATTTTGCATTTACTATTCCATGATGTGGTCAGTTTAACATTATACAACTAGTGAAAGGTCACATACTATTTCATGACCCTGAAGTTTATGAGACTATGCTATATATATATTTAATTGCTACATTTAATTGCTAATTAAAGTGTATTTTTCAATGGCGGATCCCATATTATCTAAGTATACACTGTGTGCAGACTTATTAGGCAAATGAGTATTTTGATCACATGATACTTTTTATACATATTGTCTTATTCCAAGCTGTATAGGCTTGAGAGCCAACTACCAATTAAGTAAATATGGTAATGTGCATCTCTGTAATGAGGAGGGGTGTGGTGTAATGACCTCAACACCCTATATAAGGGGTGCATACTTATTGGGCAACTTCCTTTCTTTTGGAAAAATGGGTCAGAAGAGAGATTTGATGGGCTCTGAAAAGTCAAAATATTGTGAGATGTCTTGCAGAGGGATGCAGCAATCTTGAAATTGCCAAACTTTTGAAGAGTGATCCCCGAACAATCAAGTGTTTCATGGCAAATAGCCAACAGGGTCGCAAGAAGCGTGTTGGGCAAAAAAGGCGCAAAATAACTGCCCATGAATTGAGGAAAATTAAGTGTGAAGCTGCCAAGATGACATTTGCCAGCAGTTTGGCAATATTTCAGAGCTGTAACCTTACTGGAGTATCAAAAAGCACAAGGTGTGCCATACTCAGGGACATGGCCAAGGTAAGGAAGGCTGAAAAATGACCACCTTTGAACAAGAAACATAAGATAAAATGTCAAGACTGGGTCAAGAAATGAGTGATGAAATGAGAGTGACTCTTGATGGGCCAGATTGATGGGCCAGAGGCTGATCAGTAAAGGGCAGAGAGCTCCACTCCAACTCAGACGCCTGCAAGGTGGAGGTGGGGTACTGGTATGAGCTGGTATCATCAAAGATGAACTTGTGGGACCTTTTTGGGTTGAGGATGGAGTGAAGATCAACTCCCAGACCTACTGCCAGTTTCTGGAAGACAACTTCTTCAAGCAGTGGTACAGGAAGAAGTTGGTATCATTAAAAAAAACCATGAATTTCATGCAGGACAATGCGCCATCACATGCATCCAACTACTCTACAGCGTGGCTGGCCAGTAAAAGGTCTAAAAGATAAAAAAATAATGACATGGCCCCCTTATTCACCTGATCTGAACCCCATAGAGAACCCGTGGTCCCTCATAAAATGTGAGATCTACAGGGAGGGAAAACAGTACACCTCTCGGAACAGTGTCTGGGAGGCTGTGGTGGCTGCTGCACGAAATTTTGATCGTAAACAGATCAAGCAACTGACAGAATCTATGGATGGTAGGCTGTTGCGTGTCATCATAAAGAAAGGTGGCTATATTGGTCACTAATTTTTTTTGAGTTTTGTTTTTGCATGTCAGAAATGTTTATTTCTAAATTTTGTGCAAGTATATTGGTTTACCTTGTGAAAATAAACAAGTGAGATGGGAATATATTTGGTTTTTATTAAGTTGCCTAATAATTCTGTACAGTAATAGTTACCTGCACAAACATATATCCTCCTAAGATAGCCAAATCTTAAAAAAACCCTCCAACTGCCAAAAATATTAAGCTTTGATATTTTTTATTTTGGGTTGATTGAGAACATAGTTGTTGATCAATAATAAAAAAAATCTGCTAAAATACAACTTGCCTAATAATTCTGCACACAGTGTATTTATGTGGTACTTTTAATTTACTTTGCAACCCTGGCAATGACAATACTGAGATGATTACTGAAGATGACTTTTACAGAACTGGAAGCATCAGCCTAATAATAGGTCCAGTAAATAGCGTAAAAACTACAAGATTTCAGGATAACTACATAAAAAAATTTGTTTTAAAGTTTAACTATCATGGTGCACTGCAATGTATCAGGTGCACTAGCAAAATGTCTGTCTGCCTCCTTAGAGGGGTGGACCGAAGTCAAACTAAATTTAATTCTAAATTCCTATCTATTTAGTGCATTAATCTAAGCTATTTTCTAAAATACTTGTGTAAAAATTTCCTATCATTCCCTAAGTACACTACACATCTAATTGGTTTCTATTGTTTTTCTATTTCCTGTGTTAGCACACTTTGTTTGAGAATCCCAGTGCATGCCGGGGAGTAATCAATCAAAGCATCATCAGAACAGGGGGCAGAGACTGCAAAAACGTTCACAGCCCCTGCCCCCTCCCTGAACGAAGAATCATCAGTGAGACTCATTTCATGAACTGTGCTCATCCCTGCTGTTTCCATCCCTCCCTGCTTGCCGTGCACTGTGCAATTTGCACAGTGGCCACGTCCGCTCTGTTGTTGGCTCATATCAGTAATAATTTGCTTGCAGCAGGTTTCAATACCCGGCATGCAGGACATGCATGACATAACTGGTCTCCTGCATGGCAGGTATTATCACTGGTCTGGTGTCGGCAGATTTTTACTGATCTCAGCTGACAACAGAACAGAAGCTATCATTGTGCAGGTCGCACAGTGCACAGCTTGCAAGGAGGGACAGACAGCAGGAATGAGCAGCACAGCCCCTGAAACGAGTGTCACTGATGACGCTTCATTTCAAGGAGGGGCCAAGGGCTGTGACAGTGTTTACATCCTCTGCCACCTATTCTGATGATGCTTTGATTGAGTATCCCAGCATGCACTGGAATACTCAATGAAGCATCCTCAAACAGGAAATAAGAAAAAAAAATAAGATATCATTTAGATCAGACCTGGGCAAGGGGCGGCCCGCGGGCCACATCCGGCCCGCCTGCTCTCTGTGACCGGCCCGCCCGTCTTCAGCCGGTGCAGTGGAGCCGGGCTGCAGCGTGCCACTGCCAAGCAGGGAGAGATCCTGTGCAGGTCCGCAGTCAGTGCAGGCAGCGGAACGCAGGAGTCTTTCCTCTGTTCCCTGCCGGCACTAATTGTCACTGACACACGCGCGCGCTCTGACGTTGTCAGTACTGCGCTGCGTGTGTCATTTCAAAAGTTCCCGCCCGCCCTGCAGGAGAAGGAGCAGCACAGCAGACGGAATAATTCATCTTGCAGGACCTGCGATGATGTCACGCCCATGTGACTGTGTGGGAGGAGACACAGGAGGCCGGGCAGAAAGCAGAGAATACTGAATCCTGAAGGAGATGTGGACACATGATGACTGGTAATGAGAAAGAGGGGACATGAGGGGGAGGGGGCTGCAGGGTGAGTGGCATATGAGGGCTGTAGACTGACAGAAGGATGTGAAGGGGTGCAGAGTGTTTGAGAGGGGTAAATTGGGGTACAGGCAGGGTGAGATATGTGGGCATGGTGTGTGACATATGGGGGTGTAGTGTGTGTGATATGGGGGTGCAGGCTGTATGGGGTGTAGTGTGTGTGATATGGGGGTGCGACATATGGGGGTGTAGTATATTACAGGTGTGCTATATGGAGGTGTATATAGTGGTGTAGTATATGGGGGTATAGTGATGTAGTATATTACAGGTGTGCTATATGGAGGTGTAGTATATTACAGGTGTGCTATATAGGGGTGTAGTGATGTAGTATATTACAGGTGTGCTATATAGGGGTGTAGTGATGTAGTATATTACAGGTGTGCTATATGGAGGTGTAGTATATTACAGGTGTGCTATATGGAGGTGTAGTATATTACAGGTGTGCTATATAGGGGTGTAGTGATGTAGTATATTACAGGTGTGCTATATGGAGGTGTAGTATATTACAGGTGTGCTATATGGAGGTGTAGTATATTACAGGTGTGCTATATAGGGGTGTAGTGATGTAGTATATTACAGGTGTGCTATATGGAGGTGTAGTATATTACAGGTGTGCTATATGGAGGTGTAGTATATTACAGGTGTGCTATATGGAGGTGTAGTATATTACAGGTGTGCTATATGGAGGTGTAGTATATTACAGGTGTGCTATATAGGGGTGTAGTGATGTAGTATATTACAGGTGTGCTATATGGAGGTGTAGTATATTACAGGTGTGCTATATGGAGGTGTAGTATATTACAGGTGTGCTATATGGAGGTGTAGTATATTACAGGTGTGCTATATGGAGGTGTAGTATATTACAGGTGTGCTATATAGGGGTGTAGTGATGTAGTATATTACAGGTGTGCTATATGGAGGTGTAGTATATTACAGGTGTGCTATATGGAGGTGTAGTATATTACAGGTGTGCTATATGGAGGTGTAGTATATTACAGGTGTGCTATATGGAGGTGTAGTATATTACAGGTGTGCTATATGGAGGTGTAGTATATTACAGGTGTGCTATATGGAGGTGTAGTATATTACAGGTGTGCTATATCGTGGTGTAGTGATGTAGTATATTACAGGTGTGCTATATGGAGGTGTATATTACAGGTGTGCTCTATGGAGGTATAGTATATTACAGGTGTGCTATATAGTGGTGTAGTGATGTAGTATATTACAGGTGTGCTATATGGAGGTGTAGTATATTACAGGTGTAGTATATGGGGTGTAGTGATGTTGTATATTACAGGTGTATATAGGGGTGTAGTGATGTAGTATATTACAGGTGTACTATATGGAGTTGTAGTATATTACAGGTGTGCTATATAGTGGTGTAGTGATGTAGTATATTACAGGTGTACTATATTACAGGTGTACTATATGGGGGTGTACTATATTACAGGTGTAGTATATGGGGTGTAGTGATGTAGTATATTACAGGTGTACTATATGGAGGTGTACTATATTACAGGTGTACTATATGGGGGTGTACTATATTACAGGTGTAGTATATGGGGTGTTGTGATGTAGTATATTACAGGTGTAGTATATAGGGGTGTAATGATGTAGTATATCGGAGGTGTATTATATAGTGTTGTAGTATAATACAGGTGTATATGGGGGTGTAGTATATTACAGGTATATGGAGGGAGTGTAGTATAATACAGGTGTAGTATATAGGGGTGTAGTGGTGTAGTTTATTACAGGTGTAGTATATAGGGGTGTAGTGATGTAGTTTATTACAGGTGTAGTATATAGGGGTGTAGTGATGTAGTTTATTACAGGTGTAGTATATAGGGGTGTAGTGATGTAGTTTATTACAGGTGTAGTATATAGGGGTGTAGTGATGTAGTTTATTACAGGTGTAGTATATGGAGGGGGTGTAGCAATGTAGTATATTGGGTAGAACTGAGGTAATTATATTAGTCCGGCCCTCTAAACCAATCCCAATTTCTCATGCGGCCCCATGGGAAAATTAATTGCCCACCCCTGATTTAGATAGTGTAGTTAAGTAACAGTAGAAAATTTTTAATTACGGCGTAAAATAGATAGGGATTTAGAATTAAATTTAGTTTGACTTCGGCCCACCCCTTTAGCCCTCCTCTAACCCTCTATAGATGTTTAGAAGCATAAACTGTCATCTCCTCCCTAAGGCCCCTTTCACACGTCAGTGATTCTGGGACGTTTGTGCTTTTTTTAAACGTACCAGAATCACTGACATACGCAGACCCATTATAATGAATGGGTCTGCTCACACGTCAGTGATTTGTCACTGCACGTGTCTCCGTGCGGCGTACCCGCATGTGCGTGATTGCTGCACGGAGACATGTCCATTTTTTTCTGGCATCACTGATGTTCCACGGACCACGCAGTGGTGTGGTCTGTGAAACACGTGCCAGAAAAAAACGTGCTTTTAAAATAAAAAACATTTTAACTCACCCGGCGTCCAGCGATGTCCTCTGCAGCCCGTTCTCTCTGCTCCTTCTGTGCCGGCTGATTACTGTCGCGCATATTCATTATGCGCGACACAGCCGACCCGGAAGCAGCTGCTGCAGGGGTCACCGCCGGCCGGATGCTGCATCGTGGGAGCGATCAGCACCATGGAGAGCAGGAGCGGGCGCAGGTGAGTGAATCTCTAAGTGCAATCACGGGCCACGGAGAACGGAGCCCGGATTGCACTTAGACAACCCATGTGTGACGTGATTTTCGGCACCTGCAGGGAGATGTGCGTGTTTTACACGCCAGTGAAAAACGTCTGTGTTTTTCACTGACGTGTGAAACGGGCCTAAGGGAGCTGAAAATCTGTATTCATTAAAGTCAGATTTTACTCATGAACTGAGTTATTCATCAGTCTAGGAAGAGAACTAGGCATTTTCTCTAAAATATATTATAAAATGTGTTACTGACATAGAAAAAAACTAACAGTTACTCCAACTAGATTTAATACATGTACATATCGTTGTCTTCTTACCTGAACATTTGCTAATATTCTCCATGAAGATTTCTCCCTTCATGTCCACCTTACACGTGTACTTGTCTCCATTATTCCAACTTTTTCTGCTGACATTGAGTTTAATTATTCCAGAAAATAGCCCATCTTCACCTTTTAGGACTTTAAATGTAGATAGCGGGGAAGCGTGCTCCTTACCATTTTTAAGCCAAACTACTTGGATTTGTTTGGGGGTGAAGTCAGAGACATAACAAACCAGAGGCCTGTTTGCCTCAATGCTCTCATCAAAAGGCAGCAGAAAGATCTCAATATGGGGAATTTTGACGACGCTGCTACAAACTGGAATTGAATAAGATCATTTGATTTGCGTTAACATTTACACATTAGTAACATTTTTCCAATACATAAAACAAATAATCGACGTTATACTTTTTATCTTCTAAATTGATAGTACATGTGAATATAAGAAACTTTGTAATATATCTTATCAGAAAAACTGCTCCTTTCTCCACCAGGAATGGTAATTCCTTTTCAAAATTCTCAATTCTTTAGTATAATTTGTGAATGCAGATTTTCTCATTACTGAGACTGGAGATGGCATTTGATTTTTATAAGATTCTATGTAAAAGTAAGGCAGAAACTTAGCCTCTATTTCCTCTCCTTTAATTCCAAACCATCTACATAAAATCTTATCAGTTGCAACGTCCATCTCTTATCTCAGTAATGTAAAAGTCTGTCTTCACTGAATACAGATTTAGGGTACGGTTCCACTTGCGTTTTGCATGGGCGAGTGCAATCTGATATAACATTGGCTTGCTCTCACTCTAGTGCAAAACTATGGGCAATGTCCATCTGCGATTGATTTGTCATGCCATAACGGCATAGCGTTTTGCAGCAAGTCTTGGCTCACGCACCCCCATACAAGTCTATGGGAGCGTGTGAGACATCGCAACTGCACTCACATGTCATCCGTGTGCAGTGCGATATACGAAGAGACAGGCAGCGGAGGAGATGTGGAGAAAGTGCTCCCTCCCTCTTCTCCTCAGCTGTGATGTGATCGCAAGATCGCATCACAGTCGCATGACCCTCGGCTGACGCTCACAGCAGAGGGTCATTAGCATATCACTTCCGATGCTTTCGCAATGGAAGCTATATGCAAGTGGAACCGTACCCTCAACCTCAGAATTGAGAATGAGTAATCCAGTAGGAGAAAGAAGCAGATTTGTCTAATAAGATATATTAGAAAGTTGCTTATTTTCATGTGTACTATTGATTTATGAATTAAAACAAAAATAAAAAATAAGTTTAAGGGCTCTTTCACATATCTGTGCATTTCATTGTCACACTGGCAATGCGTGGACTGTCTGCGGCTCTCCTGACCAGAGAATGACAGCTTTATATATTTCTGTCACACCCGGGTCGGAAGAGCCGGGACGAGTGTGTGCATGGCGATTCAACATGTGAAAGAGCCCTTAAAGAGATACTCCAAGGAATGTAATAAAAATGAATAATTAAAATAAAATACATTTAAATATTACACATTTTACTAAATGGCTTTATGTAGCAAAATTGTAGCAGAAAGGTAATCTTTAGTTTATGTACTATCATGCTCATGATTCAACCTACTAAGTGCTAATTCATAGGTAACTAGCAGGAGTTATTCTCTGCTAGTCTCCTTGTTAGTCTCTTTTGATCATCTGCTGTTGGGGAGCCAATCACATCTGCTCCCCTCCTATATATGCTGCCTAGATCCTTCCACCTATGCCAGCTATAGTTTTTCTTAGTTGGTCTGTGGAGGTGTGGTGATCCAGACTCTCTAGTGTGATACCTGTTGCTGTGTGCTGTTCTTGACTTAACCCTTGTTGCGTTTTTGTTACTACGCTCCTACTCTTGTTTTTCTTCTGAGTCTCTCTTTGTCAATTCCTATATCTCTGCAATGTGACAGAGTTTTGGTTTTCCCTTGTCTGTCCTTTTCTGTTTACTATCTCACTCTTGCTCCGTTATTCCCTGGGGGGAGGTGGAGTATTAAAGTAGAATTTCTCAGGTGTATAGAAAGGCACGGGACTACAGCGTCTCCACCATTAGGAGTAATCCGGAGGTGAAGGATAGCCTAGCAACCCTTAGCATAAGGGAAAGCATAGAAGCTCCCTGTCCTTTGCTATCCCAAACTAACATCATGACAGTGACATAATACTGCCCTCACCCGATGTCTTTCTCCAGCAGATGTCTTTATGCAGGCCGTCCTAAGATGTTGGACTGCTGGGAAACTGCTGGGAGCTGATTTCAAATCCTGATAGTCCACTAACTGAAGATTACCTTTTTGCTAAATAAAGGTATTTAGTAAAATTTGTAATATTTAAATGTACTTATTTATTTTAGTTATTTATTCTTATTACATTTCTCGGAGTACCCCTTTACTGTTATGTCAATTATATATTTCATATTGATCCTAAATTAAAACCTGTATTATAGGTCTGATATAGAAGTGTTAATAGTTTCTATATTTCTATATTTTAAATACTTTATTATTCCATTTAGTTTCAATTACATTACATTTTCTTTAGTACATACTAGCCTCAGTCTCATATTCAAGGTCTTATTTTTGTTTAAAATATTTTCTTATCTCATATGCAAGACTCTAAAGGGTGCTTTACACGCTGCGACATCGCTAATGATATATCGTCGGTGTCATGGTGTTTGTGATGCACGTCCGGCGTCGTTAGCGACATCGCAGTGTGTGACAGCTAAGAGCGACGATCAACGATCGCAAAAACGGCAAAAATCGTTGATCGTTGACACGTCGCTCCTTTTCATAATATCGTTGGTGGTGCATGCCGCTGGTTGTTCGTCGTTCCTGCGGCATCACACATCGCTATGTGTGACAACATAGGAACGATGAATATCTCCTTACCTGCGTCCACCGGCAATGAGGAAGGAAGGAGGTGAGCGGCTGCTGTGTGACGTTGCTGCGACGCCGCACGAACCGCCCTCTTAAAAAGGAGGCGGTTCGCCGGCCACAGCGACGTCGCAGGGAAGGTAAGTCCGTGTGACGGGTGTAAGCGATGTTGTGCGCCACGGGCAGCGATTTGCCCGGGACGCACAACCGACGGGGGCGGGTACACTCGCTATCGATATCGATAGCAATATCACAGCGTGTAAAGTGCCCTTAAGTTTCCCGATTTTGGAGACTTAAAGGTCATATATGACGCAGGGGGGCAACTGGTGAATTTCCACTGAAGCATTTATGCAATATTCCATTGGTCTGTAAATTGTATAAATTATGCGTGCACTGGTAAATAAACAGAAGCTGATTTTGCTCACAACAAGTATGCATTTCTTTTCTCCAAGTGCTTGATATCTAAGACACCAAATTAAATTTGGACCTCACTGGTGATCCCGTAAGCTGACCTTTGAGTCAGAACAGAACAGTTACAACAGGTCAGACTTATATTAACATTTTGAGGAATTTAGAGCTTAGATCTCTAGTGGTTCACTATCTGCAAAGCTTGTTCAGCTGATTCAAATTCTAGGTCGTCCCATGAAATCGATGTTTATTAAGACCCCTATAGATGAACTTCAAGAAAACCTTCAGATTTCAGCAGGGTTTGCTTAAAATCTACCGGAAGAGAAGGTTCCAGCCTATCCTATTGTTTCATAGAAAGAAAAGCCAGGAGACCCACTTGCGGTCAGCAGGAACAGGTCGTCAATAGCTTTCCTGCAGCACCCAGGGAGATTTCCGGGAACCTCAGATAGTGCTCTCTGCTGTTTGCCGGCACTTTAAATCAGCAGAGCACACACCCACAGGTCGGGGTTTGTCTGTGGGCAGAGCTAGCATGTAATACGCTCGTGTCCAACAGAGAAAGAGTAGCAGCTGCTGGCCCCCAGCCAGGGGTGGGGTTCAGCCGGTTCTGTCCGGTTTGGGCTAACCGGTTGTTAACATAGCAGCCGGTTCCCCGAACCGGCAAGAAATGGCTCCGGCGATCCAGTTTCCTGTATTCACTTGTGTTAGTGTCTTTAAGACACGAGCACAAATGAATCCCCGTACCTCCGTACGTGCTGCACTTCCAGGTTCAGTGAAGCCTGTCTACTCCCTGACCCGGCATACAGCTTCGCGCTGACGCTGCAGAGTGGTCACGGCAGCGTGAGGAGGTAGCTCCTCCTACTGCCGTCTGTCAGCGTCAGAGTGCTTAGAGACTACCGTGGAGAACAGAAGACAGAGGAGAGGCCACCGGGGCTTGGAGCAGGTAAGCGCTCAGTGAGCCGAAGATGCAGGGAGGGGGGCCGCATAAAGATGGGAGCTATATGGGGAGTAGAGGCCGCATAAGATGGGAGCTATATGAGGAGAGGAGCCACAAAAGATGGGAGCTATATGGGGAGAGGAGGCCGCATAAGATGGGAGCTATATGGGGAGAGGAGGCCACATAAGATGGGAGCTATATGGGGAGAGTAGGCCACATAAGATGGGAGCTATATGGGGAGAGGAGGCCACATAAGATGGGAGCTATATGGAGAGAGGAGGTCACATAAGATGGGAGCTATATGGGGAGAGGAGGCCACATAAGATGGGAGCTATATGGGAAAAGGAACCACATAAGGTGCGAACTATAAGGGAAAAGGAGCACATCGGATAAGATGTGCTGGAAAATAGGATATAATGGGATGGGATCTGCAGGGGAAAGAGGCCATAACTGGGCGGGGGTTACAGATAACCTGTTGTTAAAAATTTGAATCCCACCCCTACCCCCAGCATTTTACAGTGCTACTGCTTGCCTGCATATTCCCCCAGAGACAGAATGTGTGCACCCCACAGGCCCCCAGAGACAATATGTGTGTGCTCCATACAGGGCTGCCATCAGGGCATTACTACTGTGACTGGTGTACTGGGCCCGGTGAAGAGAGGGGGGCCAGGCCGGGCCCAGGTTAATCACTTAGCTTTATGTAGCCCCTGGCCAGCTGGGCTCACCATCTTCACCGAGCCCCAGTCACAGCTACAGCGGAGGGGACCGGCGGTGTCGCTTCAGCCACTACTGCAGTCTGCACATCACATGACTAAGGTGCGTGCGAAGTCCTTCTAGGGCATCGCATGCAAATTAGCCATGTGGTGGGTGAGGCACTGTGAGTGGAGAAGAGCAGAAAGGCGGCGCGTCATCCCACAGCCCAATGTGATGAGGTCATCACTCTGCACCTCATCACAGTGCTGCGGGCAACGCGGAGCTAGCGAGGATGCGGCATCCGGCAGGGAGAGGTAGGCACTCTATGAGCTGAAGATCGCCAGGAGTACTGACTCCAGCCGCGGGTGGTGGGGGGCCGCTAACTTCAGCCGTGGGTGGTGGGGGGGGGCGCTGACTCCAGCTGCGGGTGGTAGGGGGGCTACTGACTCCAGCCGCGGGTGGTGAGGGGGCTGATGACTCCAGCCGCTGGTGGTGGTGGGGGGGGCCGCTGACTCCAGCCGCGGGTGGTGGTGGTGGTGGGCCGCTGACTCCAGCTGCTGGTGATGGGGCCGCTGACTCCAGTCACTGGTGGGGGGGCCGCTGACTCCAGCCACTGGTGGGGGGGGCGCTGACTCCAGCCGCTGGTGGGGGGGCC
Organism: Anomaloglossus baeobatrachus; assembly: GCF_048569485.1. Classification (NCBI taxonomy): domain Eukaryota; kingdom Metazoa; phylum Chordata; class Amphibia; order Anura; family Aromobatidae; genus Anomaloglossus; species Anomaloglossus baeobatrachus. The sequence continues at coordinate 636,204,791 of NC_134353.1, forward strand.
ACTGACTCCAGCCGCGGGTGGTGGGGGGGCCGCTGACTCCAGTCGCGGGTGGTGGTGGGCCACTGACTCCAGCCTCGGGAGGTGGAGGGGCTGCTGACTCCAGCCGTGGGTGGTGGGGGGGGCGCTGACTCCAGCCGTGGGTGATGGTGGGCCGCTGACTTCAGCTGATGATGGGGGGGCCGCTGACTCCAGCCGCGGGTGGTGGGGGCACTGACTCCAGCAGTGGGTGGCGGGGGGCCCGCAGACTTCAGCCGCGGGTGGTGGGGGGTCCGCTGGCTCTAGCCCCGAGTCATGGGGGCGGCTGCTGACTGCAGCCTCTGCCTTGCTTTAGCTGGATGTGTGGAGGGCACACATGCAGTTGAAATGCATCGCTGCTCATAGAGGACATTGCAGGACTTGGGAGCTGGGGAGGGTAACTAAAATGTTTCTTTTTTTTAAATAGACAAATATATGAGGAGAGGCCCAAGAAGGGCACATATATACAAGAAGGAGGAGATATTTACCAGGAAGGGGACAAAAACCAGGATGGAGACATATATAGCAGAATGTTCCCAGGAGTGGGATATTTATACACCAGGAGGGGCCCACGAAGGGGAAATATATACTAGAAGGAGGACACATATACCAAGAAAAGGACAAAAACCAGGATGGGGACATATATAACCAGAATGTGCCCAGGAGCCCAGGAGGGGGATATATATATCCCCCTCCTGGGCTCCTGGGCACATTCTGGTTATATATGTCCCCATCCTGGTTTTTGTCCTTTTCTTGGTATATGTGTCCTCCTTCTAGTATATATTTCCCCTT